>NC_055672.1:3965469-4269465 GCF_017976325.1 Chelmon rostratus
CACACCCAGTCAATGCCTAACCAGTGCAGCATCTGATAACTGTGGTATGCTTCGAAAAAGGTTCAGCATTAATGGAACGTGTACAAGTTTTGCAATAAGTGAGCCAAAACGCGTAAAAACACCTTTGTGATCCTTCAGCAGAAGCCACAGTTGCAACAAATTATCAGTTCAGTGAGTCGAATGATGCCAGCGCAGGAAACTAAGTGTAAAATGTTCTTGGCAGCAGGCAGCGTGTTAGACAACATTTGTAATTTGTACCTGCACACGTAGTCGGCTTTGCAGACCCGCAGCTGAGCCAGGCAGTTGGGCTTGTCTTTGTCTTCGTAGGAGCAGGACGGCACGATGGTCTGCCGGCGGCGCTCAGCGCAGGCCGTGTCGGTGCAGGGACAGAACAGCAGCTCGTGGGTGTAGTCAGGGGGAACACGGTCAAAGAACTTCCTCAGCGCCTTGTTGCACTTCGGTCGGTTACATGGCCCCGAGCGGGCTGACGGCTGGATGCAGGCCGACACGTACTCCGTGCGAAGCTTCTGACACGTCTCATCTATGTTGCACGCCTTGGCAGCATCCAGGCAGCGGTTCACCGTCGTCACTTCAGACTCTAGAAGGAGAATAAGACACGAATATGAGGCAGAAAGCATTTTATCCTCCTGTGTGGTTTGAGAAAATCAAATCCCAGCCAATGTTTACCAATGATTTCAAGGCCTAATTGGAGTTGGTATTGACTTGCCACTCTCACCTCTAGTCTCAGATGCAGTGTTGCATTTACAGATGGAAAAAAAAAAAAGTGTACGTGTTTCTTGAAGTACAAACTAAACCAAAATGATGATTATATGTAATAGGCCCCCTTGTAATGAATAGAACATGAATAGTGTTTAAATATTGCATGAGTCCGGGCACTGGATGTGTTTCAGCCGAGGCCTAATGGCTGAATTTTTCATTCTGCTGGGTTAATGCAGAGTGGCGGTGCTGAAAAAGCAGCTCCTCCATCTCTTCAACCACACAACAAGGCCTGTAATTACTGCTACTTCCCCTTCATCCGTCTATCCATCTTTCTAACACTCCCTCCCCACATCTGGGTCCGTCCCTCACTCACCTGACTCCCTCCTTCCTCCCTCGCTCTGTGCCTGTTACTCGCAGCGCTACCATCACCCCCGACTCCATCTGTCTCCTCCCTTCCTCCAGTCAGCTCGCTCTCCCCTCACCTTCATCCATTCTTCCTCAACTTTGTCCATCTCTGCCTCCCTCGGCGCCCATGCTCCTCCTGACTTCTGCGGTAATGAGCCACCTCTGCGGAGGCAGCGGAAAGCCCCTTTCATAACCATCTTTTTTTGGCTGCATTATTTCCCGATCCATCATCATGCATGTTTTTTCCCCGAGCGACCCACCAGTCAATACGGCCATGATGACGCTCAGCTCCTCTGGCAGATCGCGCTGCTCATTAGTTTGTAAACTGCCTGTAGTGGTGTCTCCTGGTGAGTTCGCCTCTCGCCAAGCTGTCATATAAAATATGAATGGCCTTGGAGAGCAAGCTAACAACCCATCACAAAGCATAGGTTATTCCCAACTTAACTGCTAAGCAGACGAGGGGGAGGCGGGGGAGGATGGGAGGACCTGATGGAACTGCAGGGCGGGATGACAAACTGCAGTCAGCGGCCACATGCGTGGGAAACGGAATATGCACGCATGTTTTTATGTTGTCATTGTGTTTTCTCCAGCCGTTATTTATTCAGACGAGACTTGCTGAGCATGCAGGCTCTCATCCAGGAACATCCTGCTTCACATTCATGCCTTTCACACACTG
Organism: Chelmon rostratus; assembly: GCF_017976325.1. Taxonomy (NCBI): domain Eukaryota; kingdom Metazoa; phylum Chordata; class Actinopteri; order Chaetodontiformes; family Chaetodontidae; genus Chelmon; species Chelmon rostratus. Next base: position 3,967,271 of record NC_055672.1, read on the forward strand.
ACACCTCAGAGCTGCCCAGTGCAACCGCCCCGCTGATCCGTTCCTCTCGGACCCGCCGGAGGCTGAATGCACTCATGCTTTCCAGTTGCAGGGCTGCTTCTGTAATATTCATCATCAAAGATAGAAATGTGACATCCGCAGTGCAGTCAGGGAGTATTCGGACTCATTCAGTGTCTCAGGTTGGAGCATTGACTATAAGCTTGAAAGGAAATTTTGATATCTGCTGACCTGGGACTTAACTTAATATTCCTGAACATGACTAATAATTGTGATAACATGTATTTGTTGTAATAGCATGTCATTGTCCAGCTGTGTTGTAAAATTCCTGCTGTGAATTAAAACTCCTACAAGAATGCTTCCCTGGAAGTCAGCTGTGCATCAGATTCACCACCTGTATGCTTCAAACGCGGCTCTGGGAAGGACGGCAGCTGTACTCAGCTTGGAGTCACAGCAGTTACCAGTAACTCCATAATAACTTCTTAAACCACTCCCATAATCCACCTCTCCCCCATGCAGGACATGTACACAGCTCCACATTCTGTGGTGCCCTAAAGTGTAGGAGCAGTGGAAAACCTCCCAGCATGCACCTGGACAACATTTTACACAAAAGCAATCTCTGTTTCTGTAACGTCAGAGTCATCGTGTTAAATGCTTTGTTCTGTGGAGTTCCTGCTGTTCCTACAGTTCATCTGTGGTTGCTTCAGTCAGTATTAATGTGGTTAAACTGTGAGTGTTGTGTCGCCTGATGCTCAGCCTCGAATCTTAAAGCTCCTTGTTGAAATGAAAACTTTGTTCTGAGAGAAGAAAAAAAAAAACTCTTGCTCACTGCAATATGATGCAGTGCTCCGAAAACTCAGCTTCACACAACAGCTAAATGTACGACCTGAGAGTCTGTGATCTCCTTTCAGTAACTGAGCCAGAGCTCGCTCCAAACCGTTAACGGAAGTAATGCACTTTGCAATTTGCTGACAATCTGGTGATAAATGATGCTGTTGTTGAGTTAAAGAACACCTTCAGGCTACAACTGCATTAAATGTCAATCCGACAACACTCGTGGAAAAACATCACTGATAAATGCCAAAATTTAATTTACATAGAGAGCGTTTGCAGCCTGTGTGTGCACATGATTATCAGTTCTAAACATACAGCGGCCTTCCTCTGCGTGGCCTCAGTCGAATTAACCAGAAAAGACTCAAAACGCAGACAAACACAAATAACCAACAATAAATAAAGAGCGCGAGGGACACGGCGGCGGGCGCAACGAGCTATATTAGGCTGCAGAAATTAAATAACTGCCACTTTATCAGCAGAATAAAACACCCCCAAAGCAGAAAACACAGAGATGTACAAACAATGTGAAGTCTGCAGCAGCTGCAGCCACACACACACACACACACACACACACACACACAATGCTGCGTTGCTAGGCAGCAGTGTCGTTGTTGTTGTTGTGCTCACCTGTTTTCAAGCTTTCAAACACTCTGAGCTGAAACGGGCTCTGCCGTCACTGGCGTGACTGAAATAGTCAAAAACATTTTCATCACAAATTTTCGTCGGTTCAGGCAAACTTTCTTTAAACTGGCCGTCTTCCTTCTTCCTCGCTCTCTTCTCAAATCCGCTTTGAGAACGCTGCACGTTAGTGACGACTGGCTGTCTCTGATGGCGACTCGGATTGCTGTGTAATTCCATTCGGCACAAATGCGGCACGCAGAGCTCGAAGGTCAAAGTGGAATAGCCCATTTAAAGTGAAATGTGGGTGATAAAAATATAGATATTTAATTGGACAGCCCCACATTTATATATAGAGAGATTTATTTATTTATAACCACGGAATATTATTCGTTTGAAGTGACAAGAAAGATAAAATGTTTTAGAAATTAAAATAATAAACTCAAATTCATGAAGGACTTTAGCAGACGTGCCTACCTGTCAATACTTTTAATTTTTGGATTTTTCCACAGCTTTCACCTTCATTGAAGAAGCAAGCGACAAACACAGGCTCATTATTTGACTTTGACTCTCAGTGAAGTATTCCTCTCAGACAGTTCATCCTGGATGAACAATGAACTGAAACTTTAAACAGTGACAGAGCTACAGCTGCTACAGCTGCAACACCCTTCACCCAATCTGGATTCAAACACCCTCAGATTAAAGCTCTGCATTGCTTTGCATTCCAAGTGCTGGTTTCCTTATTGCTTCACAAAGCTTGTGACCAACCTGTTGCACCAGATTCCCAAGAAGAAGAAAAACAAACCAAGATTAATGAAGAGGAGTGAGGAAAAAGTATGTTCTACCACTTCTAGAGGCCGGTGATGCTTTAAAAAGCTTCTTTCTTGGTGCAGAACATCTGATCTGAACACGTTTTTAACAGCACTGATTTCACTTTAGTTAACTGAATAATTGGTGAGGGGTGAAGTTTGAATACTCCTCAAAGTATGACGAGCTGTGGCTCCGGCTCGCGTCTTTGGGAAGGGTCATTACTCTGTTTGAGGGAGAGATGCTACGAGGGTGGAAAAACATCCATTAATCACGTCTTTGTTGTTTTGGCAGTCGACTTGTCGAGATGCATGGCATGGATGTCAACTTTGACCTCCCGCGGAGCCGCTGGAGTGAAATTTACGAGGCGGCTGTACGGTGCAGGTCCGGTGCTGCTGTAATTCAAAGCAGCCTAAACCGACTGGTGTCATTTTAATAAGCAGCTTATGTACGAGGTCACAAAAACGCATGATGGAGCTCGTTAAAGGGGACGTCCACTAAATCTGAATCGCTGAGGTTTTTTTTCCTCAGTTTTTCTGTGCATTTTTCACTCATATTTACACAAACCCACAAACAGGTGAGAGCAGTTTATCCTATTTTCTAATCTGAGCTCTCATTTAATCAAGCAAAACAAGCCCAAAGAAAACCAGAATTAGATTTTTTCTATGGAAGATTCGTGTGATTGCCGCAAGCTGCTGCTGGTTGGAAGCAGAAGCATGTTTCTGGCTGTATGTGGGAGCGCACTGCTTTAACTTCATGATGTTTATTTACTGTAGCGCCCCCTATGGCAGAAACTGCATCAAACTCGTTCTCTGTTGTCTCTTTCTGTACAGATTTACCCAAATTTAGCTACAAATGGGTGATGCATGCATGAGTCATGAGTTATGAGAGTTAATATATATTTCATTTGGCCGCGCCTACAAAAATTTGGCAACCAATTAGAGATGGTCATTTTAGAGGTCATTCAGACATCTTAGAGGTGTGTTGAATGGGGGAAACACTTTCCAGGTCCAAGAAATCAATAGAACAAAGATTTTTTCTTCTTTAATGCATCATGATTCCCAAGATAGTAGTCAAAAGGTCAAGTGACCACATGGGGGCGCTATTGAAAAGGTGCTTCACATTGAGCACAGTTTCATGCAATCTCCCGTAGAGCAACTTTCAAAATAAATAATCCCGATCTCACTTTGTTAAATGATTAAAAACAGACATAACCTGGAGGTCGAACAGCTTGTTGTGTTGTCTGATTGTCTGGCTGCTCCCTGTCAGACTTCATTTTCTACACGCCGCTGATCTCGGTAATTACTTTGGTCAGTACAGCGTTGTCCACATGATGGTTAAATCAGATCTAAGTCGTAATAAGCCAGAATCATTCTTTAACTGGCTCGTGTGCACGCGCAGTTGTGGTCCTGTGGGTAAATATAACGAACGTTTCAGATGCTTTTAGTTCGAGTTCAGTGGGCTCTGTTGGAAAGCTGCGTTGAACAGAGCAGATCTCTGTAATGACAGTGGCAGAATTGTATAACTCACTACATTTACATGCACATTAATTTTCTGAATATGACAATGGGTCGTGTTCTGTTCGGATATTCAGAACAAGGCCTTATTCGAACGTAGTATTTTCTGATTAACATGTGGGATATGCTGATATTATTTGGGTTTTAGAAACATTGTTTGGACGTGTACCGATTATTCAGAATATGTATCTCAGTTGAGGTTTTTACTGCAGTTTGAGACATGAAAGAGGAGCCCACATTTCTGGTCGGAAGGAGAGTCACACCTACTTTTCAACATTATGAAAGACTTGAATATCAACAGGTCTGCGTATGAAAGAGGAAGGGAACAGTGCGTATGCACGGCTGCATGTACGCAGGAATATTAGTGGAATATTCATTTTCATTAGCTGTGTAAACAGCTTAGTAGGCAGACTGGTTTGGGTTTTTTTGGAGTAAAAGACAGATTATTTTGCATGCTAGTCACTGTTGCACAACCTGAAAACAACCTGAATTTACCCATAAAGCCATTGTGCAAACCGTCTCCTGAACTGGCCTCATAACACTGTGAAATCCTTTGCCTTTTCGTATCGGTCTGAAAAAAGCCTGTGCAGTTTGCTGATGTCACTGATGCCTCATTGCCATCAGGAGCCTTTGCTGCTGCTGTGCTGTCATTCCCCGGAGCCGCGGACGATTGGGAGGTTAATCAGCAGCAGGGGACACACCTGTTTTTACAGCCAAACATCCTTCTTACACCCCTGACTTTCCAGATTCTTCCCATCTATTCGTTCCCGTTCGGTTTGATTAGTTTGTTGTAAATAAATGAACTTTGTCTCCTGCTTTTGTTCCAGTCTGCGAGTGGGGCTGCAACACCGCCAGCAAACACAACCACCCAGCGCTACTTTAATATCACGAGGCCTCCAATGATCCCGTGGTAGCCACAATAAACATCGCTGCTCATCTGCGTCTGAAACAATAAACAGAGTGAGACAGTGAGCCTCCACTCAGTCTCTCCTGAGCGGCTCGGTATTATACATCAAGATAACACCATTTATCACAGGCAGCGCTAAATCTGTTTCTCAGGGAAAAAGAAACACAAATACGTGCAACTGATCATCCAGCAGCATGAGGCTATAGGTGATCTCACTATCGAAGAATTAGCATTTCCAGTATTTGTATCTTAGCGGTTTCTGCGTAGGCGTCCTCAGACAATATGTTTACGGCGTTTAAAGTGAAGTTTTAGGCCACTTCTGTTCCTCCTCTCTCTGCGTTCTGTATGTAACCACACCGTATTTAAATGTTTAAACTAAGCGGTGTCCTCCCATTGAGTTGTCATTATCCACTTTTTTGTGTGCGTGTTGGACATTTATCATTACACTGTATGGCACGCACGAATGCCTTCCATACTAATCACTTCATTTAAGACGTTATTTATGTTTCGCAGACTCTCCATCTCAGCTTCACTAATCCAGAGTATAATTGCCGTCGGAGAAAACAAAACACTTGACTTCATGTCCTCTCCAGTGGAAAAAAAATGGAACTCCTCATTTGTGTGCAGCCCGTCTCTTTTCCAAACCTCCGACAAGAAAAAAATAGTGTTGTTTGAGTAAACAAACCGGCTCTGTCTGTCTTCCATTTTCTTTTTTCTCGCTTCCTCCCTCTCTCCTCTTACCGTGACTTATTTCTTTCTTTCTGTTCTTCCCCCCCAACCCCCCGGTTTTGCTGCTTCCAGCTGAATTAAAGTAAATAGGTAATTAATCTGTGCCTCAGGGGCTAACAGCAGCACATACCAGCCCTGCGGCTTGCCCACAGGCGCAGAGGCAAGACAGAAGTAAAGTGTGGGTTGTTACTCATCAAACACTTTTCAAACCAACCTGCACATCCACCCGTCTGCTCCGTCAAAATGATGCAGAACAACGTCTCGATTTGCTCTCTCTTTGACACATGGCGGGGACCCACTGTCACTTTTGTGAAAAATAGATGCTTTTGATTATCTAAAGAACTTTTTTCCCCTCCTGCTCAGCTCTAGTAGCAGACAAACACTTGCAGCAGTGGCAGCTCGCCCAGTCACCTGCAGCGATGGAGGCCAGGCGAACGTAGTCGGAGCCCCTCTCCTCCGGTTCATACGGGTAGCTCTCCACCAGGCTGAGTCCTGCCAAAGCAGAGGAGACGGGTCAGTTTCTGTTGTCATGGCAACCCAAAACACTGACACAAACACTCGCTGTATATCATAACCATCATCTTCTCTGTGCAGGGTGTGTGTACACTGTCAATTAGGTGATCTAGAAGAAATGCTGCTTATAATCTACTCCCTGTACTACTTATTTTATACTTAACTGATGCTAATTCCCCAAAAAATCAATCAGTGTCAGTGACTTTTGGGCCACTTTGGGGGATTCTGGAGGGTCTGGGACACCGGGGGCAGTTCCCCGCTTGTTAATCTCTCCTTAACTTAATTGAAAAGAAGTTAAACTCTGAAGGAAATTAACTACAAACACAGAAACAAAAGCAGGTCACAAGAGGTGGAGAACCAATTAGCTCCCCTTTAAGTTGTAAAGCGGTTCTGGCAGTCACTACTTTAATATGTGGGTTCTCAAAGCAGCGTGAGGTTACTGAAGAGGCCACATCATCTGAGTCCAAGCTGCAGCATGCATGAGTTCAGAAATGCAGCAACAATGAGGATTGTGTCAAAAATGCCAAACACAAAACTGCACTGTGCAAAGCATAATTTAAAGATTTCTTAGTCGAGCATCTCAGTTCTCAGATGTTTGGGTAACTCAAGCAAACAAAAAACAAATGAAAAAATGTTTCAACACCATTAATGTGCCGAAACAATAGAAATGTTTAATTCTGTAGCCAAACTGAACCCACCACCATACATGTCTTTTGAGCTGCAAATCACCAAATCAGTGTTTACTATGGAGGAACAGCTGCTGCAGCTCACCAAAGACAATGTGACAGACATTTCTGCAACCCATCTTAACGGAGTGTTTGCTTCAGTTGTTTCACACATTTTTAATGAAGCGTTTCTATTCTGCAGCCGAGCCTGCGTATGTGTGCAGCACCTCATGAATGTTTGTAGCTTCACTCTCTGCAGCCTGGAAATAATGATGGTTGATGGATGAAACTCAGGCAGCTGAGCTCCACCGTTTGTTTTATTAGTTCATTATCTCTAAGTCATATCTGTACACATTCGCTCTTGACTCGCAGGATATTTACCTTGTTCTACTGTTGCGCATGTTTTCAGTTGTTTTGGAAATAAATGTATATGCAAAGAGCCTCAATTTGGATGTAAATGTAGCACTGATAATGGGATTCAGCATAGGAGATGACAACGGTGGTGCAAAGCGTTTGAAATAAGCACAAAAGTGATCAAACACAATGTGTGTGGGTGGAACAAAAGGAATCAGAGCCTCAGTTTTAACTATTTTTGACACAATAATCACTCTTTTCATTCGAGCCTGGAATTTAACGTTGAGCTGTCTGGAGGCGGAAGTCTAATTCATGTGTAATGGGCGGCACACACTTGATAATCCCAACAAAATACTGTACATGCTCCTGCCCACCTCTTGGGAAGCGAACCATCAGTGTGTCTGTGCCGTCTTACCGTGCAGCACAGACTGATGCAGACTCCAGTAGATACTCAGGCAGTTCTTCTCCTTCTTCATGCCTCGTTTACATTGGCAGCCGTGCAGAGGAGTGGACAGCAGCGCCGTCATGGCGTTCTCACACTGGTTTCGCGCCCCGGGCCCCAGCTTCACGCTGCCGTCCCCCGCCACACACTGCCTGAGGGTGCGCAGTCGCGGGCTGCAGGTGTCGTCGCTGGAGCAGGTGTCTCCGGCACGCAGGCAGTCCCTCCCGCCCGCAGACAGAGCCATACGTGGGACTCCTGCAGGACAAGACGGACAGACGACAGGTTAGTGTCATGTTGTGGCCCCCTGTGAGGGGCTCTGAGCAGGAGGCTGGCATCTGGTTTTTGTTTTCTGTACACAGTGAAGCTTTCTGAGGCTGTTCTGGATGTATAAATAACATCACCTGTTGATATTAATCTAATACACTAAACCACAAATACAGCAAACTCTCAGGCTGCAAGAAGAACGGCAAGACTCAGTGACACAAAGGAAACTAATGAAAGCATATGACTTCGTTTTTTCATTCATCTAACCATGATTAGCCATATAATGAAAGCTTCTGGAAACAGCTAACCTGTCTTGCCAAGAGTGTGCTGATTGTGCTTTTTACTTCAACCAGCCTGGGGAGCACGAAATCACTCAAAAGACCTGGAATTTCTCTGAAGAAGTGAAATAAAATAAAAATAAATAGAAATAATAATAATATATTTCCAAGGAATTGAGTGAAGTTAGTCCCTCAAGACCGGACTAAAGGCTTCTAATCGTTAAAGAGATCCGAACAGGTAAGCTGACTCTTATCTTGAGACTCCAAGAAGCACAACTGCGAAAAACATGGACATATTGATCAAAACTAAAAATTACACAAGCATCAGAAGAGAGCTGAAAATAAATCCATTAGCAGGGCTGCAGGACTGATGGGACGACTTCAAATTCATTTTCCAACCTTGTTACTGTTGTTATTTAATGGTACAAATCTCTTGCTAATGAAGACAGTGATGCAGTGATTTGAGTGAAATGCTTCAATAAAACATAAACATTAAGGTTTAATTATCTTTTGCTGAATCTGTTAAAGTCATTTTCACAAAGCTGTTTCTGGGCTTTGGTCAAAATCGGCAGAAACCGAGATACCGTGACTTTTTTTCTCTAACATGGCGCAACATGTGTCAAGCTCTGGACCTTACATCTCCTGTAATGCATCTCATTTCCATCCTTGGTCAGACGTTTCCTGGTAAACACCCACAAGGTAACAAAGTCACTGTACATTGCATGTACTCCTTTAAGCAAACAAAAAAGTGGCGAGCGAACATGAGATTTTATGAGCCACTGGATCATTGCTAAAATAGTGTCAATTGAATTGAATTTAATAACTGAATTAGATTTCTACAGCCCTTGTCAGTAGCGATCAAACTAGGTCAATGATGCATCTCACGGCTGTATTCCTGCATTTCAAAATTACATCCAGAAACCCTGAGGGGGGGTATATTATTCATGAATTCATACAGTTGTCACATAGAATATATCTGACACCACTGATTGGATTTTGATGAAACCTGGGGATTAGATGCATCTCACAATACATCCTGACATGGTAAGAATTACACTGAAGTGTTTCACTTCCAGTCAATACAAAGAGTCCCATTTGTTACAGAGAAGGGCTGCGTTATTTGAGGGGGGGTACCGTGTTTACTGCTGTCTTGCTTCATGTGCTACTAATGACATGCAAGCTTTATTCCCCTGACAGCAGCTTGTTTTTTCCCATCTGTCTAAGAGCTCTTTGACTCAGTGTTTTAAATCCACCACGTGTGCTAACATGCTCACAATGCTAACAAGCTTAGCCTGCATAATGTTTACCACGTTCACCATCTTATCTTATTCTGCTAGCATGCTAGCTTTACGAATTAGCGCAACACACAAAGTACACCTGAGGCTGATGGGAATGTCGTTGACAAATTAAAATGTCAACCTCATGGTGGCGCCATACGGAAAGTCAGAGGATCATTTAGTTATTACGATTTAATTCAATGTCTGAACCACATCTCATGGCAGTGATTCCAATTGTTCTTGAGACATTTCACTCGAAGCGGCAACCTGCGAGAGAGGAAAGGTGAGGGGATCACAAGTCATCAGCAGATATTGTCTGGGTGCCGTGGATAGATGTGCCAAACAGTCATACTGTGCAGCCGAACTTTAATCAAACACACAGAACTTTATTTTCTACTCTGAAGGAAATCCCAAAGTTTCCAAACAGCACATATGTCAGGCTGAATTATGGTGAAATGCGTATAAAATGATGCACAACTACAGAGACATGTACAATATTTCAATTTGAGGGAATACTGCAGCCTTAATAACATGGACTCTTGGGTTTGAATATTTCACCGAGTGTAAACATCAAATAGCTGTGATAAAACACTGCACAGGCTGAGAGAGGATGTATATGAAATACTGTCAGACAGGCTGGAATACGCTGAGAGGTTCATTTAATATCCTTTATATCAATGCAGCTGTATTAAGGGCATGGAAATTCACTCTTCTCTTAGCATTTTACAAAGCATTCATACAATCTAAAGTGATAGTGATAGAGAATTTGGTTCTAACTGCATGACAGATTCCAAGAAATCACATCCAAAAGCATTTCTGTGTCACTGCCAACTGCAGAGAGATTTCTGTGCAGCGGGTTGGTTCAGTAAATCAAATCTGATTCGATCACGGCTCAATCGGGTGATAGGAAGCGAAAGCAGAATCCGAATAAACGCTGAAGCTCGCTAATTTTCCTCCCGCAGACTGACGGGACTGTCACAATTCAGCGTTTTTCGTTCGTTAAAACTGCGACTCAGAGTAAGCGTCCCTGGGTGACGCGACTCTGGGGACGATCAGATAAAACAGAGAAGGGTTCAGCGTATCCGAACCGAGTCTGCAACCTCAGCCGAAGCCTGGCGTAGCCGAGGGGAAAAAGGGGTTAACTGCCACGCGTCCGGCAGGAGACTTCTCAACCTTTCCCAGGACTCGGCTAATCTAGCGGTAAGCTGTCAATAAAAGTCTAGACAGACGGCGAGGCAAGATGCTTGTTGCTGTGGGTTTGGGATGTTTGTGGAGCCTGTTGAGAGAAAGCATCTGCCACTCAAGAGAGGAGCTCATCTTCGCCGAGGTCTTGACAGGCGCCACTTACTGTGCCGAAAAAAAAAAAATCCCCCTCAACAAGTCATTTATTCCACTATGGAGGCTTAAAATCTGATTCACTTTACGGAAAGCAAAGGAAGGGGAAGAAACTGCAGGGTGAGATAATGTCATTCGTTTTCGATGCAAATCAGCTCCACTCTCAAGCTTTCTTGGATCAAGTGATGGTACCTTGAAAAAAGCGGCGGAATCAGCGTTATGTCAAGATACTTCACTCGCTCTTAAAAAACTCTTAAAATGCACATTTGCATTGAAGACACATGATATCATCTCACCCCTCCGGTGGTTTTCTGCACTTGGTTTGAGAGAAACAATATTTAAAGTGATTCCTTTTGCTTCTCTTATGCAAGCATGTGGAGCTGTGGGTGGGAGCAGATATGTGGGTGGTGTGTGTGGGTGTTCTGATATGGAAGGTGGAGCGCAGAGGAACCTTAAAGCCAGGTTTGACTTCCTTAGGCTTCGAGGCAAAAGAAGGAAAGAAAAAAACCCTGGTGAGCAGCAACAGTGCAAATCTTCTAAAATTGCAGCTAATCCAGTGTGGAGAGAGGTTTGATATTCGTCGGAGAAATTAAGCAGCACTCCAGATTGCGAGAGATAGCCGTTTGCCTGGAAACAGAGCCGCGGCGCACCGGCAGTTCAAAGAGAAACAGTCAAAACCAATTAGGAGGAATCAGTTGCCTTGTCATTCAAATTCGTTCCATCCTACATGCCTCCCTGTTTATCCCACTGAGGTAAATAATCTGTTTGAGCTCTCCCTCTACGCTTTTTTTCCCCCCTCTTTGTTTCTGTTTCTCTGCGATTTCCTCCCTGCTCGCGTCATCCTTTCCACTTATCTCCCCTCTCGTTTTTTTTTCTCCTCCCTCCCTCCCTTGCTCGCTCGCACACAAACACACCCGCCGTGGTTCGAGAAGCGGATTCAGAAACTCGAGAAATATTTTCAAGGGAACGGGAACAAACCTGAATTCACACGAGATGAATCTGAGGCAAAGCGCGAAAATGTCCAAAAACAAAAGAGGTGTAATAGTGGACAGAGTGCCTTAAAGATGCATTCTTTCTAATGGCCAGCAGGGGGCAACTCCACTGGCTGCTAAAAGGGCTTCTTCTCACTTGATGTATTAACTCACTAAACAGATTATGGTCTCAATCGCTAGTTTCAAATCTTCTTCAACACAGCATGATGTCCATTTTGTAAATTATAGTCCCATTAGCGCAAAATCGACATAAAGCAGGGTATGCTTTAGCGCGTGGCTACCTTGTGTTCAACAAACCGCTGCCATGGTGTTCTCAGTCAGATCCAATCATGATAGAGGCGTAGCAATGCACAATTAACAACAAAAAAAAAAAAAACCAAGATGGCGACGGCCAAAATGGCAAACTTGGTAGCCCACAAACCAGCGGCTGATGTCACCATGGCAATAACTGAAACCGTAATCCTGCAAGAATATAAACACGCTGCATTCAACATTTAGCTTCTCAGACAACAGCGGGTGAGATGAAAAAGAGTACCTCGCCACAAACACACTCCTCTCTCAGCCGCCGCTCGCCTCTCCTCTCCTCTTAGAGGAAACAGGTGTGGGAGTGGCGAGGGGCCTCGAGCTCCCCCCGTCTCATCGGGCGGCTCCTCACGTCTCTCTGCCTCCCACCTAAACCCCAGGCTCCTCTGCAGCCACCGGGCATCAGTCACTGCCATCAGCCGCGAGCTATCAGCCCAACGGGAGGAAGCTTCCTTTAAACTCTCTGAGAGCGCGTTCTCGTCGCAGAGGGGGGGGGCTCAATAAGATTTAATTTCTCGATAAGCGAACGATGACGATGAAACTGGGACGAGGACAGAGATAGTGATGACAAAGACAAAATGAATTATATGTTTGTATACAGTGAGCTTGACTCAGCCTTTCCTGTGAGTCAATATCCCAGAAGACAATCAAAGTGTGGGATTTATTAGAATTCCATTGTCGGACTACAAACCTCTTGAGTCCGTAATTTCTCTGAATTCTTGTAACTTTGAGTTCATTATTTGTAAAAGTCGTTTCACTCAGACACACGCCGCTGACTGTCTGAGGGTGTTGGGGGATTACCTAATCCATTTGACTTTTTATTTCCTTTTGTTCTACCTCTACGAGGGTTACAACTTTCATTTTCTTCTTCGAAAGCTTGAGCTGGATTGGCAACTTCTGCTTTGTGCCGAAATACTCAGTGGCCACTTAATTAGGGACACCTGTGAACTCTAACACCATCCAGTACGACGGCTCATTTGATTGACACTGTCGGAGAATATATGTTTATGATTGAGGCTGTTTGCAGTGAACTGAACTGTGCTATAGTGATGTGTCTCTAATGTTTTGCCTGTCTCACCTACACGCAGTGGTGTGCACAGAGGGGGGGCAGGGGGGGCCCCCCCCCCCCCCTCGTGGCCCAGTTTTTTGAAAAACGCGCGCTAAAGTGCCCTCTTGGGCATGCTAAAGTGCCCTCTTGGGAGCCAAAACATGCGCTAAAGTGCCCCCTGGTAGCCAAAACACGCTCTGAAGTGTCCTCTTGGACTCCAAAACGCATGCTAAAGTGCCCTCTTGGGAGCCAAAACATGTGCTAAAGTGCCCCCTGGGAGCCAAAACGCATGCTAAAGTGCCATCTTGGTTGCCAAAACGTGCTCTAAAGTGCCCTCTTGGATGGCAAAACGCGTGCTAAAGTGCCCCCTGGGAGCCAAAACGCGTGCTAAAGTGCCCTCTTCAGTGGCGAGGACACGCTATATGTGCCCTTTTTTCCTTTCCGCCCCTGCCCTTAAAAAAGTCTGTGCACGCCACTGCCTACACGGCAGCTGAATTAACACCTCTCAGAGAGTTTTAACAGAAACTGGCCGTTATAAGCTTCATTCATGTGTCAGAGCTGTTGTACTGGATTGCATTAGATTGTATAGGTGCCTAATTAAGTGGCCAGGGAGTGTAACTGACCAACAACAATCCTGATAATTGATTCATCTTTCAAATAATTACAACATTTACTGATTCCACTCTTGGCCTTCCTCCATTTAATATTACTGTTTTTTGGATTTTCTTTATCTTGGACAAAAAAAAGGTCTTTGACCACATCATCTCAGGCATTTTGGCATTTTAAGCTATTTTGGGACATTTTATCCAAAAATAAATGGATCCAAGAGATTAAACTTTCTGTATATACTGTCCAGCCCAGGGTTTACATGTGAGGTGTGGATACAGTTGGTTTAAGCAACTAAAATATTTGGTTCAGGTCAGGGATGAAGATCGTAGTTCTAGTGAAAGACTGACAACCTTCACATGTTCTGTCTTTTACAACACTTAACCACGATCTTTCCCTGACCCTGATCAAGTGCTTTGATTTGCCTGATCATTAATAGAAATTAGTTGGCATTAAATGTTTTGCGGATACATTCAGTATCAACATTTTGCAATTAAAATCATTTGTTTGCTGTGTTCATTTGCAGCAGACGCAGCCGCTAAGTCAGGGGTCGGGAACCAATGGCTCGCGAGCCAGATGTGGCTCTTTTGACGGCCGCATCTGGCTCGCAGACAAATCCTTTGCGCACGTGCGAGCCAGCGACTAGAAAGCCGGTTCGCAGTCATTTCAGTGAGAAAGTGGCAAACATACATGTCGTTGTGTCTATCTATTTATCTATCTATCCATCAATCACAAAGGCAACGCAGATGAGGCAACGGGTAGTGACAGGCACTGTTTAAGTGAGGCTGCCATATTTTGCTGTCGAAAATAGCGGTCGATGTGCGCATGCGCACTACGGCTTGTCGTTAATCCCGCTGTCAGCTAACTAATTTTTGACACGCTTCTGAGAAGATGGCTAAAAGAAAAAAAGACGACGAGTATCGTACTTTTCTGCAGGAATGGACAGAGGAATTTGCCTTTGTGGAGAAAGCTGGTTCTGCTGTGTGTCTAATATGCAATGATAAAATTGCATCTATGAAGCGGTCAAATATAAAGCGGCACGTCGACACACGCCATGCTGCATTTGCATCAAAATATCCTACTTGTATTTTTAGTTTTAAACATATTGTATGGCTCTCCTGGAATTTCATTCAAAAATATGTGGTGTTCATGGCTCTATCAGCCAAAAAGGTTCCCGACCCCTGCGCTAAGTGATGAATGAAAGATGCTGAAAATAATCATTTTTTCCAACCTGAGCCGTGACACGATTGAGACGTTGTACGTGATACTGAAACAAACAAATCCGACGTGAAATGCACGTAAAAAAAAAGGCAGTGGAAGAACTTAGATGGCCAAACACAACGCAGTTTAAGTCAGCGTCTATGCAGCAACTTTAAACTTTACTTTACTTTAAACTCCAAGTTTCAGCTCCAAGTTCAAAACAGTGTCTGAACTGAGATCAGAGCTCCTAAGTGAGGAGTTTTCTGCATTTGAGCTGATGCGCCGTGCATGCTATCTTTGTATCTATGCTTTCCTCGCTGGATCTTCCTCTTCATCAGCTGCTGTATGGCTGAGTGACTTGCTATAGACAGTGTGATGAGTCCTATTAGCGCTAACAGGCTCTTGGATTGTTTGGCAAATCTTTGACAGCACTACCAAGGGACGGCGCCTTTGTTACTGTATATTGTAGTTCCTTATTAGCTAACTGTGCCTCCCCGAACACGTCTTAACTGAGATGACTCACTGTGTCTGCTGGGGTTTCTTCTGCTGTGCTGTCTCTGTTTCCACAGCTACTAATAATGCCCTCTCTTCTCCTCGGCAGTGGTGCCAAAACAAAAAAAAAGAAAGAAAGCAAAGGAGCAATAATCCTCCCATAAACATATGCACACAAACACACACACGTCAAAGCGAAGAAACAAATGTGTTCCATCCGTACACACGGTCTCAAAATAGTGAAAAACTATTTAAACACCTTTCGATAAATTTAGTTTGCAAGATTTATTCGGACAATAATTTGTCCTCAAAAAATGCTGCGATAGGGTCCTTTTGCTGCGTATCATTGATTCAGCAAAACATGATGAAACTTAGAGGGGAACCAAGAGACCGCTCCGGCCGTGATGCAGAATACTAATTTCCTTCCCGGATTCCTCAGTGACTAATCCATCCCGAAGAAAGTCAATATCATTCCGCAGCTGCTCCAGAACAACCACGCCACTGCAATTTGGGCATTTTTCTTCTTCTTCTCGGAACTGAAAACGAGTGCGGCCGGAGTTGTGAGGCCTGAAAGCTTGATGAAAAACTCATTTAAAAAAAAAAAATAATTTTACTCTTCTGCAGTCGAGATCCGGATTTTTGCAGGCACATTTATGTTGTGCAAGACAGTAATAATGAATTGATTTCAGACTGAGCTCCTGAACGATATAATGGGGGAATGAAACGATTACTACGCTGAAGATGGATTACTATAACCGTATTTGAAAAGTAATAAAAGATAAAGGCTCAAGACTTCAGAAATCAGGAGCTCTAAAAGGTCTAAATTGGATATTATGATAATGAAGACGTTTCATGTGAATATAGATTGGAGGTACTGCCTCAGATTGTAATGATAGTTCACAGAGGTAGAAACGGCCTTTCGCAGGACGTTCCACAGCTCAGTATTTTGAGGTAGAAAGCAACCACATACATGTACTTCAGCTCTGTACTGGAGTACAACTTTGAGATACTGGTACTTTACTTGAGCATTTCCATTTTTTGAAACTATTTGCTTTTCTTTTACAACATTTTAGAGTAAAATGTTGCACTTTGTATCCACTAGATTTAAAGTTTGAACATTCAGGTTATCTGTTGATGAGGAGGACGTGTGATGCGCTCACGTGTCACCTGTCAAGAACAGACTCAGCGTGTGTTCGCTGCAGAGCAGAACGGAGAGACGCTCCTGAAACGCCTGGTACAATTGCGTGCGTTGACTAGAACGCGGCTGTTAGACGCCCTGTGGAGATGTTAAATCCTCCTCCATTTACATAAAATGATTCATTAGATCAAATTATTCTTTTTTAATTAATCAGCTGTGATTAATCAATAGAACGGGTCAGTTTTGTCAGCATAAATACATATAAAAGTACTTGTATGTACGTATTTAGCTCTGACATGCTGCCTCTGTAGTTACCACGCTATAGTCTGGCTCACTATCTCAATATCTGATTGGTCACAGGCCCTGAGTATTAGCCTATCAGCACTGATGGCCACATAATGCAAACTGAAGTTGCAGAAAGATAACCAGTCTTACAGTCGATCAAATGTTGATCTGGAGTTTGAATGTCAGTGTTATGAATGAAGCTTAAATCTGCTCGGCGCAGCTCTAATTTCAACTCAATGACACGGTGACTTTTAGGCTAAATTTATGCAACTTCCTCCTGTTCTTTGCTTTTTTTGATCGGCCTCGTCTTGCTGATTTTTTCTTTATTTTGTTCCTTTTGTTCCTGTCTTATCTGGACTGATCTGAGTCCGGACGCAGGACTTTTACTTGTATTGAAATACATGGCGCCACCTTCCCTCCTGGTTACGTCTCTGCATTTATGTGAAACTAAGCTTCACTCTGTGAAGGTTCTTTACCTCCTCGTCCTCTCCCGCCATTGACCAAACGGCTCGTGAAAATAAAAAAAGATGAGTAGCATCTGGCACTGAACTGGATGTGATGAGCTGCTAAACTAGAAGAAGAGAGAGAAGAAAAATGGTGAGTGGTTAAGTTATTTTACTGCCACCTGCCAGCCTTCTTTCTGGAGAGCCACCTCAAACAGAGGGTGAATCTAAAAGGAGGTGAGAGGTGATGCTGAAGGCGAGGAGAACTGAGTCTGTGTGGAGTCCAACAATGATTCCACCCTCGAGCAGGCTCAGGTCCTTGAGGGAAGGCTAAGAACTGCTCTTCCTCTTTTTGAACACAGACATTCAAAGTGTTGGGATGCATGGCTGCCCGGTGTGGCCCGCTCCTTTCTGTTGAGCAGAAAAAGAGGATCCTCAGGCTACTGGAAGTTTGCTCTGCACGAGTTGGTCAACCGCTGGAGAGGTGAAGCCTTTTTCACAATATTTCTGAGCCTGCTGAATAACATGAAGCCGGATCCTTCCCATGTGCATCACAATAACCAGCTTATAACATCAGGGGGGCGGTTTAGGCTTTTAAACTGTAAACCGGAACACAATTCAAAGGCCCTCGTGTTCCCAATCCCATGGAGATTGTAAATTAGCATTAGACTTCCAGTCCAAACACGAAAGTTTCATTAGTGCAGGCACTAAAATGAACTAAACGCAGCAATTTTAGATGAAAGGGTCTTTGAGTCTGGAAGAGCATAGTGCTCGATACTGAGAGGATGAAGAATACTCGGTGTGTTTCTGTGTGATGCGTTTGTGCGATAAATGTGTTTTGTCGCTGGTCACAAAGTGAATTTGCTTAAATGGAGGACAATAACTAGACAAAGAGTCTCTGTGACACTGTCCTCAGGCACAGCAGGGCTTTGAGTTGAATGCTAACTTGCTCACAAGCTAATGTTTACCATGCTCACCATGTTAGCATGCTAGCCTTCATTATTCAGCCATAAACACATAGTATAGGTGAGGCTTACAGAAGTGTCATTAGTTTTGCAGATATTTGAACTAACGTGTTGGACAAATGAAAATATGCCGCTGATGGATGTCTCTCCGCTCCTCTCCTGATCTGATGATTTGAAAAGTTCATTTGAAGCAAACCAGAGTTGGTGATGATTGCTGAAACAGTGAAAGACGATTCATTTTCTTTCTGTCTAGTTTGAACGAATTGATAAAATGACTGTTTCTGTAAATGGAGTCTGGCTTTATTGAGAGTGTTACTGCAGCTGTTTCTGCTTTAAGAAACGAAAAACAGATCCTTTTTCATAAAGTTGTCAGACACGTCGAATCTGAGCCTGTCAAAACAAACCCTTTCAGCGGACGTACACTGACGGTGCACAAACGGCTGGAAAGATCACATTTCAGCCTGTTTCAGCGGCAGTGCTGTCGTTCAATGCTGGACCAGCTTCTAATATTGTCGCCTCCATTAGTCACCTACACACAAACATGGCAAAATAGGGTTCAGTCCAAGCTTTTAACTTCCATTAAACTGTCAGGGAATCAGTGGTTAGGAACATTCCTACCATGAACCAACACCGCGAGCACGAAAGAAGCTTTGTTCCCGAGGAGAGCAACTGTAAAGCATCGTATGACGGTGTACTGAGGAATTAACCAAGGCTCACTCACACGGCCCTGAACAAGTCGTCTGTCCTCAAGCATGGTCACACAGCCCAGTAGAGGGCACAGCTGTCAGCGTGCCGAACCACCTCCACCCTGCCAGCTGCGCCCACGCCGTACCACGCCAACAGTTGAGAGGAGGGTGTCGTACAAGATGACAATGATCCTGACCACAGAACAACTGGTTGTCAACAAGACGTCCCATTATCCCCTGCTCTCATTATGTTACTCCAGTCTTTAGTTGTATTAATGTGCTGCACAAAGCAGAACAGGTGTTTACATCTCTTATTTGTCAATGTTGAGATGAACTGGGACAAAAGAGAGGCTTAATAACTGTGGCAGACCACAACGTTTGGAGGAGAATACACTTGAAATGCCATCGGCTTGTGAGTAAAACCCTCTGTCGAGCGGAGGGAGAGGATGCTTTCTTCAATCTGATTTTTTTTTTTGTTGTTGTTGTGGAACTAAATCCAGGGACTTGATAGGAGAGTCCAGTGTCAGTCTGGATGTAATTGTTGCCAATTTTCTCTGTTAAAGAACAATCTGGGGAAACAAGGCTATTTGTTTCATCTGCTGTCTGGATGCTGTCACTCTGACCTTTAAAATCCTCACTCTTGTTTAAACACAGCAGATTTGACACTTGCAGTCTTTACTGTTGATTGCTTGTAATGTCTGGGATGTTGGATCTGAACTTTATTCCCACTGCATGCCTGTGGATAAGAGCGCCAGCTAAGAGGTAAAATACAGAAAACACTACTGGGACTGAAGTAAACAGCGAGCTGACATTTACTTTTACTTCTTTAAGTGAATACTGTTCAGCGGTAATTATTATCTCTGCAAGGCGTAAGCCTGGAGGGGATCATGTTTTTGGTTGTGTGTGTGTGTGTGTGTGTGTGTGTGTGTGTCTGCAGCTAATCTCGTATACTACTGCACTTCTTTATCTGTATGCTCAAGGGTCTCTTGTAGTTGTGGTGATTCCCAGTTTTTGAAAAATGTGTTTTATTGACTGCTCTGTTTTATACCGCCGGTGACTCCTCACTCCCTTCAGCTGGCCAATAGGGGGCGCAAGTGACCAACAACTTCTTCAGTTTGCCCCCCTGACACACCTGCCAGGTGTGCTGACGTCATCCGAATCCAGGTGCACGCATAAATCTCCCACTTGAACCAATTATTTTCTCCGATTTAGGCACCCACGTGGACATTTCATGCACCTTATATAGTATTTTTAATTATGTCGGGCAGCCCGAGCTTTGCTTCTTTTCTTTAATGATTTACTTTAATGATTAGAGATCGAGGTGGATTTCAGAAATCTGAATGCAGTACTGTCTGCGCTGGGACATTTAAACAGCAAAACTCAGAAGTCCTGAAGAAGCTGTTTTCATACAGCTGTGATGCAGCGCAGGATTTATCAGACTGCTTTACTCCTGGAGTGTGTGCGACCGTTTGGATGTGTAGAAGAACACAGAACATTAATGAACATGAGATCCGGGCTGTCGGCGTGTCAGGAGATTTAAATAATCAATGAAGTTACGCTGCAGTGCCTCGTGGGTAAATGCACACAGCGTCTCTCTCGGTGGGGAGACGCGCTGATCGTTTCTGCTGCAGGTAGTGTAATAAATGCTTCCCTCATTAATGATGTATAAATGTGTTTCACCCATCCACTATTAATCAGAATTCATTTCTATGACCCGGCCTGCTTGCGAATGTAACTGCGGTCTGCGCATCACTGCCTGGTGGAGATCTGCGCTCTACTGACGTCAGTCTTTAAGTGACTTTTATTATGTTTTTTCAGTCTAAAATACCAAAGAAAGAGTCAAAGAATAGTGGACAATCAACTCATGCAACCATCCATCTGTCCGGTTTGGGATATGATGGCAGGAGGGCAGACTGGGCAACCCAGACATCTTTTTTTCAGAAACATGCTGCAGCTTGTGGGATCACAAATCATTCCTGGGCCTGCTGGGACCTGTAATCACACCATGGGTCCCGGGTGTTTGCAATGGTCCCCTCCCAGTAAGCCATGACTGGAGCACTGTTGAAGGGACGATGCCCAGGCGACATCCTTTCCAAGTATTCGATGCGGTGGAGCGGCGGGTCAATACTGAGCTCCTCCTGAATTTGCTGAGCTCCTCGCTCAGTCGGATAAACAAACAGCAGCCACCTTGCAGACAGATCTCATCTCGGTATCATGTAGCTGTGATCCCACTTTTATGGCTTCAAAGCTTGTGACAGAGGTGTCAGAGCCGAGATTGACGAGTGAATTGAGAGCTTTGCTTTCCAACGGACAGCTCCCGTCCCCAGCTGGTGCAGAGCCAGCATCAGTGCAGATCTCAGACCTGTGACCAGCGCTCAATCTCCCACTCCCCTAACTAACAGCAAACCAGTGCACACCGAAGATTGTAGTGCGATTAAACCGAATTACACCATCATCATCATCATCATCTGCAAATACGCCCTCAAACTGGGCCACTGTGCCTTTATGTCTTGTTGATAAATATCTTAAAATAAGAGGAGGAAAAGGACACTTACTGCCATCCTTGCATACAAATACAGCCCTGGGAACAAAGTGCTTACAGGAAACAATCCTCCAGCATCAGCAGGATACATGTTCAGCCCAAAAAACAAACACTAGAGTTACAAATTCCAAAGAAATTAGGACAATTGAACAATCTATAATGGTTTCGTCCAGTGTTCCATAACCGGGACAACATCTGCATCCTGCTCTCCATCTACTGTGAGTCTTCATGACCTGGAACATCACTTCCACTCCCACTTTGTGGCAATGGCTGCTTTCACACCTTTATGCCAATCCATGGGTGCACTTCCCAAACTCAATGTGACAAGGAGGAGCCGCTACTCTGCCACCGAGGAGCTTTGTGACAATAAAGAGATGATGGCTCACCCCTAAATTCTTCCATTCCTGAACCTTTATCACGGATTGTGTGAATCGGGTCCTTCTACCGCTCAACAATTCATTTCATTTTCAGGTTCTGTCCATATGGAAAATGCCTGAATTTCCTGCCTCATGAGTCACACAATCTTCAAGTCAACCTCGATGTACTCTCTGGACTCCAGCCAGGCCACACTCACATTTTCCACTCTGCAACGTTTAACTCTGATTCCAAAACAGCAGGGTTGTTGTTGCATCTGCTAATAATTTTCTGACATCTTCACAACTGAAAACAGCACAAAGACAAAATATCGAATGTTTGCAGCAACACATGTTTTAAACAAGTTGGAACAGGAGCAACTAAAGACTGGGAAAGATGTGGAACGCTCCAAAAACACCCGTTTGGATCATTCCACAGGTAAACAGGTTGATTGGTAACAGGTGATAGTATCATGATTGAAAGGCTCAGTGGTTCACAGCGAGGTTCACCACTCTGTGAACACGTGATTGGGAGCACAGCTCATTTGCATTCTCAGCTTGTTAGGAAAGCTGTACGTCGGCAGACTTCTGAAGCTGCCTGTGCGAACCAGGCTTAGAAAACACCCTCCTGCAGCTTGACAGCCTCCATCACTGCTGCTGTTCACCACTAAGTTCTTCTGTTTCCACTATGACAAACTCCAAATGTCTCCTGGCCTCAGTAGCATAAGTGGCAGGCGTTTGAAACGTCTCCCCAACCTCTGGGAAAAAAAAAAAAAAAAAACCCCACAAACAAACAAACAAACTAGAGCACCTCTCCAGTCTGAATCTGCATGGGAATTCATAAGCGTTTCCCCATTGCAACAACTGTTACCACCAACATTTGGCACATTTCACTGGTGCATATTGTTGTTTTCTGGCAGAGCGTTTTGCAATATAATTCTAATGATATTTTTATTTCGTTGCATCACTCTCTCCTCACTGTCCTCTGGAGACAAAGCGCTATAAAACCTGATTGGAGCACAGTTGGAGGCTCTATCAGAAAGAAATTTGGGCATTTAAGCTCCTTATTTCTCTGTGTCTCTCTAAATACAAATGCTAAAATAGCTACACTCCCTCTCTCCCTCCTGCATCATCTCCTGTCTCCCCTTCTTTCTCTCATAAGAACACACTGATACTGCACACTGCATATTAATATCAGACTCCTCACACACATGTACAGTGTCTCTTTCCTCACATGCAACCACACAGCCTTGTTCTCAAATGACTTTTTCCTCTTTGCTCCAAGCACAAAAAGTACGAATATCAACGCCGAGACGCCTCACTCTCTCTCACCTGCCCGATCGGGCTTGCTGGTGGAGTCTCACCTCTTCACTCCGCCTCCCCAGGGCACCTTTCACACGCTGCGTTCGTGTGTTGCTGCGTGTGCGGCAGAGAGAGAGAGCAGCGTGCACCTGAATGCGCCGCTTCCTACGTGTCTGTGTTTACTAGTGTTGGCTGCGAATTACATTCTTTAACCGTAGATGTGAGCGTCTTCCTGTCAGCATCCTCCTCGCGTCTGTCTATTTGCAGCACTTGCGAGGTCACGCGCTTACACAAATATTTGTGTACACACATTTTTCCGAGGGTGGAAGTAATCCTTTTGTTTGAGTTAATCCCGAGTAGGCAGTGCTACAGAAACAAAGCTGCTGGGAACGTTTGCAACTCGAAAACTTGACTGACAAAGAGGGAACTTCTTAATATGTATTATCTTGTAAGGTCAGACCAGGCTAGCCAACAAAGCTTCATGCTAATATGATGAAAGTTCAACTGGATGAAGTATCTGACCTACATAATTTCATATGGATAGATTTGATGTTGTCAGCATGCAGAGCTTCTTCCTTCATTACCTTTTGCTTCTTTTCGTGTGCACTCAGGTTAAAGTTGCTTTGCAAGAAAATCTGTCTCCATACAGGTTGCATCAGTACGGAGACACACAGCAGACTCAGTATTAATGTTTGTACACAGGCAGATGTTTTGGGATTGACCGTAATTTCCGGACTATAAACCGCGACTTTTGTCACAAGCTTTCAACCCTGTGGCTTATGCAATGATGCGGCTAATTTATGCATTTTTTCTAACGGCCGCCAGGGGCGCCCGAGCAGTAAAGGTAAGAGTGAGACAGGTGGAATATATGTGTCGAGGAAGACGCAAGTTTAATGTAACTTCGCGCTTTGTGCATGAATAAAATTAGCATGAACAGACCCTCATCATGGAAAATGCAAGAAGAAATGCTTATGACGCAGCTTTCAAGTTAAAAGCAATCGAGCTGGCCGATAAAGAAGGAAACAGAGCTGCTGCACGTTAACTTGGCATAAATGAATCGATGGTGAGACGCTGGAAACGGCAGCAGGGATGTTTTTGTAACCAGCCCTGATAGTGAGTGGTAACGTGTTGCTGCTGTGTTACTGCCGTGTCTCAGTGATTTTAACCGGTATGTTTTTTTTAAACCGGCCCTGTTAGTGCTGTGCTACCGTGTTGCTGTTGTGTTATTGCACTGTTTGGAAAGGAAAGTTAAGGTATATTATTAAAACTTTGAAAACTCTTTCTGTGTACCGTCTTTCTTTGTAAATATCTCATGTTTCAATGTGGGCACATGCGGCTTATAGAAAGGTGCGGCTTATGTATGTACAAAATGTTTTTTCCTTTAAAAATGTACTGGGTGAGGCTTTTAATCAGGTACGCTCTCTAGTCCAGAAATTACGGTATATATCAATGACACATATGTATTTTTCAATGCACATAAACATCATAATTGCATATAAATGCAAAACAAATCCACATATTAGGAAAGAAGGTTCAGAAATGTGTTTCTGATGCACACACAAACATTTCTTGTCTTAAAGAAATAGTTTTTTTTATAAATTTGCAGATTTATGTAAAAAGATAAATTTGTTTACGTACATTGAAAAATAGTTATGTGGAGAGAGTCCAGAAATATATTTGTGAATCCTTCTGTGCATTCATTAATGCTGAGACTGATCTGATACACACACAGTCTGTATGACAAATTAGACGAAAAACCAGAATAAATGAGTAGAGAAACATAACAAACAGGGCACAAAGGGTCGCTGAATGGCTTAATGAGCATGAAAATGAAGTGAATTATATTCTGCAACCTTCACCACATCTCAGCCATAATAAAAACTGCGTAAGAACTTCAGTCGAGTTCTTGAAACCAGTAGAATCTCTGCCAAGGCACATTTTAGCTGTTCTGGAGGATTGCAATAGCCGAACACCTCAGTGAGACTCTTCCTGTTGGTTATTTTATAGCTTGTCACCCATCTGTACAGTGTGTATATATTTTTTTAGCAAACACTGAGTTGGTTTGCTAATTCCAGACCTCTAAACCAGTTTCCACACTTCAGATGTGTTCAGCGGGTTCAAACAGGTCTGGTGTTGCGCTCATGTGACAGCTGTTTCTCTTGGTTTGTGAAACTATGCACCAATTAGAGCGCAGTAGGCGGGATCAAATTCCTAAATAGCCGACAAGGGTAGCAACATAGCAACAAAAAAATGTGGCAAGCATGAATGAAATTATCTTCATTGTGCAGTTTGTTGTAAGTCTACAGATACTCTTAAATGTCTTTGATCAGTGTGAAAAACACTCAGTTAAAGACTCCCAGCAACCGATAAAGCAGATTCGCAGTCGACTGACAACAACAAAGCAAAACACTAAATTCTCACGTTGTGTTGAACAGTGAATAAAAAGTGAATAAAAGCATCTTTGATGAAAACGAATGTACGAGTCGCTGCGGTAACAAGACTGTCCTTTTAGTTTGAAGGTGGAATAATATCATGGCAGTATTTCAAGCACTGTTTTCAAATGTCAGAGGCACAGTCTGAGGCCCTGCTGGAAATGCTACTCCCACACCTCAGGAGGAAGCGTAGTAAATATCATGACCCAATAAACCCTGAGCAACACTTACCAGTGAGCTTAAGGTGCATTTTGATCTAATATCAGCACAGCGGAACAGCAGGGATGTGGGCTAAAGGCTTACTCTGAGGGCTGATGATAGTCTTAGCAATGTCGCTTGATGTATTCATGTGTTTTACAATGTTTTCTGCACCTGAGCGTGTGTGTGTGTGTGTGTGTGTGTGTGTGTGTGTGACCTGCCTGCAAGACAAACTTCCCCACGGGGACGATAAAGTTGAAGTTCTTGGTGCATCTCTGCTGGTTTACAGACTAGCAGCTGCTTTGCTGTGAAAACAGTGGTGTCAGACTGACACTGATGTGACGCTCCATCACAGAAAAATGACCGTATTGATTACTGGGTATTGAAATGAGAGTTCAGTAACAGTTATGCTCGCTCTGTGCTTGCCTTCCTCTGTGCTCTGTCCATGGTGCTGAATCTGCAGCCGACTGAAACTCTCCCACAAATCATTGCCACAATATTAGATTGGACAGTGTTGTGCAAGTTAATGGGAAATGTAATGAATTACTTATTAGCCATAAAAAAAGTGATTACATTACTTTATTAATAACTCATCAACAGAAGTAATTAGTTACATTATTCATTAATCAGTCCGGCTCCATCAAAGTTACCTCCACAGCTACGTGCCACATCCTCTGAGTTTAACTCATTTGTAAACTGTGAGTGGACTGCGCTTATAGAATGATATCAAACCTTGGTGGAAGTGTTAGAATTCGCCCTTCACTCACACTAACACATGAATGGCACGCATGAAGAAAATCAACACAAACACGTGGAGATAAAGCATAGATGGCTGAACAAGCTGCCAGTCGGTAGTTTTAAGGTATTCACCTCATCAACAGCTAGCTTAGCCTCCTGACTGCACACAGTGCCGGTTCACACCCCCTGCAGCTCTGAGCAGAGCCCAGCCTGAATGCAGAGCTACCAGCGGCTAACGTTAGCAGGTACGGCGAATAAGACAACTTTGAACCCCCAAAATGTCAAAGTAATGAAGCAGTGTTGGGACGAGTGATGGTTATATAATTAATTAGCTTCGCTTATTCACTTATGCTACTGAATAATAGATCACTGTGATGCATTACTGACTAATGTGTTGCCGCTGCTGGATCTCATGTGTGTCTGCAGGACTTTATCGCTGAGATCTTGTTTTCACTCACTTTTTTTTTGTGCCTCACCAAACCTCTGCGTTAGTGGGAAACATTCCATGAAACGGCAGGAAGTGAACTTTAAACTTGTGAATATTCTCCCCTGGTGTGAAATTGCTTTGCTACTCCAGCCTGCTGCAGCATATGCATTAAAATGAGCCCACATACATGCTGTGTGTGGCCTGTGTGCCCATGTTTGGCCTCTGTCTGTTTTGTAAAGTGTGTCGGCCTCTGCTCGTACATGAGCCCGGGTCAGATGAGGCGGCAGGACGAGGACACGCTGATTGCAAGTCTGGGATGTGAATGCATCACTGACCTCCAATTATAACTTTTACAAAGAGCTCTCCAAATGTATGTTTTAACCTGCAGGGCGCAGGTCAGCACACAATTATATTGGGAGGGGGGGGACTTTTCAATGAGAGCGGAAAAACTAACCTTGAAACTGACAAACGGATGTCTTTGTTCGGCGAGATGGTTTCAAGCCTTCGTGACAGGGGCGCCATTACTGAGTTGTGTTATCGTTTTTGTTCTCCGCTGCAGATGCCCTCACTGGCCAAGAATCTACTCTGCATTAATTACTGATTGTGGATGCATGCTAATTAACGGCGTCGTTCCAAATGATAAAAATAGACAGGCTTTGATGTTAGCGCTTGGCAAAGCTCTGTGGTCACAAACTCCTTGGGAGATGAACCGTGATGAGCAAGGAGGTGAGTTGATGTTTCATTATGTAAGGCAGCAGATTAGAAGACGCACCACTGGTTTCCAGCGTCCCCTTATCTAAGTTAGGGGAGCATTACGCTCCATATGAGATCAGGATGAAATGATAATGTGTATTGACAGATTCGCTCCTGTCTCTTTCTCTCTCTCTCTCCGGCTACCTCATGCTCCGTCACACTTTCACAGCGGCATCATTCTGCATGAGCAAATTATCATTTTGGATCTCTTGGCTACATCCAACGGAATAAGTTTGTGCTTCGGCTGGGTTCGATGTCGCCGTGCAGGAGTGACTTTGAAATTGAATTTTGCCCATTTTCCACTCTATTCTTTCGTCACTGCTGGTGCCGTTCATGTCAGCGTTCTCCTACTAATACGGCCTAGTGAGCAGAGGGCATCACAGTATTAATATGGTCCTTGCCGCTTCGAGGAGAGCTTTCTCAGTTTAGCTCTCTGGTCATGAGTTCTGAGCCAGAGGCATCTTTTTAATGAGAAAGAGGGCCGCTGTGACAGGGGCGAGCTGACCTGATACGAGCCAGGACCGAGCCAGTGCTCTCTCCTAGTGTTCTTTATGTACACACTCAGTGACACATAGACACTGAAACCCACAGACACGAATAATACACGAGCCCCGCAGAGACAGATCAAGTCAGACATAAATGACCGGCTCGGCTCTCTTTGTGTCAGAAGCAATTTGAAGTACCCACTGTAGACTGCCAACACACAGAGAAGCTTCCCCGCGCTCACTCGTACGAACATGCCGAGAGCCTCCATCTGCACCAGCGTTTCACCCACAAATCGCTTGTTGCCGGGCGGGAAAAGACCTTGAAAGTTTAGACCGCTGGACGTTAGAAAAAAAAGCTAATAGAGTGGAGAGACTAAATCCCTGGAAGTAAAATAATGCACATGCACTTGCCTTAGGAAAGTCTCAGGCCTGCCGAAATGATTAGACACTAAATTGACTGGTCGAAATTCTGATAACTCATTAATCATTTAAGTCATTAATCATGCAAAAGGGCTGAAACTTGCTGATTTCAGTCTCTCAAATTTGAGAATTAGCTGTTTTTCTTCTGTTTTATTTGTTCATAATTTAGATAAAATAATATTGGAATAATAATATTGGAATAATATTCAAATATTTGAGGATTTTGGTCTGTTCTGTCAGATTTTATAGACTACAGAAATGATATGAATGAAATCATACCTGTCGGGTGAAGCGATATTGAACGTGATCATTATTGCAGCTCTTCTCGTTTTTTTTGCTCATATTTGAGGGACTTTATTGAAATATCGCAGCACTTGCTCTTCTGCTCTCAGCGCTTCATGTAACAGAAACCAGTGATGAAATAAAACCGGTTCAAGTACATTTACTCAAGTATCGTATGCAAGTACAACTTTGAGGTACTTCATCTGAGTATTTCTATTTCACGCCACTTCACATCTCTGCCACATTTCAGATGGAAATATTGTACTTTTTACTCCGCTGTGTTTATTAAGGCAGCTGTAGTTACTAGTTAAAGTTTAAGATTTTACACATAAAACATGATGTGCTGAGTAAAATTCTGCTTCGACAAGAATGCATCAGTTTTAATAATGTAATAGTATAATTATGTCATTGTCTAACACTCAGTTTTCTGCATTAAGTACTTTTGTTATTGATACTGCAAGTACATTTTGTACAACTCCATTGTACTCTGATGTAAGATCAGTCAGACTGTTCATGATTACATCAAATAAATGACAATTTTTTTTTATCTTTATAGGCAGAACCTGAGTAAAACTCAATGCTATCCTGACTGAGCGGGTAAAAAACAGACATTTGAATGTTAAGAAGACTAACTTGACAACGTCTGTCACTGAATATGTGATGCAGCCTTTTCACAGTCAGGTATTATATCAAGATGTCTGGTTTGTTCCAGGCTTTCACGAACCATCAGGAGTGAGACTTTAATCTCAATCCGAGTGCAGACAGTGAGGTTTTGTGGGCGGGAAGAACGACAGCCAGCAGTTGGCTACTCCTGCAACAGTGACTTTGTTCTTATGCTGCTAACTGCTGTAAGCAATCATGAAAGAAGCAGATTTATTTTGAAATCCTTGCGCCCAAAATATCAAACCCACTGGGGCGACAGGTTGCCAGCATGACTCCACATGACTCGTAACAAAGTCGTTTTTTTCCCACCGTGCTGAAAACAGTGCGGTTTGAAAGGAATCAGACTGACGACGACTTACATCTGTTGCCATAACAAACAAAAATCTGTGAAGCAGCTGTGAAACTACGTGACAGCGAAACCTTCAGCGGAACGCGGCGCTAACAATGTTCACACATGCAGCATCTGCCGAGGCCGCTGTGACAAAAAACTGCGTTTTTGCAGCGACGATGAGACTGCGTGTCAGGTGAGGCGTCAGCTCCTCTGGACTGCTCAGCGGCAGGAGAGAGCACCGTCCACGGCCGCCTCGGCGTGCGCCACCGGAGAGGAAGTGGAGGTGAGTGTGTGCGTGGGCGGTGCAGAGCTGCTGAAGCCAGGCAGGGCACAGCACACCGTGCCGCCTCACTGCTGCTGAGAGTGTGAGAGCAGGTTCGTTTCCAAATCAAATATGTACTCTTGGAAGAAAAGACAGTGAAAGTTACAGCGATGTGCTTTTAATTAACTGCTCGAAACAAGATTCATTAAAGCTGCACTTTACAGCAGGAAAGCCGAGTTGTGTGTAGATGTAAGCCCCCCCCCCCCACAATGTCAACAAACTATATTACAGTTTAAAGCAGCTCTATTATCAGCAGAGTCAGCAGGGCAGAGTGGTTCGTTTCATGTGTAAAGACCTATAACCTCCTCCTGTACACCATCACTACTGTACATGAAGAAATCAGCGGAAATACACAATCTGCTGCCTTCCAAAAAATGTGCAATTTAGGTTTAATAAAATCCAAAGCAAAACATGCTTTCAAGTAAAAGTGCTTGTAACTTTCCAGTATTTCTGGAGACGGTAATGAGAATCGTGATAACACAATTTATGGTGATATTTTTGCCCACTTTTAGCCTTGTTGTTTTTACATTTTAAAAACAGGTGGAGCTTGGCTATAAACATTCGTTGATATGAAAATGTGGGTGAGAGTGGGAATATACAGATTAACATATGCAGCGCGCATACTAAGCAGCCTCCATCGACGACCCGAGTTCATATATGTAAACCTTGTTGAGCGCTTTAGATAAAACTGCTGCGTTACTGCAGCCATTTATACCATTTAAGTTTTACCTCTGAAGTTCATACAACCACAAAGCTTATTAAGTGTGTGCTAATGTGAGCAGTGCTTGTTACAGCAGAAATGTGGGGACACAAAATGAGGCTGAGAGAAATCTCTCTTCTGTGAAATTGTGCAACCTTTTAGCATCATGCTTGCTCGAATATGAGCTGCCATTTGAGCTCGTGACGAAGAGCGTTTTGTCTATTTAAGGGAACTTTGCTCTGAAATGTTTAAATGTGTTTGCTGAAGAAACGAAGAATAAATGCAGCATCTGTGCGTGAATGGGTTTCAGTGTTACTGACATAGCCCACCTCTTCCAGCTCAAGTGTGTTTTGAAACGCCACTGAAGTTTAGTGTTTATCGGGATCCGGTTTGAGTCATCGATCCACTTGATGTAAAGTGTAAAGTGGTTTACCTCAGGAGCCCTTTTAATCAAGTGATTCCCACCTGGCCTTTGATTACACAGGCTTGTCTTTTTTACATTTATACTTTAACCTGCGCAAAAACTTGTGTTCTCAAGTTGCGGCTGATTAGACGTCTGTTTGGGTTGAAGTCTGATTATATGATGTCCCTAAACTCCATGTGCTCACAGTGGTCGGGTTCATTATGCACGCTGGAGTGCTTGGGCTCCACATACTGTAGATCGCTTGATGTCAGTCACTGAAATGACGCAGCAGAGGCACCTGATGGAGGCAGATCACAGGCTCCACAACAGCCAGAGGAAACAACTAGAGGCACGCAGCGAATCGAACATGCACAACATGCACAACACGAGTCCCAAGTCAACGCCGACAAGTCCAATCCAAGTTCTGAACTGAAGTTCTCTTCTGTGTAATGTCACTGACTCCAGCTGCATCCATTATCAGGAAAACGAGGAGTTGATTAGCAGCACATTTATCATGTTTGGGCTTGGCGAGGGTTTCAGGTCATTACAAACCAAATGAGTGAATTCCAGGTGAACGCACAAGTGAGCGGTGTTTAGAGTCAGCAGGGGTATGAGTCCGGTCCACACCTCTGATGGGCGTGAGCTGAACATGTATGCGTATGGCGAACCTTATTTTTCCATTCAGACGAGGTTTGACTTTCAGTGAGAGGAATTAAAAATGGATGCATCGCTGTCCTTTACCAGAGCTAACAGGAGAATCTAATTATGTCTTGATATAAACCAGGAACAAACACGTTCATTACTTCAATACTTAATATACTGGACTCACTGAAGTTTTATATCCTGCTCTTGTGTCTGTGCAGGAGTTTAGGTGGAGGTGATGAGAGTCCTGTCGCCAAAACATCCTCCATGTCCAGCACAGATTGGGAGCAACTGGACAAATAGTAAAAGAGAGATTTGTTGCTGGAAAAGGCTGCGATGAAACAACCAGTTTGGGTCAGATTCAAGCAGGAGCACAAGGTCTGATGTGAACTCTTTGTGCTGCAGATCTGATCAAGTGCAGACAGACAAACCACACGGAGGCTGACTTTTTTTAATTTGCAACCTGAATCTGACCCAAAGCTCTTAGTCGCGAAAAGCCTCGTGGAATCAGATTTCCTCGTGTTTAAACAGCAACGATGGGCGTCTGTGTGCCACAAAGAGATAAAAGTTTGATTATCTTTTCCGTTGTGGATGCAGCTTTAGTTTATGTATGCAGATGCCTCGTGGAACCAATTCATGAGCTTGGAATTATGAGGTCCCATCTGCATGCGGAGTAGTTTCGCCATTAACGAGAGAGAAAGTTTGCATGTTCATGTTTTAATCATAACTGGATATTTTCAACCTGGGCCCTCTTTCGCTCGTATTTTGCCAACAGACACAGAAGGCCACAACTCAACCCAAAAATAAAATATACTCTAGCTTTTCAGGTTATTTCAATCAGCGAAGGCAAAAACTAGGAAAATTAGACCCAGATTGGAAATAATAAATGAAACCAAGAATTAAAAAATCCCATTTCAGACCGATGTGAAAGCCTGTTTTTGGAGCCGTATTATATCGGGTAACCAGTTTTGACTGAAATGTCAGCTGGAGCCTTATAACACCAAAGATCCCGTGGGAGCCACAGACTGAGTCGAGCACCAGCACCAGAGATGAAGCGAGAAACGTGAACCCTGGTCACCGCCTCCTCCACGGACTGCGACGTGCTGTATGTCGGCAGAGGGAAGACACTGGAGGCGATGATCAAATCCCAGAGATGCAAGCTGTGATTCTATTAATCTGATTCAACAAAGTCAGAAACTTAGACTCTTCCACTGGGAAACATGTCCTGAAGTGGGCACAAGAACAAAAATAATGCAAAGACTGCATTTGTTGATTTAAATAAATATCTGCACGTCTGTCTTTGGATTTAATTTGGACATTTTTCATGCACTTTGCAAACAATCCTTAACTTGAGTTTGTCAAGCTTCATTATTGAGGCACAAATCACAGTAACTGAGGATTAACATGCCAAATGTCCTGATATTAAACTTGAAACTATCCACACCCGCAGGTTGTTTTTATGCCTATTTGTTGATAAGGCTGCATCTAGCAGGTCACGTTGGGACACAACAGTCACCTGCAGCACGTCCGTTACTGAAGAAAACTCTGAATCTGATGACAAATCTGAACATTTTATACGGTTTTAAACAGATTAATGTGTGTTTGTGGTCAAGCTCAGCTGACTGTAGCATTGATGCGACAGATATTAGATTAAAATGCAACGTGCATTATTTGTTTATATCCGAATAATGGATCTGTATTCAGTCACATCCCTAAAACATATATCATAAAAAGAAAGAAGATAACACTCCAGGAGGCCCAAGTGTGCTGCTGTGTAAGAATCTGGCTTTGTTTCATGAAAAAGAAGACTTCACTATATTGGACTGTTCACTGTGACAAATGATCTCCATTTATTGCAGGAACTGTATGAAGAACAGTGGTTCTTCATAAGAGTTTATCTTTGAGGCTGGCAAAACATTTTCTGTGATAATAGAGGCACACAAAAGGCTTTGCGCCTGCAAATAATGCCCCCCCACTAAGGATATTACAACCTTTGCACTTTTAGCTCCAAAGGAAAATAAGTGATTTAATGCACTCAATTTAGAAGAGTTAGTAGGAAAGTCTGATAAAATGCTCCCGAAAGACTTTACAGAAATAAGCTCTTAAATGCGCTCCGTGCTTATTTATTTATTTATCTCCCCCCCAGCCAGAAAACAAGGATGCTGTGTGCCGCTGACCTGGATAAAGCTGAAAGTTAATATTTTTACTATGAGGCCTTGCCATGGGCTTACTCAAAAGGGTCCCATGGGCAGGAATAAGGGTTATATAATTCAGGGATATGTAACTTTGATGTGAGTGGGCAGAAGAAAACTTTGTGGTCAGATAGTTCTCCGTAGTGTGTGTGTGTGTGTGTGTGTGTGTGTGTGTGTGCGTGTGTGCGTGTGTGTGCTCGCAGCCCTTAAGGTGACATACGCATTAAACTCAAACAGACTTATATATGATGTAATGTGGCTGTAATAAGGACGGGCTGCGCTGTGGTGGCATTCTGCACGGTTAGTTGGGATAATTATGAATCAGGTGCTGAAATATTGACGAGGTCGGGGAATTTCAGAAAGGTTTGTGTCTTGGTTTCTCTGTCATGGAGGCTACATTCCGGATGACCGGGCATGGTTACTCCTCGCCGCCGGGGACTCTCCGTCAGTACGGTTCTGTTTGCATGTAACTGTCTGCGCAATTTGTAATAGAGAGAGGCATTTCATTAAATCAACTTTGTGCTTTTTTTAGTAGAACGGGATGTTCTAGATTCATGCCTCATTCCTTTAAATTATCCTGAAGACCTTCAAAGCACCTTAGGTAACGTTCACTGTTCAGTGACATGCAATTAGTGACAGTTAAAGAGAGTGAATGCACTCTTTTTACACTCTACTTACGATGTAAGACTTTGTGCTTTTAATGAATTTTGTGATTTGCTTGAATGAACTGTATCATGTAAAGTTATACAACTACTACTGCTACCAAGCTATTTCCTTTGTTAAATCATTTCAGAAGTATTACACTGCTTTTGGCTGCTTGGCAGCAGAGTACGTAAACACAACACTAACATGTTCTTCCCTTATTAAATTGATATGGCTAACATGTTAGCAAACAACTGCCAACATTAACATTCATTTGGATTCATATATCCGGTGACCTTACGGATTTAAGTCCAATATTGACTTTCCTTTTAGCTCTGTTTTGGTTCTCCACCCACTGTTGATGGAAATATCAGGCTCATTAGCAGCTAAATGCTCTGTTAGGTTCACCAGCTAGCGGCTCACTTTGTCTGTTTGCCATTTGGTGGTGGGCAGACAGTGTGCAGTGAGGTTATTAGAGTTTCCTGCTGAAAACAGCTGTCTGCTGCAGCTGGACACCGGCTAATGAGAGCGCTGAGATTGATCCATAACAGTGAATTTAGGGGCTGTGAAACCAAAGCAAAGCGCTAAAGGATGCAACATACCTCTGCAGAGCTGAGGGGAGCATCAGAGCTGGGTGATAATTCTCGACGGGCCCGTCACGATGTGAGACACCTTTCAACCCATCGTTGATTATCATATCGATTACTGCAGAGATTTGGAAATCTTTTTTTAAGAGATATTTGTTCAAGAATGCAACATTAAAGCAACAATAATGCAATCCAGACAACAGAAACAGGCGAAACTGCCTCAGACGACACAAAAGAGCATTATTTCAGTACTGCGATTATTTAGTAAAAGTGTGCATAAAGGTATTCAAACACAAACGACTTGGATTCACCGATTCAGTTTCAGGTCCGTCTCTAAGTTAATCTGTAGAAGTCGTATTTATACAACTAATACCCTAAATGCCACGCCAGCATCAGATCATGTAAACTCTGCACAGAAAGGCCCTGCCCCAGTCGGGGATCGAACCCTGGACCCAGGACAGCGCTAACCACTGAGCCGCCGGGCTGCTAAAAACATAAAAACACGAAGAAAGAAGGAAAAAGAGCCGGCACTCTCACACATTACTGATATAGACGCTCATGTCAACATGTCATTTAATGCTGTGCGCAAATTAAGATACTGTGACATCACGGAAAATGCTGTCATCCATTTTTTCTCTTCATTAGCGCCGAGCAGCATTTCAATGTAAAGCTGCTAATTACCTGACCAAAAAAAAAAACACTGATGAGAACATACAGTTTGTGTATTTTTATCACTGCGACTGGTTTTCAGCAACTTATGAAAAGTAGGAATATGATTCTGACATGATCAAGGTTTCCATCAACCAGCGGTAAGCAGCCTTGACAATACAGCTGCAAGCACAGAAAGATTATATGCTGAGAGAAGCGATGGAGTCTTGAACAGATCTTCGGCCCGCTCGGTCTACATGACGGTTTCAAAAACCTGACAGTTCGGAAACTTAAATCTTCTTTGTCTTTCTGCAAAATTCAGGGGGAAAAAGCTGAAGCGAGCCCCCTGAATTTGTATGAGCACGGCAGAGCTAACAATACGCAGCGACGTGCATGCAGAAAATGTGATCAGTTTCACCCCTGCGGGTTTTTAGGAAGGCTCAAAATAAATGTGATGCGGGGAGATTCCAATGACCGTAGCCTGCAGCGAAACAGGCTTTTACAGCGAGCAGGAAGTCAGCTGGCATCACTTTCTGTCCCTGAAATAGCTGGAATAAAATTGCCCCATTTAGAATGCACGGATGTTCAATATCAACAATCATTCTGCCGTTTAAAATCCTTTTCCTATATGGGCTCGTAAATACCGATCTTGTCACCCCCCCCCCTATTTTGTCTGTGACACAAAACAATATCGACCGTGAGCTATCGACCCCGACTGGTCCCAAATCTGAGCAGGAGGCAGACTTGTGCCCCTGCCAAAGCAATTAAAACCCCGGCGAGACCTTGGATGGTTTGTCTTTACGGGGAGGGGTGTCAATACAAGCAGCAGAAGAAGAAAAGTTCATTAAAAAGACGCAGTGAGACAGTGGGAGTAGAGGGGCTAAATCACACGCTGACATGCTTCTTAAGTCGTCTTCTTCTCTTAACTATCTATTCTTGAGAGCGCGCCAAGCTTTTGCCGCCGGGCACTTCAGTTTAAAGCCGTGCACTCCGGCGCCGCGCTGCGCGATTCACATCCAGCAATTCACAGCATATGTCTGCCGTCTCCTGAGACGCAGAACCTCAATCGCTGTTTCAACTTTGGGCTGTTTCAAGGTGCTTACAGTACGTCTGAGCTGATGTAATAACACACAGAACTATTGTCTGAACGTTTCAATCACCTGACATCTCCAACGCGCCTACAGCGGCCGGGATCAGGGCGCTCCGGAGCGAGCTTTCATTGTGTATTGATCTGCGTTGTCCCTGCGAGGGGGACTCATGGGAGCCTGGGGCTCATTAATCAAGCTGACACTCGGAGTGACACACGGGGGCTGAGGCAGCAGCGTCGCAGCGCTGGGACGCCGCTATGAACACCTTTTCTTCTTCTGGCCCCCGTCTTCATTCTCCCAGTCTGCCTGCGAGCCGCGAGAAATGACGAGGCTGCGAGTGGGTGATGTCAGCATATAATGCACTGCTCCTGCACTGCTCCCCCCTCTCGTTTCACCGCTGCTCAGTCCCCAAAGTCCCGCCACCCTTTCATTTTCTTCATAGGCATTTCACAAAACCCCCACATCCAGAGTTTTAAGCTTTGCCTTGGACCATGAGCTTTTGACAACAGTTGAAAGAGGCAAATATGCAAGCCTGTGTGTCAATCTCTTTCACCGCATTTCACACTTTGAATGATTGGGGAGGTTTATCTGGACCAGACAGCGTTTCAGTGAGCGTGAAAGCTGCTGTCGAACTCGGAAGCCGTCGAGAAAGTGGGCACCTTAAATTTCTGGTCTTCACGCTGCAGTGCACCACTCCCCCGGAGTCTCAGCACGCCGGAGGCTCCGTAATGTGTCACATTATCTTAACCTATCATTATGCGGTGGTACATACAGCATGTGTCACGACAACGCATTATCCTGACACACATTTGTAGTTGAAAGGTACGCAGCAAAAACACATCTTAAAGCTTACTTTGGACTCCACAAGGAACGACCTTTGTTTGAAGGAGCTACATCACGACGTGCCGCGCCACCGGCCAAAGCTGGCGTTAATCACTTCAGCAGCAACATCAAACAACATCAAAATAAATGCTAGCATGTGTCTTCCAGCTTTTTCTGCATGGCATGGAGGCCAGAACTTCACCACCACGGTCCGACATTAATGTTCTTGGCTCCCAAGCTTGTGCAGACCTGCAGCTGGGTATTTGGGTCGAGTGTTTTAAACCAAAACTCCACCAGGAGTGTCGCTGTGATCCGATTTTGCCTGATATTTGTGCTTCTATCATGGGTAAGTAGATTTTGAAGTTAAATGTTTGGGGTTTTTTTGTCTGTTTTAATTGTGTTTTATTTTGAAAAGTTTTTGGATTCTCGACACCGTTTTTGTGTCTGACTTCCTGTCTGCAGATTGACGCGTCTTTGGTCATGTTCTCCGTGGACACCGGCCTCTGAAATGGAGAAGAAACACTCCCGGTGGAAATGAGTTGTCAAGAATAGCAGCAATCAGCTCTGAAGGACACATCGCAGAGGGAACGCGGACGTTAAGTTAAGTGGAATTTAGGAGTAAGATGGCAGCAGAGTTTCTAAGTTATGAAGACTTCTTGTGACTGGAAAGTTGCTGGTTTTATTTACTGAGAGAGACTGATGGGAGAAATCAGGAAGCAGTGATTGGCTTTTTGTATTTATTGTAAATTTCTAAAAATCTAAAAAAACAGTTATTATGGCAACTATCAATAGTTATAAATACGTTTTATCCAAATTCCATAAAATTCTGTTGAATGATGGCTGAACTGAAAGTGATGAATGGGTGTCATGCTGATGTTCAGTGGATCATACACACAATGGGAATCAGACAGTTGCAGGTGAGGGTGACGCTGAAGATGAACTGTCCTCCAAGAAGGAGACAGTCGTGGTTGCTAGGCGATTTGTGACGCAATTACTCTGCATGCACCATACCAACTTTCCCCTCATGCTTTACCCCCCTTCCTGCCAGTGATCTGCACACACACACACACACACACAGAGCTGTTGTTGGCTGATGTCACCATGCTCCACCCTTCCTCTCCCACCATCCCATCATCCTTTCTGTGATGCACTTGTTCTTTTTCTTGTCATTTTTTCTCCCCCTGTGAAGCACTTTGTGACAAACCGGGCTGTTAAAAGCACTTTATAAATAGACTTGACTCTGTGAGGAAGTCACCAACATGCAGGGACACTGTCGGCTGTCACCACCGACGGCAGCCAGAGTCTCCAAACCAGCCGCGTACTTTCTGTAACCATCTAAAGCCTGAGAGGCAGCAACAAAACAATGTCGAGTGTACTGCTGCTGAAATCCCTGCAGAGTCCAGGGCCACGACGACCAAAGAGTCTGTCACATGGCAAACTTTGACGCATACACTGATGAATAAATCATGGATGTTAATGGTCTTCTCGTGGCTATTTTTCTGAGCTGGGTGATAACAGATGAAGAAGCGAAGTGTAAATAAAGAATCGTTAAGTGAAATAGATAGACATTAACCACAAAGGCACGGTCTTTATTGAGAACAGGCCAACAAACTGTTGAACCATACCAAGATAATTAGTGATGGAAAATTCTCGGCAAAAGGCATGGAGTTTCATGCTGTGCTAATTATGTTTATCTTGCTGGTATAATTACTTTTAATACCGCTTGGTTTTAAAAAAAAACACAGGCATATCCAATTCCCCGGCAGAAAAGCTTCTCTTAACATAGCACCACAGCGGAGCGTCTCCGTTCATAATCTCCTGAGAGAAAAGTCATTATAAAGAACCGTGGACCTGCTTGTTTATTTCTACCCAACCGCAGCACAATGGAGTCCTGCAATGCAGAGATCGTGCAGAGACACGAGAAAGCAGGACTAAAATAGGCTGTTTTGTGCTTACTGATGCCTTGTCATGTTTCATTCCCTTTCCCCATCTGTTTACAATATGACAATAAGAAGATTGTGTTCTGCCGTGGTATCCGGCACATTGCCTTCCACTGAATCACAATCCGGGAGAATCAGACAAAGAAAAAGGAGCCCAAATCTTACCCTCCAGAAACGTACAGATTTAATGCATCACAAGACGCAGCTCAGGGTTTTTGTGAGTCAGGCTGGAATAGTATTATTACTGACCTGAGACAGTGTACATTTCAAATTCACTCATACAGTCGGTTTCAAGGTACGCACTGTATGTACAGGTAAGTGGTTGTATTGATGAACTGATGATTTGTAGCCTTTTATAGCCTCTTGACGGTGCAGAGGGAGACAATTAGGTGAAAGTCAGCAGTGTCAAAGAGTAAAAAGTTTTTCAAAAAAGTGTTATAGGAGATATGTTCTGACAGAGTGAGTGATCAGCTGTTTCCACGATAAAACTCAAAGAAGGAGAAGAAGAGGAAGCTGTTTCTGCTGTCATCATCATCCCGGATATTCCCGTAACGCTCTTCGTCTTCATAATCTTCGTCCCCTGACAGCACGAAACATGGCCGATACCAGCTGACATGAAGGAACAATTATAACTTGCCCAAACAAAACAAATTCCCGTTGACATCTCTCAATTTATCTCTCAGGTGTTTAAGGCAACACGTGTTGTTTCTGGTCCTTTTGCTTCTTCTGCTCTGTTTATTATCGCCATGCGTAACGTATCTTATACCGC
Organism: Chelmon rostratus; assembly: GCF_017976325.1. NCBI lineage: Eukaryota > Metazoa > Chordata > Actinopteri > Chaetodontiformes > Chaetodontidae > Chelmon > Chelmon rostratus. Next base: position 4,007,647 of record NC_055672.1, read on the forward strand.
CAACTTCTGGTGAAACTACACTTTCTGCCGCCTGGTTTATTCGCTCCAAACCTAATTGGCAGAATATAATATTATGTTTCCAAATACTACAATAAAAACCCAACTTTCAGGGTCCATTAAGTATATTTTCACCACCTGGATATGAGTTATATTCACAAACTACACATGACAGAATAGTTTGAGTTACAGATGGAAACTGTTGTCTAACATTACAGATGTGGAGAAGCTTCATAAACAGCGTCAGAAAACATCTTAAAACTTGAATAAGCAGTCCCTGTATGAACCGCCGTCAGTCAGTTTGAGGATGAGAGCAGGTTCCAGTGTTGTATTTTGATTTTCGTCCGTTTTCCATCCGCTTGCTTTACGTTTGGATCATAAATTCCTTTAAAGAGGAAAAAGATCCTTCCCACGCGGTGCACGGCGGAGGTGAGATGTGCTGCCAAGCATCTTAAAATAATGTAACACTTCTTACAAAATAGTTTAAACCCGGGCGTCTACTTTTCAAATCCTCTTTGACAGGACAAGAAAATTTTTCTTTCTGTTTCTTTGCCAACGAAACATTGGCTTCTCCAGCAGCTGCCAGGATAAAATACAGTGCAGATTAAAGGGATGCTGCTGTGCCCAGTGGAAAGACAAACTCCTCTTTGTGCTCACAGTCCAAAACTATTCCATAACTGCTTCACATTTCATCAATCTGAAAACTTAGATTAGTCGGTTATTGATCCATCTTCTGCTAATGACAAACACCGGTCTGGTTTGTTGGGTTACTTTCGCTTTAATGGACGTTGGCAGTTCACATGAGACACACCAGACACTCTTGCAGCTTTAAATGTCAGATGCACAAAAATAAAACTATTGATGCTGCCAGTTTTAAACTTATTTTGCTGTAATTATTAAAACCGGTTGTACTGTAGCTTGAAAAGGATAAATTGCCTTCATCTCAGGTAAGGCTATGAGCCATACTGACTTATGGTAAAGGATTAGGATTTTTGCCCGAGGAAATCTTTGACCTTTAAGCAATGTGACAGTCTCTCTGATCTACCGGCCGTCATTTAAGTTCAATGTTTTAGATGAGAGCATCTGGGTGATTTTTTTGAGGAGGCAGCACTTTGTTTTTGGGAGCTGCAAGCAAAAAAGTTTCTCCGAACAGGAACTCCTCGGGAAGTCTTTCCCATGGGCTCCGAGCAAACACGGGGGCTTCCCATAGCAAGTCTGCAAAGTCCTGATGAATAATGCAAATGCAGAAAGCATATGCGTCACACCACCTTTTCTAAGAATACTAATCATTCTGACAGGCGGATATTAGATCCTTCTGCACCTCATGTGAACTCTTATCTGAACCCTGGCACACCATACGGCCGTAAACATGAACTAGCTGTTTGTGTGAATTTCACATCACCCTCGGCGTTCCGAAAATGCCACTCTGAGGGGCCCCGGACGCCAACTTGCCGAGGCGCCTGGGGTCCCTGATGCCTTCCATTGCGTTTCAGGACAAACCCTTATCAGTCCAGCACAAACAGTTCTGTGGAGTAAACATGTTTACAGAGTTATGATCTCTGATGAAATATGCCCTCCTGATTTCCCACTGCTGGTAAACATGTTTTCTCACCTAAGAAACTGTAAACACCCTGCACGTAAACACCGACCCGCACTGATACTCGCCTGGCAGCATGGCCACAATACTATATCAACAGATGTCAGACTGTGTAGGCATCATAGTTAGGGGAGGAGAAAAGCACACTCTGCTCTCTTCAGAACCGGGAGCACCACACTTGACCTTGTCCATTCCAATTACAGCAGCCCTGCAGCCACCGTCATACAGTGTGTCTATTGTCATCGGCTTGATAAGACCGTAATGCGCACAGTGTATACCTGCAGCTGCACTGCAGGGAGGCAGGACTATGGAATACATACAGTCACCCACACAAGTGCTGCACTGAAAGTCACTACTAGGAGATACTACATTTGGCACTTTAGGCTCTGAGGGTTTTTAAATTTGGTGGATTGAGTGATTGATTTAAATTAAATTAAATTTTACGTTCAAGACCAAACCTATTTTATGGGTAAAAAATACTGGATGAGGCTGGAAACAGTGTTTTATTTATAGTCAATGAAAAGACCAAAATCAACGATGTCTTTAATCACATCATGAAGGCAAATCTTCAAAAAAAAAAGGGTTGCAACATTACTCAAACAGCAGCAAATAGTGTATTTGTTGGGAACTATTTCCAGCTGTGGATTAATACACATTCGGTGCTCTTGCGCATATTCACAGCAGCAGGATGGTGTATGTGGGACTGACTCAAAATAAACCACGTGTGTGTGTGTGTGTGTGTGTGTGTGTGTGTGTTCGCGGTAACGAAGGAACATGTCATCCAGTGCAACAGAGTGGCTCATTAATGTGTTTGTGGACAGCGATGGAGCTCTATGACACAGAGGAATTCATTACACCTTTGGATATGCAGACACTTGTTAGAAGGATCCATTTGTTAGGAAGCCTTTCATGGGATTTGTTGACAAAGAAAAATTAGAATATCAGCAGACTTTTCTCCATCATGTAAAAGGAAAACTGAATTATGAAACTATAATGTTGACTTATTGCACTTCATATTTTCCTCACAACTATTTAATTGACTTCACTTGAAACGTGCAAAAAAAACCTCCTCTTATCACCCTGATGATGGCAAGAATGTTTGGATGATAAAGTATTTGAGAGGAGAGCAATGCAGCTGAAGCTCACAACTGATCTGCATCTCATGTGTGTTCTCAAAATATCACAAACGGACCCTGGTGGCCTGGACGTTTAACACCGACCACGTAATCACAGATTCACAGTTCAAGTCCATCTGGTGATGTTTGTTGGATGTCGACCCTCATCTCTCCCTCCACCCATTTCCTGTCAGCTCTCTACTGTCTCCAAATGGCCCCGATATGACAGAATACAGTACACTTCCAAACACTCCTGCAGAATTTCACACAGACAACCTTAAGGAAATGAAAAGTGCAGGCTGGTGAAAATCTCTCTGTGGTCTGTCACACTATCTTCCTCACCATCACGGCAGCAATCAAGAGCTGAAGCGGGCCAGAGGAAATGGCAGTAATGACGGACAGAGCCCCAAGCTGGGTTCGACTGCAGAAAGTCTGGGTTAATAGCCTTTTTTATGGTCGGAGGTGCTCCGTTCCCATGGGGACATTTTATCAGGGAACCCATAGTTCTCAGCAACACCTCTGCACAATCTGATTAACAGCAGAGAGACACGTGGAACAGCTAATAATCATCCACACGTTACTCTCCAATGGCACACCGCTTCATCTTTCATGATTTTAATTAACCCCACGTGCAGAGTTTACTAAACAATACGAGATGCTGCATTTTTTATTATAAAATGAGTCAATTAGAGAACATTTCGAACCATTAAAATGGTTAAACATTGCAGATAGGTCTTATGCATGTAGCAGCAGGGCAGATGAATAAATGTTTAAATGATCAGGAGCTGAAATAATTACCAGCACAGGAATTGTAGTAGAAGTACAGGTACGATTCTTATTTGATATATTTCATTTGTGCAGTAAATTTAAAGTAAATGGTGGAGATAAGTGAAAGTATTTCATGCATTAAATTTTGATAAATGTGTGTAATAACTATGCTAAAATAAATCTACATGTCATAACTTTCAGTATGGAAATAAGTTGTTAACCTTCAGTGATTTTATCTTTATCTGCTTTAATGTTAAAGCTGCTTTCTGTCAACAACGGATGAAAAGATTCTGAATACACAGAAGTTTTTGTTTGTTTTATTTAGTTGTTTGTCTTTATGATGTTGCATATCCTTTATCCTTTCTGAATTTATATATCAAATCTGTGCTTACATCTGTTTCTGTTCTGTGTTTATTTCTAACTGTGTCTTATGAACAATATTATAGCATGATCGAGTAAAACCAAACTGAGTTATAATGATAAGTTATACACTTCTTATGAAAATGACAAATCCCTGGTTTGCTGCTTTGCATTAACCTTGAAAAGCATCTCAACTCAGTTGTATTCTTGGTAACGAACCTTAGAAACGTGAGTTCATATTGAATCAGAGCCCCTGATAACGATAACTTTCCTCCCGGCCGAGCGAAGGAAAACAGCACCGACTGTTCATTTCTGAAAAGGAGCATTGGTCACATTTAATCGGCCTTTCCATTCAGGGGAATACATCACCCAAACGAGAGAAATCTTTTGGCCTTGGAGGATGAATATTAATTAATGTGCATGAGGAAACTCATAAAAGGTCATCACTCGCTCTCATCTAATCACACGCCTTTCAAACTCCTTCAAAAGGTGAAAACATTCCTCCCATTCTGACAAACTCACTCCTTCAAATCTGCATTTCAATTAAACGTCTGCGGTTCACTGGAAAAATGCATGTGATTAATTAGGCTTGAAGGAATACAAACGCGGTATTTAACAGGCTAACTCATAATTAACCGTAGAGATCAAATATCTTACGGACACCTTCCTTATCTGAGCTGGCCGAGCGAGGAGACGATATGATCGATGGTGCTCCTTGTCCGAGATTCCCTGAAGTATCAAAAGCTCATTTTAATCTGTTTAAGCCAAATTCTGCCAGAGTGTTTTTTAACCTTTATCCATCCAGGGAAGGTTTGCTGGGCTGATATACCCTTTTTCATCAACAACCTACTTTATATTCATACAGTCACTAGCCATAAATTCATAACAGGGAGCTGCAAGAGGCTTTTACTCTTGGCTACGGAGCAGAGCCGGCTCACAGGCACCACCAAAATAGTTGCTGAAGGAGAGGAAAGCATTAATTATTTAAACCACCCAGATTTTTGTATCTTTTAAAACATTGTTGCCCATTTGAAAACAGGTATTTTCAGATTTAAACAAAGCTCCACATACCAAGGAACTCCGGCTTCTTGCCACAGTGAGAGAACTGCGAGGAATACCTTTGCGGTTTATCGCTCGGCCTTAGTTCTCAAACTAGAGATGAGCAGGTCTGTTTGGCCCTGAGATGAGAAGCATCTGGATGTCAAAGTGTAATCGCATCCGTTATCAGACTACGCCGAGCTCCCGGCAGCCGGAGAGAAGTGACGGCTCAATCTGCAGCGAGCTCCGACGCCATCGGCCTCATCACAACGCTCGGCGTGTATTGTCAAGAGCTAAGATAAAAGGCGGGAATGATTCCAGGATGCATTTGGCTCCGACTGACATAAAAGAGAGAAATTGTGGATAAATCCAACATTTCTCATGAAAGTCTGGACAGTTTGGTTGGATTTATGGCTGCAGTTCAAACATATAACCCCCCATCTAGTAGGCAGAGAGGGCTTTACATGTGCATTTGACAAATAAAATATGCTCTTTCTGCTCGAGTCTAATGCAGCTCTACGGCACCATCTGATTTGATTTATTGTAATACATCTCTGGTCGCTTCTTCATCCGCCCCTGCCATGCAATCATTCAGCGCCAGATGTATCCAAAGAGCAGAGGGATATAAAACACAATTACAATGGATTTTCAACACCTCAAGTGGACTCGGGGCCTCGGATTTGTGCGGATCTCTGCGTTAGCCTGACAATTACACGGATATTCCATGTTGCGAACATACGTCCAAAACCATCCTGAAAATTTGCAGCAGATGCCGGTGCTTAGTCTAGAGGGGGCCAACGAGGACCAAAGTATGCAGGATTGCAGGGAAAAACACAAAGAATCCAAGGAGACAGGCACTCTGTAACAAGCTACAGTGACAGCAACTCGCTCCTCACGGCCGAGGAACAAAAAGCTGGTTGGAAGCAGCTGTCTGTGGCTTTGTGGCTGCAGTCAGAGAGCTCATCCCTCACAGACACAGACGGAAGGACAGACCGAATTCAGTCGTAGACTTTGGTTGGACCGAAGCTCATTGTCCAAAGTTCCTCCTCTTCGCTCTGCCTCGCAGCTCGTCGGCCTAAAAATCGAGCGCTGCTGAGGGCTCAGGCTCCGCGGCCTCTTCATCTTCCTTCGATGGGCAGACACATTTTTCAATTATGCACACGAGGGAAGGGAATTAGAGGCCTAATCCCGACCTAATCCCCAAACAAACAGATCTATGGCCTCCATTTCCAGCGGAGCCACCCCGGCGGCCCCCTCTACCCCCACCTCCGTCTCCTCCTGTTAAATCTCTGCCCCTCTACTCTACCGGTCAGGGACGGGAGTCCTTTCGCCTCTGATAGTTCCTTAAATTGAGCTCTGCAAGCATTAGCCCTGTTTGAATGGTACTTAGGATCAGTTCAAACTACCACTTGCGTCTGGTCTTAGTTTTACACTCGTTATTAAAAATGAAAAAACTGAGATTGTACTTTCACGCAGTAACTCACCCACTTAACAGCACTAATTCGATTCCAAGAGAGGCGCAATTCAATAGCTCTGCCCTCTCCAGGCGAGATCACAGTTTATCTTAGCCTGCATGATGTTTCATGTTATGTTTATTTTATTTATGAAGGGACAATGCATACTAATTAACATGAACATCTGGGTCCATTGTGTAAATGTGCCACATTTAGCCATACAGGCTAATTTTCATATGCATTCCCTGGCAGGCTGATGGCATATAAAAATAACTAAAACACTAAAGGAAAACATACAAATGCACATCAGCACAGACAACAGCACATGAACAATGACATGACCATATGGCAAATACAAAACAATAAAGAACACATAGAAGAGCACATTAATAAAACAATAACATCAGCACTACTGCAACTGTTTTATAGAAGTTGAGAGACGCGATGTCTCGGTCGAGTGCTGCCTGATCGGGGAAGGCTGAAGATGCATTTCCTGTTTGGTACTTCACCCCCCCCCCCCCGGCAGCAGCTCTGGCAGATGAGTTCTGATTTTGTTTAATGAATTAATTGAGTGAGAATTAATTTGTACTCAAGAAAAATATCTGCAAATTTGATCATGTTTACCCAGTTTAAGAAATCATATCCACGATGATGATATGAATTAGACTTTGTAGTCTTTCTGTTCCTACCTGTCTGTGTCCAGCTGGTACGACAGCACTTCATATGACAGAATTGCGCCATTGAGGTACGACTTTGAAGCCTTGGTGGTTAAATTATTCCTAATGTGTCTAATATTTGCCAAACTGAATTGGATGAACTGATCACATAAGAATCACCCAGTAACAACAGATCTTTTTAACACTCTTCCATGGAGCAGTTTGCTGCTCAATGGGCGTCCATCTACAATAACAATCAGGCCTGTGAACAATGTGAGCTGCAATATACATATAATAGGAACATTCAATAGATGAACAAAGTAGGCTTTAACACAAAGTCATTCAGCTGCTCTGAATCAATAGTTCCAGCGACTCCTTAACGGTTTAACCTTGATGGACATTATGTTTCTCTCTGGGTAAGCGCAGACTGAAGTGCAGCAAAAGCTACAGAAACAATTATGATGTGATGCTGTTCTGAAAAGTGAATATGGGGAGGTTGTTGCTAAGCCATTCACCTTTCAACAGTGCTTAAGGCCAAATCTTTTACTGAGCCAGCAGATCCAACCGGCACCAAAACTAAGAAAGCAAGACCGAGCTGAAGACAGGAAGAGACGTCATGAGTCCTGCGTAAACAGCTGAATATGTTACACAACAAAATCTATCCGGAATGACTCGCTGCCTTTATGTCTGACTCAGTGTGGGGAGGTAAAACTACTGTATGTGGGCACAGATAGGGACAGACGAACGCATGGAAGCAGCATCAACTGTTGGCGGGGGACAGGATGTGAAGTCAGAAACTTCCAGAGCGACCCAAGTTAGGCACCTGAAGCAGCTTGGTTCAGGTTGGGGAAAGATCATAGATCGAACCCTCCCCAAGAGATTTTGAGATGCTGCATCAACATCACACTACCTCCATCTTGCTTCCCAGAGAGGAAACAAACATGGCGAAGAGGAGGGGATGCTGAGGTTGCTGCTGAATAAGTTTGTCGGCCATACTGTCCTCTGGAGCTCATCCACAGCTGTGACCGCCAGCATCACACCCAACGCTTCTGTCACCGTGATTGACAGTTGCTTCACCCGCCTCCCCTCTGAAGTTGCCCATCATCATGAACTGCAACATGTCGTGATTGGTCGGGGTCATACGTGTAGTTTTGCCATCCAATCAAGACACGGCGAGAGTTTCTGGCACCGTGACCGTTAAAGATCTGACATGGTGACCATCGTCAAACACAAATTATCGTGTAGTCTGATCCCGGCATTAGGCATTTGAACACATTTTTGATGGTGTTTTCCTGGTGAGGACGCCAGTTCAACACATCTTCCCCATTCCTGACATGAGAAGCGTGTGGCGGGGAGGAGGGCGACCACTCAGCAAACACTTCGTCTGAAGCAATATCACATCTTTAATGTCACAGCATTATGAATGGTGATGCAACCGTTTACTGATGCGAGCCTGAAAGGTGATGTGAATACTTAAAAATAAAAAGCCTGAAATGAATCAGCAAAGTGCTGTATAATTATCACCTCGAGAAAAAAAAAAAACAAGGAAAATATATGAGAAGACTCTGTAAACACATTAAAAGGCGATATCTAACCGTCCACCATCAATCTGTCGACCAATCACACACTCTGGCCATAAGCTCTCTCCCTCGTTATGATTCTGTCCGTGAGTGATTCCAGCCAATCCGAGGGTGGTCAGATCTCTCTCATTTCCCTCAACTTGTACAAGCAATCGATTCCACTCAAAGACGAAGGCCACAGCTCATTCCCCCTGCCAGCCTGCTCCCAACTCCACTCGCCACATCTCTCCATCACCTTCTGAATGCAGATGGGTTTGGGGGTTGTTAGAAGTGAAAAGAGAGACAAAATGTTTTATCTGTAAAGGCTCCAGCAACGCACATCAGTGTAAGAGCCCCTGAGAAGATTTGTCTCCAATTAAGGAACATGCTGCAGTCGATGTCACCTTGTGAGTGAATAGCTTTTGTTAGATCCGTCCATTTGAGTTCTACATCACAAAGAAGAGTTAGTGCACCGTAAATACATTACAGAGCAAACTCAAACATGCAGCCAACACTGCATGTTTGAGTCCATTAACCACACATCAAGCATATCTCACATTAACACTGACCTACAGCGTGAAGACTCCCCCTGCTGTGCAGTAATGCAGCTGTACGCTGGGATTGTTTGGGATACTCTGCTGGGTTTGTTGTTGGTGTGTTGAAGGACACTCGGACCTTCGAAACTTAACATGCACTGCTATACAACAACCTCTCTACAGCGAGAAACAGCCAATGTCGTGTTATCCTTTTCACAAAATCCTTTTGTCTTATGGATTTCATTTTCGGACAACAGAGCGTGTGGACGTAATGCGTACTGGCACCTTACAATCGATATTCAGATGTCAGAGCATTGTTGAATGCACCACCAAGGGCAGTTCCTGCTCACAGCTGCAGCACCACATAATAATAGCACAACTTTGAATATAACATGACTTATTTAAATGCAGAAAATTTGTTTTTATCTGCCTCCTGATGAATGTTAACAGCTCCTTTCAAAAATTCTACTTTGAGACATTAGAAATTGGCTATTGCATTAGCACTGGATCAGCATCAGGTAAACAGGAATCAAAATGCTCTCTGTACCTGACAAAGAGACAGTTTAGGCTTGAAATGTTGAATTTACTACATCAGAAAAAGTACAACATTTTGAGAAAAGGGTCTTGATTCCTCAGTACCTGAACATGAGCCAGTTTGGACTCGGCACATTGCACTTTATCGGATGTTATTAACTAGAATTTTTAAAGATCGTTAAACAGTAGTGCATGTAGTGAATGGTCACCAATGAGGCCCATTTGTAGTGCAGAGACTTCAACATGCATAATTGGTAAGTTTTTTAAAGGCCTTTGGTTTTAGAGTAACTAAAAAACGTCACCAGGCATGTATCATCTCTGGACACGGATTCAGGTGCTTTTTAGGAAATAAAAAAGACACATTTAACTATTTTTTTATGATTTTTTTTCCCCAATCTCAAAAAATGATATTACCGTTTGGAAGCAGTTTCACCATGTGGGAGAGAACTCTTTGGCACAGAAGATGATTCTCAGGATTTTATGCACCCAACAGTACTTTTACTGCCAAAATGTAGAGTTGACGCAGTACTCCAAGAAGATATAACTATTTTTTTTTCCATACAGATAATACTGTGGGGACAGATATATGAAAGGAGCTTAGGACACATGAATTTTCCATCAGGTTAAACACAGACTGGGGCCTATAGGCTCATATTTGGCACCATGGGGCCAGATCTCGTTGGGAAGTAATGTTAGTAAGTAACAAATCAGCTACTGCAGTACTCGAAAAGTGTTTCTTTACTGGTTTCATGCTGCTGATAAAACCTTTATTACTCCTAAATCTGCAGTGATTCCCAACACAATCGGCCTCGTCACTGTGTGCGGTGTGTGTACTGAGGAACTTTGGCTAAAAGATGGAGATCACTCCTGACTTTGCCGATAAACCCACCATTCCTCATAAATCCTTAGCGCTTGGCTGGATTTATGGCCGCGTTTCAAGCAAATTACTTCCACCCAGTAGTTGCTGAGACCTTTACATGCCTTTGAATTTGGCAGAAGGGTAAATGAAGTTGGGGGCTATGGGGTCAGCGTTCAGTGGGTACTATATGTCATCACTGCCGGGTGATAACCTTGAATCTCAGTAATGTCAGCTTTTCAAAAGAAGAGCTTTGCTTTCAGGTTGACCACGATGCAATTCTGAGTTTATCCAGTGTGAAATGGATTTTGATAACCTCAATAGGTGGTAGACTTTTCCTAAAATCTGAAATATGTAATACTTGAATCAAAACCCATCGCTAAAAACTGATTTTTATGTGCATTTTGAAGTATTCCATTAAAGGAGGTTGATAGAAATGGCACAATTAAAAAAAAAAAAAAAAAAAAACTTTCTCAATTTTGCAAAAAAAAAAGTTTCTCTTGAGGCGGTTTTTGCCTTTTAGAGCTGACGCACTGAGTGGGAGATGGAAACACCTTTTCTGAGTAAGTTCTGACGTAGCAAACATTTATCTCACATGACTGATCAGATGTTCAAGCTTTTTCTGCTGCTGAAAATTTCCTGAAGACCTCTCCCCATTTTTACCTCATCTGGTTTTGTTCCCGGTTTGTGACCTCTACTCCTTCCACTCTGTTTACTACGGCCACCCATGACGTAGCCTACGCCACCAACCTTTGATGAAACTATGCTTTGCGTAGTCTAGTTCATTTCCCGTTGATGGAGATGCACCAAATTCACATTTTCCTTTTCCTTTCTTACAACATTAAAAAAAAAAACAAACTTCAAATTCGCTCGACAATGAGGTGGAAACACTGCACCTGCAACTTGGAGCCACTAAAATCCCTCAAAGCCTTCAAAACACTGACACTGCATCAGGCTTTTCAATACGCGGGCTGTTAAAAGCGACCACGGTGATACCTGAAAATCTCTGCGGCGTAGGCAGATTTACGTTTAATTTGTTTCAAAGGGACTAATAAGAGATGAGTCTGAAATGAGCTTGAGCGAGGACTTCTCGACGTGGCAAGTGCCTGGCATAAAATAACCTACTGCTGTGTCCTCTGGGGCAGCACTGCACCAATGTATACAGTGCAGTCAGAGGAAGACAGACAGACAGACAGACAGACAGACAGACAGAAAGAGCTGTTTCATGCCACGGCTTTATGTGAACCATAATTACTGCCTGAGGATCTCATCGCCTCGCTGCTGCTGACACAGGATTTTCATGTGGGAATGGCGCAGATGAAAGGATCTGTGGCGTGAAAAAGATGGATTTTTGTATAAGGAGTTGCGCTGTTATTGTCTGATATCTACCGTCAAGATGCTGTGGCTACAATCTGTAGCGTCGGCTGCTTATAATGCTGTTAATCTAAGAACTGAGGCTTAGCCTAAGTAACGCTCTCTGTAAGCTGCTTTCCATTGAAGGGCAAGTTTAATGTCTATTAAAAGACAAGTTTCTCACCCAAATTTCCCAATGCCCTTGCAAAAGGATGCATGTAAACAGTCGTGACTATTGAACAGTTTCTTTGATATCACTCACACAGCGGCCTTAAGCACTTTAGAAACTAACACTTCATTTCACATTCATGCAGACTGAGGCTATCCACAGCCATGACTTCATATAGAATGCATGCATGTATATGAGATTCTGAATTTACAGCAGCTACTATACTGCATGTGGGAAAATATCTAAAACTACATGTTGGTAATATAAATTTACCAGAGTAAATTAGCAATATCCACGTTCTAATTGCATTCCCCTGAACATGCACGACTGTGTGTGGAATGAGAAATCATCCCGTCGTTTCATTTCAACTATTGCCTCCATATTAGTTCTAGTTAATATCCCCAAGGTCATAACATTTGATGGATCATAATGTCAGCAGGGCCGGTCATAAACCTCCACCGCCCCCACCTCTCTGGCAGCTACAGTCTGCTCACATCACACCTTAATTGACGGGGAGAGAGGCAGACAGCGCGGTCGGGCCAAGGCAATCGATTGTGACAAACAAATTAGAGACGAGTTTGAATGATTAAGTTATGTATTGATTTTGATTTAAACATTAACGGCTCATGTACTCGGCGGGATTAGATGGAAAGACGAAATGTAATCAATGCTTCCTTGTACATATCAGTGGGATTTAGCGTATGAAGAGTCGGGTCGATGTGGATAATAAAGGGCCGTGCGGGCCGAACGCGCTGCTTTTGCATTGTGGTTTGTGGGTAATGAATTATGTGCAATGGGTGGGATTACATGTAATATGATTACAAACTTTTCAATTTGACAAACTGGGTTATTTTTTTATCAGTTAGTCGATGTTGTTTATACCATTTCCTTCTTGGTTTAATTCCAGCTGCTACTTCAGTGATGCAACGCGTGATGCATTTTTATCACGGCCCACCTCACACAGAATATGATCTTAGAGAGTAAATCAAGGAGGATTTTATTTACTTGTACTGTACTGCAAAATGACTTGCGTGTGTGCATGTGTGCGTGTCTACCATGGGCTGGATAACACACATCCTGATGGACCTATGAGTCAACCAGCTTCTGTAACTCCATGCAGCCGCTAGCTGAGCATTTCTTTCATTAGCTTATCTGGAAAAATACTTCAAGAGTATTATATGTAAAATAAGTAGCATATTATAAACTGTGAGCACACAAAGAACCAGGGGCTACTATAGGCTATTTGTCTTAACTTGGCTTCCTCCATATCTGTGGTACCCAATACCACCAATGTGCTTATCTAATGTCAATTTTCCAACTTTTTAGATTCAATTTCTGCTGCATAAAAACACCAACAACGTCAGACTCTCTCTTTCCTGCTGTTGTTCCAGTCATGTCTGAACACATATTCAACTGGCCCAGGGTGATGATTAATTCACGTTGGCCTGGGGTTTAGAGGAATTGAATAAAAGCTGTTTATACTTCTGTGAATCCTACTTTCCTGTTACTGTTCTAACTCATTTGTAGCATAAGTTTTATCCAGCATTGTTTTCACAGTTGCTCCCAGTAAAACCTTCAGAGCCTAACCCCTGTCTTCAACCTTTATTGTGCAATGCTTGCTGCATGAATGTGCACCAACACACATAGTAAAGGCAAAAAAAAAAAAAAAAAAACCCACAGAGCTAACACACACACTCACACAGAGGGCTAATTTACAGTTTCCTGTGCACCTGACCTAAATGTCTTTGGAAAGTGGGAGGAAAGTGGAGCACCATGGAGGAAAACCATGCAGACGCAGGGAGAAGATGCAAACTCCACACAGAGGGGTGAGTTTCAGCCACACAAGAGGGATTATACAAAACACAGGCACATCGACGACTAGACTGTCGAATGAATCACACCACAGAACATGCAGGCCCCGCGCCTCATGACGAACCACTGAACAAATACACCACGGGGGGGCATAGAGCTGGATAACATGAATGACTCACAGGTTTGTCGTCACAGAGAAATGTTCTGGAGACACATGATCTGCATGAGCTGAGGGTCACATATAGAGTTCCACCTCTACATTTCTTAGCAACAAGTGCCGTCACATTTTGATTTTTTTTTTAAACTGGGAACTATTTTTTAGCAGCTTTGGGCATCGATTCGTTTCTTTGACTTCATATTCCCTCTGTGGAAACACTGGGTGCAGCCTGGCTGACTACTGATTCTTCCGAAAAGTAATCAGTAACAGATGGTTTATAATCGATTATGTTTTGAAAGCAGCCCACAAACATCCTGCTTTGAAGTGATGATAAAGGAATCCTTCTGTTGCTTTTCAGATATGACAGCTGGTACTCAGCGCTACTATCACAGATTTGGGTCCAATAAAGTGTTTGTCCTGCACTAAAAATAGGTCCTCGATGAATTCCCACTAAAATAGACTCAACCAAACTCTGTGTATGTAAGTGCGCTCCATGGAGAATTCAGTGGCCTGGTTTCCATTAAGCATCTTGACGCCATCTTAGCCCATCAGCTCACAATGAAAGGTGGCTTGCATGAAGCATCTTTAGAGAAAACAGACAGAGGGAGGCTGAGAAAGCACAGCGGAGGCGGAAAGGGCAACGAAACCGAAGTACAAGCATGAAAACAAAATGACAGCCTGTGCTCCTGCTGTTGTTACGAGTTGTGGGTATTTTCTGCTTTTACGTCGGACAGAAGAGGTGCTTCCTGGATTCAGTAATAACCTCTGGATTTAGCGACTGACCGTGCTGACTCTCATTTTCTTAACTGTGAACATTAGCATCAAAACAACCTGCTGTCAATCGTAGGTGAGGACACAAGACTAAAACAAAGAATCTACAGGCATGCTGGCGGCTTTAGGAGGCAGAAGACCACCTGCTGGAGGCGCTGGATCCTCTGAGCACCATCTGTAGCGCCTTTCAGGTCAGCCTATCCAGTAAATATTAGATATTTTTAGTCTGACAACGGGTCAAAGTTACCCAAAGCTGGTCAAGCTTTTCTTTTGCAGGGATTTAGCCATTTCAATGCCAGACCTCCCCATGTGCAAAATCTACAAAAACAAGATCCCCCCCGACAGTATTTTGCAAGGGCACCATCGCAGCATCCTTCCGCCCAAGGCTTTGCACTGCCCAAGATGATTGTGATTGGTTTAAATAAATGCAAAGAAATCAGAGTGTTTTTCCCCTATACTGCACCAGAATGATAATGGGTGCAGCCAGACCTTACTCCGTCTGGCTCTGCAAGACTGGGACATTTTAATCTGGACCAATATGGTGGACTGTCTGACTGAACAAAATTGCAGCACTAAAAAAAGATGATGTTCACTCTCATATCACCAGTATACTAAAAAATAGAAAATATACAATCCCGCTTACAACTAGCAGTGTACATGTGTCATCACTCCGCTGACGCTGTCTTGAGGACCTAAAGTTTGCAGAACATGCCAGTGATGCAGAGCAAACTTTCCAGTTTTGAGTGAGAGAATAATTCAGACTTGACAGGTGTTGATCGGAGAATTGCTTGTCCACTCAGAGGACTGGTAGAGCTCTGGGGCAAATGCTCAAAACTATCTAAAAGTGTTAAATTGACTCTGATGGGTGTGAATCCAACACTCATACGCAATGTGAGGTGTTGATTGTTACTTTCTTTGAGTGCCATAAATTAAGGATGCTATTTTGATGCTGAGTGGTATCTCTTGACTGCAAATGAGTGCCAGCATGTCAAAGCTTTTCATCTAGAAGATTAACACCACATCGCATGAATTAACTGCCAGGACAGCAGTCAAATGAGAAAAGACTGCAGATTTGTTCAGAGCAGGTGAGGAGGATTGCCACGCTGACAACAGCGATTCCAGTGCAGTAACTAAAGCGAGCCACTTCTCCCGGACGCTGACGGAGGGAGGTCAGGCTCGAAGCCGCCTGGAGGTCTGCGATGGGGAGTGGGACGAGGAAAAGTGGCGAGCTGTCGGTCCAGAGGAGGTGATGAGGAGTGACGTGGTGTGCCAGCAGCAGCAGGCCTGCGAGACGACTCGGTGCTGATGCAGGATTTAGATGCATCACACAGCGAAGTGGCTCTGTCGTGGACTGCAATGATGACAACGACGCAGTCGGCGGGTGTGTCAGCTGTGGCTGCGGAGCGATGGCGTGCGTGCCTGTGTGCGTGTGTGTGTGTACTGTAGTTAATGAGTGAATGTGGACAAGTGAAATGTTCATTGGAGGAAATATGTGTTTGGCGTGTGTTTGTTGTCAGAGCTGGAAAGTAAAGAATGAATCACTAATAACATTCAGTACTCATATATGATGGCTGTTGATTCTGGTTACATTCAGATTCAGGTTTGACACTCACTCACTCACGAACTCATCAAGGATCATCTTTCTTTTTTCCCTTTGCCACCTTTCCTTTTGTTTTATTCAACCCTCTGTCCTTCCTCCTTTCCTTCATACTTTTCTTTCTTCATTTTGTCTCCTCTGTCCTTTCCTTGTTTACTTCCCCCCTCACTTCCATTCAGTTTCCTTTGCTGTATTTTCTCCTGCCTCTGTTCTTTCCTTTTTATCTCAAAAGATCTGAAAGCATCAAAATCCCACAAGCAAAAGTCAAAAGATTTTCAACCAACAGAGAAACAAAACAATTGTTGTTACCAGATACTTTACAACATTCGACTGCTTTGTGAGGGGCACAACTGACAATAACTCGCGTTATCAATTTGTCTGTGGATAGGTTTTTTTTTTCACTTAATTGATTAATAGTTTAGACTGTACAATGGCAGAAAGTACTGAAGAATGCCATCATAATTCTAGTCTCAAAAACAGCCCAAGATGACGTCTTCAAATTGATTTTTTTTGTCCAAGGAACAGTTCAAATCAATTTAGAATAATATAAAACAACGAAAAGCAAAAGAAAATTCTCACATTTGGAGTCACCATGTTTGGCATTTTTGTTTGATAAATTACTTCAACCATTAAGTGGTTATCAAAACTGATTTTCTCTTGATTGATCGATTAACCAAGTGCTCACTTTAGCACTGCTGTCTGCTGTTGTTTACTTTTATTTACAGTGAGT
Source organism: Chelmon rostratus (assembly GCF_017976325.1). Classification (NCBI taxonomy): domain Eukaryota; kingdom Metazoa; phylum Chordata; class Actinopteri; order Chaetodontiformes; family Chaetodontidae; genus Chelmon; species Chelmon rostratus. Next base: position 4,024,706 of record NC_055672.1, read on the forward strand.
GAAACTTTGACTTTGCATGTGATGTGCATGTTAAAGCACCTGCAGTGTGTTTTGTACATGTGTGTGTTAATGCCTGCGAAACTCGTCTGGTGAAAAGTGCATGTATGAATAGTTGTAGATACACATTGTATGTGTGCAGAGGAATCATTAGTGTACATGTGACTGTGCACATGCAGCCGCTGTCATTCGGAGAGCTCTTCTGAGTCGTATTAAATTGCATGAAGAGGAATTCAGAGAGTTGGCTTTCAGCAGCTCATAAGCACAGGCAGCTTCTAACAGCTTAAACAGGGTAATACCTCATAAATGATGGCTTGTAAGGCCAGTGTAATGATGAGGAATAAGAAATATCCACAGGCATGTATCACCATAAACATCAACCAGCTCGAGTGGCTGTGATAAATTATCCGGCAGGTCAGGACCGACTTATCAGATCTTGATTTGGGGGGAGGACATGTCTCGTAAACAATGATAAATGGCATCATGTGTCTTCATGCATTATCCTCAGAGTTTCTGTCTAAAACTGGCTAAACCATTTATTTTCTAAAATTTTCAATCTTCGCATTTTCTTCTAGGGCGAGTTTGATGAGCGCGCTCATTTGAAACGAGAGACGGCTTCGTATTCACACAGCTGCGCACGCTGAGGCCTCAGGTTCCGCCGAGTACAATCACAACTCGTGCAACTGTGAGTTCAATGCCGCTCAAAGGCACACTGATGGGAGTTTTGCAGGGACGGCTGATTCATTTCTTATTCATTTCCCACAAGTAGATCATCTGAGCACGTCCAGGCTTTTGAAACAGTTGTAATTTAGTAGCATAGTTTGCAGAGCATCTACAGGGCTGAGAGACGTAACTTAAAACTGTAAGAATTAGCTTCTGTAGCACATGCCGTTAAGCTGTGTCTTTACCTTTCGTGTTCATTGTTTAAAGCAGCATTACTTGACTATTTTGGCCGTTCGGGGGTTGGAAAACAAGCTATCAACACAATGCTGATGTATTATCACCTTATACAGTTCAGTGTACACGTTAGCAAACAACTGGCTGTTGACACATGCAGAGGACAGAGGGAGCATTAATTTGGAATCCACTTTCGTTTTTGCTCTGATTTGGTCTCTGCCAGCACCTGACGAGGAACTACTAAACTCTTTAGCTGCCAAACGCTCCACCACATTCACCACCTAGCTGCTAACTTTGTCGGTCTGTTGTTTAGTGCTGGGCAGGTAATGAACAGTTGGTTTATTCGTGTTTTTTGTCTTGGATGAGAGCAGCGAGAGTCAACGAAAGTGGAAATTTACGGGGTATAAAATCAAAACACGTCTAAAGATGCTAAAAAGTTGATCACTTGATTTTGTTTACTTGAGGGAAGAGGACTCCACAACAAGCTAAAAGTAGATGCACACCTGTCAAAGTACTGGTTTACGTTGTTGTTTTAAGCTAGCTAACGTTCTAGCAGAAAGACTGTTGTTTAGTTCCTGCTTCCTGTTTAGTTCGACATTTAACCGGCATGGAGCAACATTGCCTTTCATTTCGAGTTATGTTGAGATAAGATAAATGTAAGGCTATACTCATTCTCCTTTTAGCTCTGGTTTGGTCTCAGCCAACTCCTGAGAAAAACAGCTGGTGCTTCAGCATGCTAGGTCGTTAAATATTTTTTCCATCTGTTGTTGTTGTTGAGGTGGCAGGCAGTTAGCACAGAATCTATTTTTTGAGCATTTTGCGAATGAGCTAAAAAAAAAGGATCATTGTAGACCTGGACATGAGACCTTGTCTGACATCAGGTTCACCTGAGTGGGAGGAAATAAATGCTAGCAGGCAGCGTTGGGTCTATTTCAATTTGTTGCTAGTACTATAGTTGTTGCAAAACAATAACATCCTTGCAAGCCTGGCTTCAAAATGCTGAAGTGTATTAGACTTCACTCGTCTGGACCCAAAATGATGCAAACAGCACCAAGTCCAGAAAGGGATATTAATGGGACCTCGAGCTCAAAGGGCTGCAGAAAGTCATAGACTGTGCAAGACAAAACGATCTGAATTGCAAAGCGAATGTAATTACAAATCCAAATGTTTCAGCATTCAAGCCATTTCCAGTCAGTGTCACTGTCACTTCTTATTTATAATTCCTTCCTCTTTGCAATTCAAATCCCTCCCCACACGATATTCAACATTTAGTATTCTATGGTTGAAATGATCAGTTTTTTTTTTTTTCTTTTTTGTGCTAACGCTGAAGAGCGGGAGAGAGCGGCGACGACACTGCAGTTTAACACATGCCATCTGGACACATGTAGTGCATATGCATTGATGAATGCATACATTAAAGATTAAAGGTGCTTGATATGCCACTCTGAGGGATTGCTGTAACTCAGTGTTAGCGAGATGTTGAGACTGGAGACACAACATACAACACAGACTACCAGTTTCTATTAATACTACATAGAGCTACATTGTTGATTCTGATACTAACACGGCAGAACTGAGGGCAAGGGTTATATTTTGAGCATTTATGGCAAATAAATTATATATTTGCCCAAGATATGTGTTGCTAGTGGTGAAAAGCTTCTGTAACAGCAGCAAAGGAAACAAAACTCTTAATTAAAACCCAGAAATTCTGATAGTAAAGCAGGAGCAACTCCTTAAGGCAGAATGACCTGCTGTACCTTCAGTATTTAATGGTAGACAAAACTCTGGAATACATTATTCATTTTGATTGAAGAATTAATTTAAACTATTCTTAATTGAACAATTAATCATTAGATAAAATGAACAGTAACTGTGGCTGCTTTTTAAAGAGATGATCATTTATTTGTTGGATGACAAGTCTGGCGACTATCCAATTATCTGTCCAATCAGCAGAGCTAATCCTACGTGACAGCACATGTTAGCACTTTGCAGTGTATCTACGAGGTGTATGTCTATATATGTGACGAAGAGGAACGCAGCTGTGAGTAAGAAGCTGAGATTCGTTTCACTGATGTCCAAAAAATGTGTGGTCCAGTGAGCAGAGTCTGCACTCTGATCCCTGTCTCGCTGCGTCTCGGAGTCCATCGCCGCTGACAGAACTGTCTGAATGTGACTCCATAGAAAATGTGCCACGTTTTCAAACACTTAGGTTCAATGTTCAAGCACATCAGTCACGGCCGGCGATTTATTGACTAAAGCTCCGGCTCTGCATTCACATCAGAACTGTAGCTGCTGCCCTCGTCTCCCAGAAGGCCATGCTGCAGCAGGATATCCTGGCCCAGGGCGAGAGCCCGGAGGCTCGGTAGCCTCGCCACCGGGAGGAATATGGAGGCAGGAAATACTTATTATGACACTCTACACATCTCTGCTGCCTGCTCGTTGGACGACTCATTTGGTCACCTGATGACCGACTCGTTCATTCACTTACTCGATCAGTAACGTGCCTTGGTCGCTCACTTACTTCCTCACCAAACCTACACCTGCTAACTCACATGATGCCTCGCTCACTTCCTCACTGCTGGCAAGGTGCGATGTAAAAGAAGCTTGTTTGGCTTCGAATGGTCGGTTGACTTTTAGTTTTATTTGCCCAAATGGCGAGAAACCTGCCTGCAGCCCAAAACGAATGGTAAGCAAATGGAAAGCATTAAAAAAATATGATGCTGGAAACATCGTCTGATTGATAGACGCGTCTAACCCCTGGTCTACCTTCAGTTCTCACTGTGATGACAGGATGTCGTACTGCAGAAAATACTGTCGTCCCAACAGGATAGTTTGACCACATCTGTCTGTCGGGGTCACTTTAGGGTCAAATCAAAAGGATTTCACTCTGATTTCACTTGAAGTTTGCATGCATACCCCTACTGCTCATACAAATCTGGACTCAAAACATCTGTTATGCTCCAAAAAAGGTTCAAAATCCAATCTAGAGGAATCTCTCTGGATATCTGCTAAAAACTTGATTTGCTCTCTCAAAATCTCTTCTCTGTTATTAAATATATACAGTACACTGAGAGAATATTTTTAGTATTTAGTATTTTGCATGCAAGAGTCTGTCTTTTTTCCTCCTGCCAGGTTTCTGCTTTCTCGCGCTATTAAAATGGAATCACAGGAAATCGATACCTGTCCATACTCCCGCGAACACAAGATGAATATCAATGCACACCACAGACTGTTTATGTTGTCCTGTGTTGTGGCAGTGAAACTCAAAGCGTTTAAGTCACTGGTAGGATCTTTACAGCAGAAGCCGTTTACTGGCACACAACCAGTCAGATCTCAGTCCTTCACAAGGGGAAAACTCAACCACCTCAAGGGCACTCGACACATTCTGGGAACTGCTCGCGCTCGCCTCTATCAGGTCTTCGTTTCACGTGGATATAACATGATGTTGCTAAGCTAACTGTCTTCATTAGTAATCTGAGCTGGCTGTAGCCATCCGCTGGGATGTGGCTACTTGTTCTGTATGCACCTCTACAGCGATGCAGAGATTTATAGGGACCAAAAGATGTGGAAACAGCGCGAACAGAAGGCCGGGTCAAGTGTGTGTGTTCTCTGCTGGGTCTGCTCCTCTCATGGGGGTACAGTTTCATTTGTGGCTGTGAATAATGCAGCCCGGTTCCCTTGTTCTTCCAGGGGTCTGTCGATGGGGCAAGCCTTGAGACGGGGTCTACAGATATTTACATTCAGAGCGCCGCCTGCTTTCCGTACGTGACTGGACGCGCTGGAAGAGGATAAGAATGAGAAAGACATGAGGACTGGGAATGTCCCGGTGGCCTCTAAGTGTTGTTATCTTATGTATAACCATCTGGTGAAAAAACACTCTACTCTCCTTTTCAATTTTAAAACAAAAAGGACAAAACGCCTTTGAGGCTGAATCACATTTTGCTTTTATTTACATCTGTGGCATCTCTGCAAGCAAGGCTAAGCAGTGATGCTTGTCCTTGTCTCTGTCGTTGAAGTTGTGATTAATTTACAGAATACAGAATTCAGGCACATCGCTCACTGAATATCCTGCTTAAATCTGTGGGTTGGGTACAACTCTTAGTTTTCAATTTGCTTCAGCATGGAAAATGACTGAATCTGATAGGTGGATATGAGGTACATATACTTTACAGTGTCATGAGCTTGAATTTTACAATTCAAATCATTTCACTGGAAGAGATTAAAGATACAAAACAGGTTTTCATGGTTATCTGAGAGTCCTAAAATATATTTGGGGCAGCATCACAGCACTATCTACCTCTCAAAGCCTGGACAGCATGTCTGTAAACCCACATTACCTCAACGTTGACCCCACTATCAGTATTACATAATTCCACCACCTACAGTGGATCAATGCTAAAAGTCATGTATATATACAAGACCAGGGTTTGATCACAACATTAGGCCCCTTAAAACATAAAATGTTCTGTAACTACAACCTCTCCATCAAACTGTTCCCTTAAAATCAAGGACAGGAAGAAGACTGTTAGCAACATTTAATTAGCAGTTAGCTTTATGAGTTAACGAAACTACAAAATAAAAGCATATACCACCTTCTATCACTTACATATTAGCTGTACGTCTTTTTGCTGCCCAAAAAAACTGGTCAGTTGAGAAATTAAAGCACATTCACTGACACTTACGCACACTTCAGCATTTATGACAGTAACATTTCAATCGCCTTAAATCTCTCGACTCTGGACATTAAGGGCTGTACAGCAGTTTGTCTTGTTGGCTTGTCAAAGTCTAACTGTAGCTAGGTTAGCTCAGCTGCTAACGGATGAAATTTGGTATCATGAGTTTTAACTGTAGGTGGTTATTACTAGCACAATTAGACAACTACTGAGTTTGGCCGTATTTGTCGGCTGCACAGTTCAGCCCTGGCAAAACTTTTTTGAGGACCTTATTTGTCCACATGATTTTATGATATTTTCTAATATTAATTCTTGTAATATTTTAACAGCATTTTGTAGCACTAAATTGGTGTATTGTTTTCAGTATGTTGTTTTCAGTCAGTGTCAATTGTCCCACCTGAATACAATCCAGATTCCAAACAGTTGTGACGCTGTGTGAAACAAAGAAAAACAGAATCCAATCATCTGCAAACAAACTGTTCACGGACAACAGTTTTTTGACCACCTTCTTGAGAGTCCCGTCTCGAACGCTGCAGTATGCAGAGCGATAAAAACAAGCTACTCTTATGTCCTACATCTCCTACAACGTTATGTCCTGAAACCTCTGTGTCACTTTTGCTCATGCTGCCATTGGAGCTGTAACTGGAAAAGTCTACAAGTCAAACATTATAAAAACAGCTCTGTGTGAGAAAGACAATAACGCGGTTGAGCACTTACGTCATTTTCTAAATCACACAGCTCCTTATAATCTTATCACCTGATGTGATTATAGCAGGTTCAGCTGTTATGAGGCGCCTCTGACAGGATGACAACACCTCAGTCATAAGCAACACATTCACAACCTGGTCTCGCTTACAGGGATGTGACGAACGTGGATAGATATTCTTACTGGTCTCCGCTAATGTGACTGCAATTGGAGTATTTAATGCCTTGTCTCTGTGAAGTGGAAACCTTGCATGTCCACAAGACCATCTTTTAAAGAAGTGAAAAAACGTTAAATATTCGATGAAAATATGTTGGACATAACTTGATTGGTTTTTAAAGGGAGGACCTAGACTGGGAGCACTGGGAGAATTCCCAGTTGCCTGGCAAGTAGACCGTCAGAATATGATTGAGCCTAAATTTGGTCCCAAATCATGTGATCCTTATCTAATCTTTGGAATCTAATTGAATTGGCAAGTGTAACGGAGGTCTGCCTCTCAGTGACAGCAAGGAACAGTCAGGTAAGGAATGGGACGGCCGGAGCCCCGGAGGAGGCAGGCTGGGAGAGCGTTTTATCTGAAAAGATTACTGAAGGCAGCCATGCCCTCTCTCCTCGGCTGCCAGGGCGCCCTCACTTTGATCCTAACTCCCTCTGAATAGTAATCACCTGGGAAAAGGTCCCAATTATCTCCCTGAAACTCTCAGAGTTACAGTGTCCCTGTCTGTCTCCACAGCCTCAGATTAGACACAGACACACAGATACAGACAGGTACAGAGGCACCTACATGTATATACAAGCACTACCACACATACTTTAACAGCCCAGCGACTTTGTGTGTTCACAGCAGGGAGATTGGTCCAGGTTGTGCGTGGCCTACCTTAGCACAAACACTGCAAACAGGGGGAGACAGTTAGCGTGCAACAAAAATGAAAAATATGCTTTCATTCAGCTGTTAACTGTGTTATTTACGTGTTATAGCTTATTAGCTTATGAACTAGCCAACAGCATATCCAAGAATCAGAGGTTTTGATCAGAGATTTTGAAATCGTCAGTTAGACGTCAGCTTTAACATTTTGTCGATTAAAGATTTCTTCATTTTACACTTTTACATCGATCTCTGGTCCTAAAAATGGATAAATAAATAGGTATCACACGTTATTAACCTCAAACCAAGCCTTATTTTGCATTTAGCCTTGAACATAATGTTAATTTTAACTAAATCCAAATCCTCATCACCAACCAAAGATGTCATTTCCAGAAATATCAACTCGCTCTGCAAAAACCCCGCTGGAACTCGGAAGGTCTAAGACAGACCTGTTCTCACAAGGACAGTAAAAGATGAAAACACTCATGTACTGATAAATACAGACATCCAGAAAACACATTCAGTGGACTGACCTTAAGCCCACTAAATCTAACATCTCAGCAAGTAAGATGTGGCAAGAAAACCAAGCAGGCACTTATTTTCCACATGAACCGTGTCCTCTCACTTTGGAAAGTGTCTTGAACTGGACCGTCGAGCCATGCGGTGATTACCGTGAAGGCTCAAAGACAAAATGCGCAAGTACTCACTCAGCAGGTCGCTGCGAAACTTCTCCCGCCTTGACTAACCAGGAAATTACAGGTTGTTTTCAAACACAGGTATCTTGCCTCATCAAAGCACTGCGGTTGAAAGCGACAGTGCGACCGATCTGATGGGTCTGAGCGTGGGTCGGCGGACGGCTGCAGCGGCGGGGGGGGGTGAAAATATAAAGGATCTAATTTTATGCAGGAGGTCCGGAGATGATTCTGCTGATAGTGAAGTGGAGAATGGTTGATTGAGATAAAAGACTGTGCCTTGCCTTTGAGGGCTGGCTGATTATGACTGGGCAGCAGATCAGAGGAGCGAGAGAGAGTAAAATGGATGGATGGATAGATGGGTAGATAAATGGGCATGGCTGGGTAGGTGTGTGGAACCCAGATGGATGGTGTGTGGGCACGGATATATCTGAGCGGTTGCACTTTACATAACAGAGGCTTTTCACCGCAGGATCCCGGGAAGAGATAAAATAACAATTCCAGCGGGCAAGGAGATGTGTGATCAGCCGGGTGTTTCGCCGTCGATAAACGGTTTTCCTGACAAAACATTACAAATCTCTACACAGCCAAAGGCCTCAGCGCTGCCTGGTACATCGGGGACATGGCTTTTCCCTGAGTCACTTCTCATAATGTGATTTTCGCCCTTGAAAATGTAATCACACCCTTAAAATAAGGCTCGCAGTGCACTAATCCCCTCCAGTGTGCCTAAGTGCTGTGCTGAGATAAAAAAAAAAGCTTTGAATCACTCATCCTTTTTTTTTTATGACCGTATTAATTGTCCTTGCAGTATCATGATAATCCCAAATAAGCTGGAATGCATCATCATTTTCACAGAAAAAAAGGACGATCTTCCAAACATGGACTTACTCTTTACTCTACTACTCTTCCCCCTGCAGAGACCAGATGCTCGGCCCTGACTTACAGCTGCTGAAGTCTTATAATTGATTTTTTTTTTTTTTTGTTAACTTTGCACCCTGACGTGGGCTCTAAATTTCTTACAGTTCATAAAATCAGGACAAAAATGAACCTCTACTTTCCCATCAGCTTGCAGTATGCTATACAGGGAGAAATGACAACGTTGCATTTCACTTAGCCATAAAAGGAATTGGTGGAAATGACTGGAGTCCTGGAGTCGCCACTATGTATGATGCAAATCTAGAGAAACCCACTGAAATGTACACGAGGACTGTGTGTCCCAAACTTCAAAAATAACTTGAAATTGTTTTCAACGAGTGCCTGCAGCCATGCTAGCAGCTCCATGAGCTCATACTTGGACACGGGGGTGCTTGGAGCTACAGGCTAAGGTCTGCATGCTAGCAAGCTCATAATGGCAAAGGTATATGGACTGTATTTGTAGTGCTTTCCTGCCACTGAAAATGCTTTTACATCACGAGTCAGCATTCACCCCTTCACACACATATTCCTTAACTGGTGGCTTGGTGCCGCCAACTCATCATGAGCAGTATCCATTCACGCAAGTGAACAACGTAAGTCATCAGAGGGGAAAAAAACTAAAACCACTTCAGCTTCCCAACATAAACTATGGTGGTAACCGGAACAGCTGATTGGCTCCTGGCGTTGATGATGCAGTAGCAATCCTTACATCAAACTGTGGCTTCCTGACAACACGAGAGCTGCAATCTCAATAAATAAATGCTACAACATATTAACAGAACTGTGCAATGTTTTTGTGTTCATTCCAAGCTGTCCATGTACGTATATGTACACACTGCCAGATGTTGGTTAGCATGTACTGTTGCCAGATTGATTGTTGGGGCCGTCAACCCTAATTGACAAGCATATGGTCTCCTTGAGGAAGTTGGCGGTCTATTTTTGGCCCGTTAACTTGATTGAGATTTTTGTTTTTCTCCCAGCACGTCAGTCAAAGCTTTCTAGTGTTCTGTACTTGTGAGCCCCCTGTCTGAAACACACGCCTGCTTGTAGCGATGCTTTAAAAGTACAGCAGAGCCCAACATTTCCTGACTTTCCTTAATTCCAAATGGCACAAGGAAGAGCAGATTATCATAAAAAACCCCGGTGACCTTCAGGATGTGAACACAAGCAAAGGCAACATCAATGCTAACAAACTAGAAAACACACGACTTATGGACTCGGAGCTATCAGAGAAATAACAAAGTTCGAAGGTTGTTAACATCACAGCAGTGGATAAGAGCTAATCCCTTGAGGTGTGTTGATGAATGGTGATGCCTCGTCAGGGCTGCGGTTTGGGTCGAGCATCCCCGCTAATGCCCGGCTATCTGTAGCGTTAAAAGTTAATGAAAACAACAGACATACAGTGTCGTTTCCACAGGATACAACACTGTTCTGTCCACTGTGAAAACTGTATTTTATACTTTCTGTACAGGAACGAATGGCAGGGCTTGTAAATGGTCGGATAAGAGAGAAGAGATTTCAGCCTCTAGTCAGATTAGTCGAGGCTGAATTTTACTATTCGATGTTATAGTGAATGTATGAGATACGTAACATTCTATATAAATATATAATGAGGGTTTACACCTAAATTATTCAAATGTATCCTGAGGGGAATATTAATGTCTGAAACTTTCATGGCAGCAGGTGTCGAGACAACTAGAAAAGTTATTGGGATTCATCGTCTGGGGACCATGAATATAAAAAATTTCCTGGAAATAGTAGTCTGACTCAGATCTGATCAACCGACACTATCATCCCTAGAGTGAGCATGGCTAAAAATCCATCAATCTATCAATACTTCATTTGAAGTTAAAAAACAGTTCAAAATGAGATGATGGAAAAGAAAGAAACGGATGTGAGATTTGTGATTAACTCAGCATTCGCAGTTTCACAGATAGATCTCGGTTTGTGCAGCTAAGCGGTTCCTTTTTAAAGAAAATGCCGACATTTTTCAGTGAAAACTATTAAAAGCAACGTATTAAAGAGACTTGTGTATACAAACCATAAATCCATGCATATAGTCAGATGCAGTGTTTGTACCTTCTAATTCCATTGTTGGCATTACTCTGAATCCTGAACCGTGAGTGCCAGAGAGAGTAGCAGTGTGGGAGATGTGTAGATGTCTGTCATTGATATAATGGGCTGCCAGTTTGCTTTAAACATTCTGCAGTTGTTGTCTTAAGATGGGGGTGGTTTCCCTGCGGAGGAGGCACACATTCTATGGAGCTGGCAGCGCCGGCCTTGTTAGCTATACCTGATGCCTCGGCTCCTCAACTGCAATCCCCAATCCCTTCTGATCGGCTCATCTCGCCTGTGATTGCGCACAGGGCAAAGAGGAATCCGTGGATTCTTACCTAAACACGCAAATAAAATATTAATGGCAACACACATGAATATTTCTCCATGTGATCACATAATCATGCACACAGCATACAGAGGATCTCTTATATGCCTGCATATAGAGATACTCGTACAGTGCAGTATGCTTCCAGACACACTGGTGAAACATACACAAATTGGCCCACATTCATTCATGCACACACAGAAATATTGTATTCTGTTTGCATTATTTCCATCTGGTGCTCAGGACGACTGCTGGATACTTGTTTCGATTGCAGTATCGATTTTTAAGTGTTGCAAAACTGTGGGGAGTCACACTTTCAGGTCCCTTTGTTCTGTACTCTGCACCAGACAGATACACATGTTTTAAGAGAACCAGGTTGCTGCTCTGTTGAGCGCTTTGGCTTAACCCACCAGTCTGACAGCAAGGCGCCCTGCCAGAGTACACCTGCCCCCTGGACCCCTGGACAGCAAGGCTAGCACCAATCACAGTCCCTCAGTGCATCATTAGTAAATAGACTAACCTTTATACCTTAATATCAAAACACAAACAACAGCATATTCAGGTCAAGTCCCCTTAAAGGCGTCTGAATTAAAAGCAGTGACAGGATGATGGATAATCCACATGAGCGAGCTGGCCCAGACTCAGTTCACTAACCAGTGCTCCCGGCCTCGGGGTAGAGGTAGACTGTCCCTATTTCTGCAGGAAATAGGGAGGAAGGAGCGGGAAGAGAAGCAAAAAGAGAAGCCCTGGATGTGAACACCTTGATAAAAGTGGGGGCTCTGAACGGAGGATATTAATGTAAAGAGAACAGCAGGCTCCAGGTTTAACAGAGATTTACCACCCTAGTGGAGCACCTGAGCCCCTCCAACAGCCCCAAATGAGCCCCTCTAATTGGACTGATTCGGCTGACCAGTGCAGCCTCTGCCAGCCTGCAGCCCGGGAGGAATGAGAAGAAAGGAAGCGAGGAAGAAAAAGGAGGAGGCGGCGGGAGAATATGGAGGGAGGGGAGGAGCAGGAGATGCTGTCTGGCTGCAGATGAGCTGTTAGCCACTCTGTTAAACTGCTCTTCTTATCTTAACACCAGGAAATGGATCACTAAACTCCTTTGTTTAAATCGGATTCTGGGGGAAGAAATCGTTACATGAGAAATGTGACTCAAGAGGGCTGCTGCTTTAGCCTTAAGTCCTGACGTGGCGTGGAACTTATCTCCAGAAGTGCTGTTTTCAGGCTTTTCCGGAGCTGTCCTGAGGCACTGATGCTTGGGGAGAGGAGGATCTGATTTTTAACTCTGCCGCTCAGCATGCAGAGCATTTCATTCCCCTGTTTAGCAGAGGTGAAAGGTCATACTGTGCTGACAAAGTGTTAAAATGCTAATCTTCTGTTTTTGTAAAAATACTGTGTGAGAAATGTTGCATCTTGTTTCACAACAATTATTACGTCAAAGACTGTGCGACCATGTGTGCAGAAGAGTGTGACAGACAAAAAAACAGCTTCTTAAGCGACAAAGAGCTCAGCGATGTTGCAGTAAATGAGTCTTCACACTGTTGCTGTATTTTTTGTACAGAGCAGTGAGTTTGAATAGATTGATTTTTGTCCTAATGTTGAGTCTAAGCACATGTTTTGACAGGCATCAGCATCTGAATGTCAGCAACACAAAATATACATATGTTCTGTCTTAATGGAAGTATTGAATAAATACTAATTTCACCACTTTCAACAAACTTTACACGCTCAGTTTGTTTTTAGTTGAACTGGTTGGTAAATGTTCTTTCAACAGAGGAGAGTTACAGTGAAAAAACAGGAGTGGGACAAACTGTCTTCGTGCTAATATCAGAACAAGACTTGTGGGTCGGCAGGTTGCTTTCACTCTGAATGGGATCTGGCGATGCAGACGTGCTCGATCCAGCACACCCACAGAGCGACAGGCTGGACACGTCCACTGCTCTGCGTCTGTATGTGTACACACAGCTAAAGAGTCTGCAGCCACGCTAGCAGCTCTATGAAGGCTGTACTACGGCACAGCGGTGCTTTGAGAACGCCAGGATGCTAACACGCTCAAAATGATAATGCTAACATGCTGATTTTTAGTAGTTCATGTTTACCATGTTCCCCATTTTCATTTCATGTATTACTTACATGCTAAAGTAATGTAATGCATGCTAATATTTTCTAACTAGCAGTAATGTCAAAGTACAGCCAGGCTGGTGGGAACGGCATTAGTTTCGCAGACACAGTGTTTATTTTTAAGTGAACGAATGGACAGGTGAAAAATTTGGCCTGATGATGGCGCCAGAGGTGAAGTCAGGGAATCTCAAAAGTAATTTCTATCCATCATAAGGGGAGAACAAGTGTCGCTAACAAATTTTATGACAATATATCCCATGAGAATATTTTAAAAAGTGAACTTCATGGTGGCATTAGAGGAGAGTCAGTCGAGTCCATCCTGTAAGATCATGACGGTCTGTACAAACTCTGTGGTAATCCAGTTGTTGAGGTATAATGTAGTGGACCGACTGAAGCGCTGACGTTGCCTTCTACGGAGCCTTGCTGCAGATCAGAGCCGACCCGAGACGCCGACATGAACGGGTTGAGACGCATAGACGGCACCAATTTTCACTGGCACTGTCTCATTTTTCAAAACTGCTTAAGGAGACTATAAAGTTGGTACATGCCGTGTTGTCAGGGGATAAACCAGTGAAGAATACTGTTTGTTTTAAAGTCGGTCTTCAGCGACTGCAGATCACATAATGTACAGAGCGACGGGGATTTGTGTGATTACAGGGTTGAAACTTAGTACAAAGGGAAAAAAAAGGACTTGACGTGATTAAAAAAAAAAAAAAACAGCGAGGGCTGCGAATGACAAATGTCTCTGGAGCAGACACATTTGTTAAAATGGAGCCTTATCTGTTCCACGAGACAGAGGACTAACAAAGCTTCAGACAACAGTGTCAGCGTGGGTTGGCCTTGAGGTTGTAAAACTTCCATCTGACTTCCATCTTTATCGGGCGCCACAATGCGACAGTGTCAACAAATCACAAAGGGAAAGTTTCTCCTCTGTTTGTCTTCCTAAAGATTGAGCTGCGAAGTTTTTTTTTCTGCTGTTTTAAATATGGGAACTCTTCATTTCGCGGAGCACGAGCTGAGGACACAGTTGGCAGCAGTGAAGACATCCACGTGTAAAGAAACTTGAAACTTCCACAGTCTTGACATCGCATTAGTGGGATGTTTTGTTTGTGTTTGCTTACTTTAGAGGGTCATTTTTGTTGTTTTGATACCAGGCGTGTCAGCACTGACATTTTTTTTTTTTTTTGCCTTGGCTGTCAACAGACTGCACAGTAATGCAAGCTGACAGGTAGCAAGAGAGACTGGTAGCAAAGCCCACAGGTTCCTGGATGGGCCACGTGCATCTGCAAAAAAACACCCCAAAAACACTTCCACTAGCTTCGCCTGGAACCAAGCGCTGTCTTGTATTCATTAGTGGGCCATTTTGTGCAGTCTCTGGCTGGCGGCCGGGCCGGGCTGTACGGACGTGACTGACAGGTTTGGTGACAACGCCTTCATCGCCATCATGGGCGCAGGAAGCCCGAGTTGCAGCGCGTCCCGATCCGCTCGGTGTGTGTTGCGCAGCCCAAATCTGTCCCAGCCGTCTCGCTGCTTCTCAGCTGTGACTGGGTAGTGAATCCAGCGCCAGACGTGATAAATATTCCATCTGCTGAGAGGCCGCTTCCCTCCCCTGATCCCCTGCAGAATGAGCCATGAAAAGACGAGCTTGTCTGCTGTCTGTCTCTATGTAAGAGTGTGTGTGTGTGTGTGTGTGCTCTTCTCACCGTCTCTGTCTTTAAGTCTGTCAATCTATCTCATCTGTCTGCTCCTCTGGCCGCCGTCTGTCCTTCTGTCTGTCTGCACGTCTGCCTCCTCCTCTGTCTGTTCGCCTCTTGTTGAGCTGTCTACCTGTTTGCTTTCATTTTCTGCCCTGAGACATATCGGCCTGTCTAGATGTCTGTCTGAATACACTCTGAGCATGTATCACGCACATTTGTCCTGCCTCATTGTTATGGAAATCTGAATCACTCATATGTTATCTGAATATCTGCTTTCGTCTGTGTGCTGAAGCAAAAAGGTCCCTCTGTCTTATAATTTCACCCTCACTTCTCTGCACTTTTATTATGCAGCACATTCGGGGAGGAAATGTGAATTTTCATCATATCTCTATTCTCTGCACTGTTGCTCTGACCCTTGGGGCCCTTACTTTTGATGGCTTGTCATGTTGTTGATCGAGGAATTTAAGCATATTTGGCTGAGAAAAGCTCCCTGAAAGTCACTGTGGATAAAATTGTCTCTGACGTGTCCTCTGTATGACTTCTTACCATTTCCCTGCTAGTCGACCTGTTCGCATGCCTAGTGCCTACTCAGTCCGTACAATGTCCAACGCGTTTCTCGTTCGTCTCATTCGCTCAATCCCCTGCGCGCCATGCCCGCCGTTGGTATTTTTGGAAAAGGGCCCAGGCAGCCGGCGGTGAAATCTGCAGGGGGACTAAAAGACAAAGCAGGTTTCCCCCCGGAGAATCAGCTCCACCTCATGCACATCTTATCATTTAGCAGTAACAACACAAAGCAGGATATGCAGCAGCCCAGGGACACAGGGAAGAGCCTCCGGGCGGGTGACCTTCAGTGCTCTCACTGTAAATCCTTACATTCATCTGGTGTGTGCACTATCTCAGCGTGACAGAGAGCCTGAGCTTTGATAGTGACTTCTATTCAAAGTTTAATGATTTTCAGGGCTCAGACTAAGTCCTCAGATGGAGCCGTGGCCCTAACCTGTCCTCACACTCCTGATCTTGATGTACTGGGGACTCGAGGAGGAAATGTACCACAAAAGTGGCACTTTGAGGGGAAGATTTGACTCAGTGAGCTGTGGGAGGGGTGACAAAAGTTGATCCAGTGGGGCAGGCTGAACAGATTAGGTGTTTCCACAATCTCTGGAGTTAACTGGGTTTCACTTGACCAGTTTTATTGCAAAGGAGATCCCTGCTGTTCATAAAATGTGGCGCAAAGTCATTTTTAAAGGAGCGATGGGTGGTATTGTTACTGTCTGATAGACCAGAATGTCTGTATTATATCTTCAGGGGGTTAATAAGGTTGGTGGTGATGCAGCAGGGTGCTGTGTTGGTTCAAAGGCGTGTGTGGAGGAGGAATTCTATCGCTGTTCTCGTTAGCATGATGGAACCGCAAAAAGCATTGAATATTTCAACCCCCTGAAGTAAATGCCTGGGTTTTTTTGGTCAAACTATGGCTGAGAGCTGAAGGTCTTCTGTACGGAACACCCACTTCTACATTTTTAAAATGTTTTTCCTATAGGTCACATGTGGACGAGACGTGTTCTTGCCTCTAGCTAACTAACATGAAATTTCAGTGAGAAATGGCAGCAGGCAGCAGGAGTGATGCTGCACAGCGCTGCACAGAGGCGTTCTTCCAGGCAGGAACAAATGACCTGTGTGTGTCCCAAACCATCAACAGGCAGCATGGGTTGATAGCAAAGAAGCCCCCCTAGCACAAGCAACGACAGCCTAAGAAATTACCATTAGCATGTGTAAAAGTCCTGCTGTTTAGTTATCCGCCTACACCGCGCCTCCCTCTCCATGACGACAGTTTCTTCACCCCAGCTTTGATTGTGGTCAAACACTTCTGTCGTTAGTCTCCATCGGATCACACTTCATCCAAACAAGCCCGTTTGAGGCACATCGCTGCCTTTAGCTGAGGAGATTCTGATTGGCCAACGGTAACGAGCATCTCTCTCTGTTTGCTGTTAAGCATTCCTGCTTGTAAGTATAAACGTTAAAGAACGCAGATTTTAAATGTCTAAAATAATTTATGGCAACCCAACCAAGCCCAGCAGACACCATCAATGTTGGAAACACCTTTACAGACACGATGGTGTGAAATTCAGGGATGAAAAACAACAAGAAGAAGCTTTCACTTCATCTGTGCCTTCCAGACTTTTACTCAATAAGACAACACGTCCAATTCTGCATAAAGACATCAGCATGCATGAGTGACTCAGTTTCAGCAGTGGGAGAGTGATTGTTTAATGCACTCAGTGCCGTTGTGGGAGGTCTGGTGGCTTAGATTGCCTCAGAGTCAGTTACAAGACAACAAAAGGTTTTTCTAACAAGAGTGTGTCTTTAATTATTCAAAAATGACAAATAAGTACTCTTTGGTGCCCATCGTCCCTGCATCCACCACAAAAGGCATCAGGGATGTGTCATTAAACTTTAAATTCTCAGTGACGTTTCCCTCGTGCTGTGCCGGGCGCTAAAAAACCTTTCATCATACCAGTGTCTCTGTTTCTGTCCAAGTGTCTGTTAGCCTCCATTAAACAGGGAAACCAGGGATCCTGCTGGTTGCTAGAGAAGGAGGAGAGGGAAACAGGCTTCTATCTGTGTGTCGTCCTCTGTCAGCTGTGTTCTAACTCAACACAAAGTCCTTTCAGGACCGAGCAACAAAGAGATGATCATGTTTGGAGTAATATCCAAGAATGTATATAACAATGTGCTTTACTTCCATGTCAATGAGCACATATTTCATACCTACTAGTTGTGAAAGGAAGTATTGCTGCATTGTTTTCCTATAGGAAGAAAGACACGCGGCAGAGTTTGCTTTGAGAAGTCGAGTGTTTAAAACCCCAGAAGGACAAAAAAACAAAGCGAGGAAGAGGTGCTGCCCGGTAGTTTCATGCTGCTGTGCTCTCAGTATCCAGAACATCCCTTTATTTATTACTTTAACTAACTTAATTACCTCCAGGAGCTGTGAACCACAGCCACTGCTGAGATAAACTACAACAACTAACCTCCCATCTTGTTCAGATCACTTGCAAACACGATGGATGTTCACAACAGACATTTAGGTTAAAAGTTGAGTTTTCTCTCCTGATAAGTCCTGTGTAGTTGTTTGTGTGATTTGTGTGATCTTCCTCAGTGATCTGAAAGAGTATTTTTATGGCTTTATTAGAGTTTTGAGAGTTGAAATGAGGAAAATTAGTAGAAATCTTCATGTTTTATTACATTGAGCTAAGGCTGTTGTTTGAAAATGTCAAGATATGACTTAATGTATTGGTATGATCATCCAGCAGACTAACAAGTTTGAAGTGTCAGGTTATAAAGGCCCTGCGGTACACCTGTAGGGATACGATTGGATGATACTCGTCAGCTGGCAGCTGATGGAACATGAATGAAGCGGATGATGCCAAACATGTGCTCTTAACTAACACCATGCTTCTCAATCTGTCTGTGCTTAATGACACGGCTGCAGACAGTTTGTGGTCTGTTCTGCTATTTCTGGTTGACTTAGGCTCTTGATATCAGTATTGGGCATAATGATCAAACTTTACACGCAGTCCCTGCAGTAAATCAGATGGTCTTCTTCAGTAAGACGTTCAATATAATAATGAAAGCAGATAACACCCACTCTTACGAAACGTCTGTTCGCGAGCAACTAAAGCTAATTCTGTTTCTTTCCCCCTTACACCAGTAGATAACATGTTTTGGAACAATTTCCAAAATGCATATCTGGCACTTTGAAAATGAACTCTTCAAGCAGAATATTGTGCATCGGAGGCGAGTAGGCAGCTGAGTTGCGTCTGTGTTTTCATACTGAAGAATAAGCAGGAAGAGGGTGGAAGACTTCAAAGCAGCTTTTTCGTGCCACCAGAGTATTCCATGGATAATAGACTTAAGGGGAAGATTTATCAAACAGCACACTTGAGGACTCTAATATGAGATGTGAATGCGAGTGAGAGAGAGCCTGAGTGTGGCGGAGATGTGTGTCCGTGTGCGCACAGCGTCGGTGTTTGAGACATCACAGAGGTGTGTTCGCTTTGACGGGCATGTGCGCCTTTCGCTCGCGCTTTCTAGGTGCGATTGAGACTGGGGGCAGGCTCACGGGTGCCGTCTTTCGTTCTAAATTTGTGAAGCGAATATGCTAATGAGCGGCCTGAACGCCCACGCAGACGCGCAGGGGCGCAGGGAGCTGCTTATTTATGCAGACCTCTCCTGCTGGACATGTTGAGTAATTTCCATCAGCACACGGCCATCATCCAGCTTAGAGCCCTATCAGTCACAGTGAAGCACACTGAAGAAGCGTTGGGGGCGCACTCACGCCCCATCATCAAGCCACAAACGTAAACATTTGAATTGACTTGGTGATTAAGCGTGGCCGACTGCGCGTGCTCGGTGGAATAATGGCGTAATACTTATCAATATTAACAGGGGTCTTTCCTATTACAGCCTCACAGCGAAGTCATTAATTGTGCAGCGTTCATAAAAAATATGCAAATACGCCACTGACATTCTGATATGTAAATGATGTCACTTTTTTTAATAATGAAGAGTGGAGATTATGCACTTGCCTTTAGATGGAGCAACACAAGAGCTGTGCTAATTCCAGAATTTTATTACAAACTCATTATCGGTTTATTGTATTTTCCCATTAAAGTTTCCAACATAAGACGAGAGAACGAAAGTAAAAATGTAGAAAAAAGTAAAAAATCTGCTCCCTGCACAAATTTAAGAGCGTATTTTAGTGAACGGCTTTACAACAGTTGTATTATTTCAATACCTTTTGATGCTACAGCTGCGGCTATGGACAGACAGCACGCCGCAGACGCCTGAGCACACACAGACACGGTCTGCAGAACCCACCGCTCATCTCAAGACAAACACAAATTGTGACAAACTGCAGACAGTGTGTGAGTATTGACTGAAGGTTGTGAAGCTCGCGGGCAGGTGACGATGACAGGTGAGGTCAGAGGGACCTTGTCGTGATGCTGACCGCTGAGACAGAGAGACGGACTTGATGCTACGACTTCAGGGAGAAGACAGTTTGTTTTCTGGAGCTTTTAGCCACGTTCAGTGACAGTCGTCACAGCGTAAGAAGTTGAAAGCTCGTCGCTGAGTGTAAGACGCTGAGAAAAGAGGCCTTCAGGACAATCAAAACCACTGTGGGAGATTTCCCAGCTTAAATCCTTGGAGTGGACAAACGCTCTCACTGACTTCTACTGAAGGGCACTTGAGCAAAACCCTAAACTGCTCAGCATGCTGCTCAATGAGCAACTGTTGAAAAAAATATGAAACTAGGGGGTCCTGTGGGTCTGCTGGTGGAGTGGAACGACAACAACTACCTAATCCTATTCTCATGACAGTTTATTAGGTACAACGATGCACTAATACAACCCTGATTCCAAAAAGGTTTGGACGCTGTGTAAAACATGAATAAAACAGAGTGTGACAACCTGCTGATCCTTTTTGACATCTACTCACCTGAAAACAGTCCAAAGTCAATATATTTAACATTTGACCTCATCAGCTTCATTGATTTTTGTAAAAAATCTGCTTATTCTGAATTTGACGCAGCAACAAACAAGTCGGGACAGGAGCAACAAAAGACTGGGAAAGATGTGGAACGCTCCAAAAACACCTGTTTGGATCATTCCACAGGTAAACAGGTTGATTGGTAACAGGTGATAGTATCATGATGGTGATGAAAGGAGCATCCTGGAAAGGCTCAGTGGTTCACAGCGAGGATGGAGCGAGGTTCAACGCTTTGTGAACACTTCAGAAGATGATTACGTTCTGTTTTATTTAGGTTTTACACAGGCTTCCAGCTTTTTAGGAGTCAAGGTTGTATTTTCTTGTCCTTTCCATGACTTTGATAACTCAGATTAGTTATTTAAAGTGCTGTTTCGGGTGGTTTTATAAGTTCATGGTCAACCTTCAGAGCTGCAATTTTTGCAAAGTTGTGCTGTCATCATCTTTGAATCCTACACATTTCCATACAATGTTCAACCCTTTTCTGGAACAACCACAATGTTTCATCTGGATTTACTTTTGTTGTTCCCCTCCTTATCTTCAATCCCTCCTTTACGTATGTTAAATTTGTTTCTGCATGTTTTGTCTGAGCATAATTTGTGATAATGTGATCTTGTCATTTGTTGACTGCAACACAAGGAGAAATCCAAAGTGTCTGGTTTGATGCAACAGATCTCCCTGCTAATGTAGAAATAGAAATCTAAGACTGCATAGAGGTAGGAATCAAGACTGAATACACTTGAACACCTTGTCAGCAGCCCGTCAGAGTAATGATGACATTAAAAAGAATTTCCTGCCAGTGACCAACAGCTCAGTTTCATCTGAGCAAAGGGAGCAGTCTCTGCAGCATCCGGGCCGTGGCTTAGCCTGAATAAACCTACAAATCTCACATTTGTGCATAACTACAAATCTAGAAGAGGATTTAGGAGACACAGGAGGAGGTGATATGACAGGCAAAAAAAAACTGGATAGGGCAAATGGAGAAGAAAGGTCACAGAAAGTGAGAAAGTGACACAGTGACACAATGAAGTGTAAGGTGGAGGAGAGTAAAGGTGAGAAGAGGAATGATAGCGCCAAGGCTTAATTACAGGTCTGTCCCCTGTTCTCCAGGTCAGACCATGATTCACAGCCAATGGACAAGCAGCTGTGTGTGTGTGTGTGTGTGTGTGTGTGTGTTTGTGGGTGGGTGTGTTTGTGTGTGTGTGTGTGTTTGTGGTTTTAGGAGGGGTGGGCAAGCAGCCACCAGAAAGTCCATAACCTTATCACTGCTAGGAGGGTCAAAGATATGGACTCAAACTACTGTAAATAATATGCTCATTGTGAGGGGACAGAGGGACAGACGGGGTGAGAAAAAAGGAGGAGAGACGGTGGAATGGAAATAGATGGACAGAGAGGGCAAGTGACGGAAAGGGCAGGAGAGGGAAAAAGTTACAGGTAACTTTATATCCGTCTGAGAGCAGAGCGAAAGGAAATCTAGTATTCCAGAGGGCGTCGCTTTGAACAACGACATTTTTCCAACATTTGAATTTATTATTGTGCGTTTCATTTTTGTTATATATAACGTTTCCAAGGGGTCGTTCAGATGTTGCATAAATTCCTGAGTGTTAGTGGAGACACACAACGAGCACACTAAGAAGCACAAACAACAGCGTCCCAGCATGCATTGAAACATCATCCTTTTTTAATGCAGCAAGCACTCGAGTTCTTGACCACACAGTGTATGCACAAAACCAGTTTCTGCAGCAGCGTCCTCCATCACTATGATGACAAAGCTGTGGTTCCAAAGTAAAGCAGAAACCTGACTTTCTGCATGTCAACACGTTCTCAGATGACCTGTATAACCTGGAACTTCCTTCGGTGCATGTAAACGTTCTGGCTTTGGATTCACTCTCGCTTTCCATCACTACAGAAAAAACACTGCAAGGCTTTTATTGTGAAGCCGCTACTGGAGTCGTGTCTTATTTGAGTTTTGTGACCAACTATTGAGCTCTCGTTCGACTGAAACTGGCTCGTCTAACAAGATCGAGACAAACGTTGGTGCTGTTCGTTGAAGAGCTGCATGCGACAAGTGCTTATCTTATTACAGCTCTAGCCTCAAACACATCATTCAGTTTTTAAAGTCCCATCCAGAAATATAACTCAAGCTACGTCCACATCACAGGCTCTGATCACTTTAATCAGGTTCAGATCCAGCCCTTTCAAACCACTCGTCTTCCTTCTTAAAACCTCGAAATAAAGTGCTTTTCTGCAGTTACACCTCTAAGAGAGACTGAGAGAAGGCCTTTCTTCTGGTTTCTGGTACTTTCAAGCCAAAAGGGCTGAGCAGCTGCATTTAACCCTGCTGCAAACTAGGGCAGAAACATTTTGGGGGCAAAATAAGGGTTGACAGAAAGACCCTGCACCTTTGTATTGGGAGAGAGGGAGATTTTTCTGCATATAAACTGAGAGGAAAAGATAATGAGTATGAGACAGAAAGAGGGAAGAGTGAGATAATATAACTTCAGGGAGAGAGAGATAGCAGGACACATAGTGTGATATAGCAGAGAAGAGCGCTGAAACAACCTCAGGGAGCGAGATAGGAGGAGGAGTACACTCTATATAACCTCAGACATGCTGAAAGCTCCGACAGAAGACCGCAGATACAGAGAGGGAATAAAACCTTGACAGAACATAAGTACACTGTATGCTGTAGCTTCATATTTACTGCTGTGACTTTAAACTCCGGGATGAGCAGATGAGATGTACGTAACCACAGAGCTGCCGCGTGGTGAGAGACACCGGAACAGAGACGGGGGGAAGCCAGACAACTTTTACAAGACGCACGACAGGAAGTTTGCAGAGTGCGATGAAGGGAAATCCTGCAGAGAGGAGAGAACGAGGGACACAGCAGAAGCTCTGGTCCTGTATAGCACCTACAGACCGGAGGAGGAATCTGGATCATGGAACCAGTGCTTGAATGCCACTGAGTACATTCACACAAGTGAAGTACAAATTTACTTTATACTGTAATCTGCACTTTTACTCCACTACACTTAGCTGACAGCTTCAGTTATTAGTTACTTTACGTATTATGTTATTTTTGCATGCATGTTGCATACAAACATTGTAACTGTAACTATATAACACTATGTTTTCCTGATTATACTTAAATACTTTCACTTAAGGGAGCTTTTCAATGTAGGGTTTTTACTTGTAATGGAGTACTTTTATTTTAGTAAAGGATCTAAATACTTCCTGCGCCACTGCATGGAACAAACGGTGCAGAAGGTGCTTCCTCACTCCCTCCATCACTCGTCCTTTAGATGACCCAAACCTCCACCACCTGACGAGCACCTTGTGAAAGTCAGGCTCACTCCTTTTTCTTTGTTTTTTTTTTGACACTTTCTGAAGCAGCATTTCCACCACACACAGTCAGGTAGTGCTGACTGCAAAGCGTGAGCTGGTCACTGTAAGACTAATAAAAAATGAACCTGTACCTGTGTTTTCCCTTATGGGGCTCAGACACCGTGATATTTTTCCCATTTTGTTGATACCTGCCAACCAATAAAAGCTTGCCGCCAATGAAATGCTCAAACAAGATCATTAGGCACTTTATTTACTCAAATAATAGTAACATGCAGAATCATGTCAGTACGTGACTGATTCGGTCCACATGACAGGTGTAACAACATCATTCCTCTTTTGCTTCATCCTGTTGGTCAACATCACAGAACAGGTCTTAAAACAAATCTAGTCTTTTCTGCGGATGATGTGAGGCTGCATCATGATACGATAAATGAGCGCCGGCGTCGTCGCGCCGGGTCATTGTGAGGAGTATATTGTGGAATCTCATTCTGAGATTCTCAGTTTGAAAACGTCGGACTACGAAGTATAGGAACAAAGGCTGTTTTGTTTTGCGTGTTGTATTCAGCGGTTCCTCCTTCATGCATAATATAAAACGTGCATTTGAGTTGCATCGGGGGATAAAAGGTGAATGTATTTCTGGGAGTTGTTTTCAGAATGCATCCATATTAAATCTGGCCATGGTTGAGCCCTTTAGCTCTCAAATAGCTTGGTGTGTTGTTCAACAAGACCTTGCACAACACGGTGGCCACTCAGTAACACCTTGAGAAATCATTTCCTATTTTCAAAAATTTGAATTTTAATCACCAAAGTTCATCATTCAATTAATCATCTCTCTCTTTCAGCTAAATGTCAGACTATTTTAACAAACACAATCAAGTAAATTCAACAGATTATCACCATACAGTTGCTGATGGCTCTAATTCAAGAACATGCTCTGCTAATTTATGAGTGGATTCAATGTTTGCACAAATTATGAAATTATACTTGCAAAACAATGAAAGAAAGATAGAAATCAGCCAGAACGAGGAAGCAGACTGTTTCATGTTGGCTTAATGAATCAAAATGAGGGCATTAAATCCACTCCATGTGGAAGTGACGACATCTTGTGCTTTCTGCAGAATAAATCATGCCTAAAAATAAATATGAGCTTCTCCTGTGGAAGCGTCCGGGATCTGCAGTAACTGTATAACTCAAATCAAAACACGAGTAAACTGAGTTTATGTGGGTTTACCCCCCACTGCCTCTGCTCATAGCTCCAAACACCTACAGCTGTTTCAGTTTCTCTCACGAAAAAAAAAAATTGTCCTATTAAAATGCTTTTCCAGAGCAACAGAGATGCTTGCTGAGCATCTGGGTAACTTCTGATGAAGACGTTGACTGGATTTCACAGGTCCCAAACCAACATGACCTCTACCATGGATACCGGGCTATGTACACTTGCAACATACGGAGGGATGATAATCACCACGGTTGCACCTGTTTGACTTTTCTGCTTTAAAACCGGCACCGCAGCTTTGTCATCTGTATCCAAGCAAACTGCTCCTTTCTGAAATAAACACAGTACGTCACAACACCAGACAGAAAACACGCATTTGTGCAAAGCCTTCTTTTTTGGAACGGAAGGACAAAAGAAACTCGTAACCCACTAAACAAATGAATCTCAAACTTTCCATTCATGTGACAAAAAGATAAACACCAAATTGGCAGGTTCTGGCCCAGCAGTGAACATTATGCACAATGGCGGACGTCCTACTTAGTCTTGGATATGAATACATTGTGTGTGATGCTTCTGCAGGGTGTAAATGAAAAGCCATTTTGCTGCCAGTGTCACACCATTACTCTGTTTGGCAGCCATTTAAAACTGTGTGAGTCTTTGTGTATTTCTGTGTCTATGATTTGTAGAGCACATTGTGTGTATTCATACACGTGGGTATAAGTGTGTGTGGGTCTAAGAATGTGTGTTACTATGAGTGTGTGTGTTAATGCACCTTTGGCGGTTTGTCCACATGCATGTTTGCTCGCAGGAATGACCTTTACACCCTCATGTCAGTGTTCACAAACGATCCTGTGTGACCAAGCACATGTAGCATGATGTAAGCAGTAAAACAACCAATTCTAAAACTGTTAACTTGGCATGTATGTGCTGTTGCAAATGTCACAGCTGTAGGGGGAGAAATCTTTTTTGCATTTAAATTATGAGTGGTCGCGTTTTTGTTGATGCTCAGCAATTTCCTGTATCAGCCATAGCCTCAGTACACAAGAAGTGCTTTCACAAGGCAAACAGTTTACTGCTGCTGCCTTTTCTACGAGAGGCAAATAACAGGTGAGCCTGCGACGTGCAAAAAGAAGAAATTCAATTATTTAATACAAAGTTGCAGCTTCAGAACCAGCTGAAGAGATCTGGTTAATAATGATTCGTTTCATCAGCAAAAACACTCATCTATAAGCTCATGACTAGCTCAAAAACTAAAATAATACAAGATGGAAAGTTGCAGAGACTGTTGCTTTAGTGTGATCTAGCAGAAAATGTTTCTAAAGCTAACTTTAGCTTCTGGCAACCTCAATAGTTTTTATGGATTTGTTTTTTTGGGGGGGGCTTTGCTAAGGAATTCCTTGGCATCTTATCTAAATTTCCATAGCAACATCGTTAGCTTAATGTGTGTGTGCTGCCCTCTATTGGCAAGCATTGTAATGTCAATGGTTTTTTTGGGTTTGACTTTGAGTTTAGAGTGTTTTGACCTTTTTGGGTTACCATAGTTCAACGTTGTAATCTCACCGTTAATTACTCGCGATGGCGATGCTAATGCGATTAGCTCGTTACTTGGAATTTCCATTATATGTTAGCATTAAGATAGCAGACTTTCTGTTAACTTTCTTTATATGTGTTATACATCCCTTTAAAATGCAAGGCAACGTCATATTTTCTTTGTTTTTACAGTTTTACAGTGCCTTTGTGTGTGAGGTCATAAAAAAAACGGACAAATCAAGAAGAAATGGTCTCTCATTTCACAAGGAACTGCCAAACTAGACACAAACGTTCAGGGAGGGCAGAAAATTAAGTACTTTGCTCTCCTGGGTCCTTTTTGGGATATCGGCCAATCAGTTGGCTACCTGCTTTTTGCTGCTCCAAACTACCGTTAATTTAAACCGTGATTACAGCAGCCTTTAAAAATCTGTCAACGTCTAGGATATTTCCATGATGGCCAGGAGCCTCAACAACCCAGAATGCAACACAGTCACAGGACGTGTTGTGACTGTGAGGCTGTAAACTTGCTCTGTTGTTGATAAAGGTGTTAATGGCATCGTTATCACTCTCAAACTACACTTGCAACCAACAGCTGGAAACAGCAAGTGCAGATGAGTTCACATGGAGGATGTTGAAAGGCATTGTGGGAAAAACAGTAAATCATTAACTAAAATAGTGGAAGATGAGTCAGATTGAGAAAAAAGTGGATGCAAGATTTGAAGGAATTATTTGCCAGACAGAAATTCTGGAATCCCCTTACAAAAACAGATGATTTTTAGCAGCGTAAAAGTGTCTGAGGGGTAATTTCCCTTTAAGTGCTTTGATTAAGGGCACCTTGACAGCCCTTAAGGGAAGCAGAGAGTTCCTGATTTATGCTCCACCTCCAGAAATACCCACAGAATTCAACCTACAAACTTAAAATCACAGAAATCCTGCAGTCTGCAGCCCGTCGCTGCTACGCTATACATCTCATGAATTCCATTTTTGAAGCAGACGCTCTTTTCTTTCCCCCTGAAGGCCAATAAAGGATATAATGGAAAGTGAAAAACACTGGGCAGAATGACACAGAGCTCCAATTAGGGTCTCTACATTCTGTTAAATGGAATTGAGAGGGGAAATCAATTATGTGAAATTAGCACTTATTGCCAACTACCATCGCTCGCTGTTGGGAATGCATGTGAGCGCTGAGCAGCGGGGAGATGCCTTTTCAAGTGTCGGGAAAGCTTTGTCATAGTGGGATCAAACCTTGTGTGATTCCAAGCAACGGCTGTGTGCGTGCATGCGAGCGGGGGGGGGGGGGGGTAAAAGGAAGATGTAAAAGATCAAATGGTGCTGCTGTAAATATCAGGGAAGGTGAAGATTAGCACCCAGAGGTGTTGTTGCCATTGTGTTTGATGATGCTGACAGACATAATAGAGTTCTACAAATGTTTAAAAAGCCTCAGCGGGTTCACGGCTGCTCTGAACGGAAAACATAAAAGGCAAGGAGAGAGTGAAAAAGTGTGTGTGTGTGTGTGGGGGGGCACTCACCAAAATATTCCACAGGGAGCAAAACGTTTGAAAAAGTGCAGTGGGAAAGCCTTACAGCTTTATTCTGTCCACCAGGGAAAGAAAACAGACAAGTGTTCACTCCCCTAATCTGAGACTTCCTGCTGTCTCAGCTCGGCTTCATTCTCTTCTCCGAGATCCTCCTCCCTCCTGGAGCACCGAGAACGGGGGAAAAAAAAGAAAAGGAAGTCGAAAGCCGAAGCGAGGGGGTGAGGAGGTGAGGATGAGGTCCCTTCCTCCCTCAGAACTGAGATCTCACCTTGAAAAGGCATCGGCCTCCTTGATCAATCTTTCATCGGCGTCCCCCGGCTACCGGCCTCTCACCCCGCACTCCCACTCCCCCCCCGGCTCCGCGGCTCTTTGCCATTACAGACCTGGAGAAACGCCTGCTGCACTGAATCACTCAGACGCTGTGTTTACAGACCCACCTGCCATTTCGCTATCTGCCGCCCTCTGTAACAGCACAGCAACAGATAGCGCCGCTGTAGCAATCAAGAAGCCCAGAGGAGCTAACGGCGGCGGCGGCGTGCGCGGCCCTCTGTATGCACATATATTTATACATCCCGACGTCATATGACAGTGAGTCTAAAAGCAAAGCTCATGAAGTATTCAGTTTAAGTTACTGCGAGTCGGTGAGTGCTTCAGGGTTGCTGACAGCAACTTTAATAGGATCTGTTGTTGGAAATAAGTTAATTAATCTCGTCTACTTTCTCTCAACTCTCTCTTTCTTCATCTCGCAGTTGCTCCGTCTCTCGTTCACCCCCAGCCTCACCTTTTAATCCCTCTAACAATCAGCTCTCTCGTTTCATCCCTTCTCCGCCGATGCTGAACCCTCCCCCTCCGATTGTCCCCCCCTCTTCTATTTCTGTCTGTATTTCTCAGAGGCGAGAGCATTAAGAATGAGGGTCAGCAGGGAGATGACTCAAGGGGCCCTGAGACGAGAAACTTACACAGCTTCACACGTTTGTTTCCAAGCTTTTCTGCGTTTTTCACAGTTTCACGCACAACACGCTCAGTGCTTCGAAACAACTCTTTACGCCGCGCTCTCTCTCGGACCGGGCAGCGATGAAGGGAGCGCTTTCCTTTCTGGGCGAGCGCTGGCAGGAGAGGTAATAAACGCAGAAGCTGCCGCTGTGTTCGCAAACATTACTTGCTGTTAATGAAAGTCACAAAGCAAAGAGACGGACAAAAGTGTGCCAGCGACAGGTAACATCTCTTTGACGAGATGTGCAGTGGACAGAGGCAACCGAATCACACACATGGGTCCAGATGGGTTTAACAAAGAGAAAACAGATAAAAGTTGAAAAGAGAAGCTCATGAATAAATATCAGCAACCTACTAAATACTTTGAGGAATGATCTGTTTTTTCACTCATTAAATGTCAAGTCACATGTGCAGAGCATGCTTAACGTGCACTGGCCTTACACTCATATCAAACGGGAATTCTCCATTAGTAATTAATGGTGTTGATCTCGTAAAGATTTCCCAGCGGGTCAGACACGTCTTCACCACCTCGGGTAGATTGTTTTTTTCACTGTTTTGTCTGGTAAACATCACCGACAAAACTGATTCCATGAGGGGTAATTACAGCAACTGCCGGAAACAGAGCAGCGTAGCCAGCGGTGAAAAGTACTGATTTAACAGACCAGGATATTAAAGTCAGCAGACCTGGATGCAATAAAGTGGTACTAGAGGACAGTGGGAGATTACAGGGCTGAGAAACGGTACCAGTTCATTGCTTTTACTGAGCAGTGTAGACATAGACCATTACTTTGGGGTCATTACACAAAATGATTCAGATACAATCCAATATTGTAAATGGAACAGACGGAGCATCTGTCTGCATGTGGAAGTCAGCTTTTAAAATTCAAAAGGCAGACTCAAACAGTGAGGAAATGCTGATTTGTTGATCTATTTAAGGTTGATAACAGCTCGGCTATTGCGAACAGCGTCAGTAGTGAATGTGTCCACGCTTTGAGGGAGATGTTGGGCTTTCAGCCACTTGTCGGACAGCTGTGTAAAGCCCTAGTTCGTTAATACCTCTCCACCTTTGCACAGGTTTATGGCCACGGATCAGCAGGCTCAGTAACAAGGCTGACAGGGGCTTCTAACAAGTCAGGAGACAGGCAAACAGATGAACCTGGCAGCTCCTGTCTCCAAAGAGAGCGGCGAGGGAGGGGGGGTTGAGGATAAATGGGAATCATCCAGTCAAGCGTAGCTGAACATGCTAGCCGTTCTCAATGGGCCCTAATGACTGGGCTGGGGATCAGTGTGACATGACTCTGGTCGGAGGATTTAGCAGGCGGGTAGTTGGAATTTCAGCGGTGCTGTTCAGGAGGCGTGGCAGTCGAACGCTGAGCCGGATGACTCGCTCGACCGCTTCAAAACATAAATGTCAGACACGAACGAGACAATATTCGCAAATGCATCCGCTCGCCAGACTCGCACGTACATGCATCAACACCGGACACGGAAACCACAACAGGGTCTGAGTAAAGCAGAGCTACATCAGTGAAAACAGTAAAGACAGTTCGTCTGAATAAATTTGGCGATTTTGCTATCGCCGACTGGCAGAACGTTGAAGCGATTCGGAGCCGATGAAAGCGTTTCTATTTGTTTCAAACCGGCAGCATCAAGCAGCTGTTTCCTGCCATCTGTCAAAATTAGTTTCTCCTAAAAATTAGTTTCCCCTGGTGAAAAAGCCTCTGCCTCGATTCGATTCCGGGCCAGAAAATAACATCATTTCAGTCCGTGTTTTCATCTCTAAACCATTTCACGCAACAGACCGGGTAGTTAGCGGAAACGGCCCCCACGATCCAGCAACTCAAAGAGGAGGAGGTCTGAATCTGTTCAGGGACCTTTGCTGCACGTCATCATCCTCATGATCCCTGTTTCTCTCTTCTCTCCTGAACAATACAGACCTGATACTGACAGGTAACCATGGACATTTCTCCTTTAAACTTCTAGGATGGTTTTATTTCAATAACACGTTGATGCCCATAGAGGTTTCGGTTTCCAATATTTCACAAAAAAGCAAAGATTAGAGGAAAAAAAATCACTAAAAATCAATACAAATGTGTGTCTTCTATCCTACCACATTAATCTTCTCACAACCCCTAAGATTCATCTAGAGACCTTTTGGAGAGGCTCGACTGCAGTTTGGGAACCAATAAGATGGTTGGTGGTGAAAGTCAAACTCAACAGAATAAAACAGTAACTGACGCACTGATGTGTTGACATTACCTCATTATATGATCATGTCAAATCCACATAATACCAGTCACAGAGGCTAAATACATTTTACCAGTAATAACACCTCTGGATGTTATGTAAACTTTTAAATACCGGACTTGTACAGGAACATTTCTACATTGTTGAACTGGTACATTTAAGTGGCTATAATCTATATTTTTACAGCAACAATGTATAAAAAAAAAAGTGAAATCAACGACAAAGTGGTCGCTCATAGTGACGAACATCCAGAGACTAATCATCTGAATCTGTAACCAGGCAACTGTTCACCATATGAACTTAAACTGCAATGATATGTCAATGTGTTCACAACTTATCAACCACCTGTAAGGGGGGTCGTGGTGAAGCACTAATAACAGTGGAATCACCTTGGTTGGAACCTCATCGCCATTAAACACCATCTTCATTTAATCAAACACGTTATCTGGTTGGAGGATGTGATTTTTAGAACAACAACGACAACTACGACTTCAGGAAGGGAGGAAAAGCTGATGAGAGCAATATCATCTTCACATAACAACCAGGGCAGAATGGATAGAAACTCTGGAATCCATTGAGGTATTACTGTACGTTGTAATACCGCAATGACATATTTTTCTGCCATGCAATGATCAAATCAGCAGACTATCACTTGAAAATGGGACAAAAACAGACACTGGATGGTTGATATCACAGTGAGTGAGGAGAAACCCCCAATCACTAGATGCAAATATCATCAAACTGTGAATAGCAGGAGGATGGGTTTATCATTTAGCCAATCAAGGGGTCCAGTGGAGAGCTGCTACAGTCAAGATGTGTGTTCGCATATTTCCATATGCTTCCTTCCATCCGCAAGTGCAAAAGACTTCCAGGAAGCCAAGAAAGGTTGTAAATATTCTCAGCACCGTCACGTTGATTAGCCGCCATCCCTTTTTTTTTTTTTTTTTTGTCCAAGTGTTGCATAACTCACAGTTGAACAGCCAAGTTTGCAAATTGACAGTGGAAGAAACTGAACCAACATTATTGCTGTACGTGAATAAGTAATAATAAAAATGGAGCCGGAGGGTGACAGTGCCCGCAGATGCCAAGGATCTCATTCATTCTGGTTGTCACGACAAGCCACGCTACAGCCTCAATAAAACCTTCGCCGCGCCTCATCATCTATCATGGCTGTGGCCCTGGCAGATTCTTGGCTCGCTGTCTGAGGCCAGCCTCTTGGTCTCATAATGCGTTTTGGGCCCTTAGCCCCCCCCCCTTTGCGGGAGTGTAGTACAACACAGCGCTCAGAACGCTGGAGTACGGTAACTCTGTGTAAGTCTTTAAACGATATTGATGGGGGCTGAAACCTCGTGAACCCCACGAAGGCCAGAGTAGACCGAGGAGCATTCTTCTGTGGCTCCATGGCTTTCATCCAATCTAGCGGTTATCAAGATCGGATGGCGACTTGTTCCACGGTGTGAACATGTAACCCTGGGTTTGTTCAGGTTGCCGATCAGACAGGAGGTCACAGCAGCTGACAGGGGGAGGGGGCTTTCACTTTATCTGCTGCCTTGCAGGATGGGACAGTGATAGCCAACCTGCTGCAACGCCATTCAGGCTCTGCTTCACTTCCTCTCCGGCCTTTGAGAGAAACCGTGTCCATTACCTTAATCAGATACTATCTAGTTTTATCTGAGTAAGTCAAGTGTCTCTGACCTTCAAGGCTATCTCCTCACAGTCCTTCATCTCCACGACAGCAGCGATATTAAGGAACAGTGAAAAAGCCTCATAAAAGCCCCAGAGCTTTGATAGTGTGTGAAGCCAAGAAAACCCCAAAAGCTGTGTTTCATGTAGCTACTGGAGCGCCGGTGAAAAATGTAATACCTGACCATCTGGCTGATAGATGATGCAGCGGATTATCAAATAATTGAAATCTGCGAAAGGTCACTGGCATGGTGGTGAGCGACCTTAAATCGGCGGCAGCGGGTCGGGTCACACTTCAGTAGCGAAGCCTGAAGCCATGGAGGGCAAGGATCAAGGATCACACGGAAAAAGGGGGGAGGGGCGATGGGTTAAAAGCAGCAAATTAAAGCCGAAGATGAGACGCGCGGCGACCGGGGGGGGGGGAGTGAGTCGAGCCAGCAGCCGTGTGGAAAAGACTTCCAATATTTTCCTTCGCTCTTTCTTTGGTTTTCTTCCTCTCTTCTAGCTCTCAGTTCCTCCTTCTGTCGTTTGATCTCGCCATGGCCCAAAGTCACTAGGCGGGCGGGTTTTATATCTTATATTCACTGTTCCACATGAGGGAGCGTGTCTTAAAAAAAAAAAAAAAAAAAGCCTTCTCAAAATAAATGAGGCTCTCTGAAGGCAAACGCAGACGATGACGGGGGCCGTCACTGGCCATCGCAACAGGCATCGGTAATTCGATTTGAAGAAAATATCCAAGTGTGTGTGTGTGTATGTGTGTGTGTAACTGCAGTCTTATCTGTCCCTTCTGTTCCAAAGGCCCAATCGGATTAAGACAGGTGTAGGTGTTGACTGTCCTCCTCCACAGCAGCATTTGCTTTTGCTGCTTCTCCCTTTTGTCACCTCCACGCCGCTTACAAGTGCTACTAAAAAATAAATGCGAGTGCATGGCGGACTGCAATGCCACAATGATCTGTAATGGATAACACCAGGGGAAAACATTTTCAATTTTCAAAAGAGATGAAAATCAGTTTAGCTGTGGATGCCAGTGTTAATTGGCTGCAGAAGCTGCTACAGCACAAAGGGCTGCGTGAGTGTTATCAATATTTTCGAGAAACCCTCGGAGCGATGAGTTGCAAGTGGCCGGTTTCTAAATGAACCCACAGTCCTACTCAACAAGCATATAAAGGAAAATCAATATCGCTGTTAACTGTCTATTGTTCCAAATAAGAGGCACCGAAAAGGGCCGGAGTCAATATACTGCCACTGTCATCATCTTTAAAACGCAGGCTTTGACTGTGATTGACTGGCACACCAACATACACCCACCACCTAATTGGAATTTACTCAGAGGAAGACAAAGAGAGGCAGCTCTCTTTGTCACTGACAGGATGCCATGAGGCCTGGGGAAATTGAATTCACATCGAGAGGGATTTAATTAGACCACTTTGTACCTTTCATTGCCGCTGAATCCTATTTACATTCAGTCTTGTGTTACTAAGCTTCCTCACCTTAGTTTTATTGCCTCGACTTATCTTCAGGTCTGTCTTAAAAAAACAAAAACAAAACCGAGCATACGGCGTGTTGACGTCATCTGTTCAGACGCTCAGTTTTGGAGGAGAGTTTTATTTGATCTTTCAGTACATGCATCATATAGAAAGCAGCAGGCCACGCTTAAAACAAAAGTCAATGCAAGAAAGTCACATGTTCAAAACACACGACATCTAATGTGTCCATCCAAGAAAGACTCTGCAACACGACTTCCAGTGGCCAAAGCAAACATGTCCCGGATGAAACGGGGAAGAAACTAATTCCTGATTACATTGTGTGCAGCACGTCAATCACTACAATCCCCTCTGAAATAAATCTAAAAGGAAAACTATTTAGATGTGCTGGGAAGAGAGAGCTCGAAGGCAGGATTTATCAGCTCAGCTGAAGGGAGATGATCCACTGAGAGGAGATAGGAAGGGGTTGCCCCGTCTTACTCTCAGCTTAACTGGAGACCCTCAAAAAGCTGCATATGAGATTGAATCCATCCCAAGGTCTGCAGAATATAAATGTATTGATAGTTTAAAAACAACCATTTAACCTGATCAAATATTAAATCTGCTCTTACTGCTAACATCTATGTCAGGTTTCTCTCTCCTGTTTAAAACTTCAACGTGCTATTTTCAGGCTTGAGGTTGGAAGTTTGTTGGTATTCCTCATCTCCTGCTCGATATTTTTACACCAAGGACGGGTCGCATGAGTCGAGTGTGTGAAAGAGGTCGCTCGAATTGACGAAGCCACAAAGCTCTATCAGCTCTGCAGAGAGAAGACGACGCAAGCTATCGTTCAGCTTCAACTTGGGAGACCCAGTGGATGTCTCTTCTTCAGTTTTAATGTACTCAGTTTCTCGTTATTTGTCCTGATGATTCAGTCAGCTAACACTGTGTTTAGAAAAGAACAGGACTTTTCTATCTGGAACCATGGATTCCCTGAGGTAACTCCTCCCATTCGCTGCTCCATATGGTTTAAAATGTCCCAAACATCACTTAAAGGCTGTTTTTAGCAGTATGCTGTGATTTGGTGGAGTAGACTCGAGGTCACAGAAAAATACAAACTGATATTGGAGAACATATGGTCTCTATAATTACTGCCAATAAACTGTTTTGTTTTTTTTTTGCCTCTTGTATCTTTATGAAATCTTGAACATCTTCCAGTTTTTCTGATTTTGTGTTCCGCCTGTTTGCCCATCTGCCTGGCTGGTGACGTGAAACACGCAGGACAAGAAGATATTATCAGCTGATCGGCCCACGACAGACGACGCAGCACAAACCATGTAAGGGTGTCGAGCCGCACACTCTTTCATTAGCCCTCATGAATGTTATCTGGCACATATCTGAGACAGGCTGGGTGGATCGCCTGCTGCGATTTGGCCCGTTCCGCGCATCCCCATCCTCCTCCACCTCCCGTTGGCTTAGTCAGTTGACAGCCTGGCACTGAACCTGATTCCTGAGTCCCGATTTCACACTCAGCCTTTATTTCTATCTCAACAGGCTGAGCGGAACGCCACAGCAGAAGCTGCGGCTCTGATTAGAAACCAATTAGCTCCCCAGATCCCGGGGCCCCTGCAGAAGAGGCTGTAAGATGTCATCTCGATTCGGCTCCTGCTCCAGACGGGATCTCGGCTCCCCCTCTGCCTCCCGCTGGCCTGCTCTTATTTGCTGGGGGTTCTCGGGGAAAAGAAGGATGGCAAGTGGAGGAGCAACTCTTTTAATATCGCCCTAACCTAAATATGAGCTGTGACAGGCCGAGATGGATAAGCCTTGGCTCCAGTTTGTGTCTCTCATGTAATTATCTTTTTTATATATCTGGTTTTTGCATTGATGATTACCTCTGAGCCAATGAAATAAGCCACTTTTTTCCATTAAAATAAACAGAAACTCTGAGAAAGCCTATAGTTTGTTGAAATAAAGAACACATCCATTATCCTCAAAGACAGCCGTGCAGCTACAGTGATGATGTGTGTGGCGTACAGTCAAACAGATGTTTCAACCGGTTTTACAGGGTGAATCTGAGCCCAAACAAAGATTGCTACTGGAACTCTGGTAGCGGCGGATTAAGCTTTTTGATCAATTTCACAGCTATCAATTGAACTTTCTTTTATTCTCTTCTTCAGTCACCCACTCACGAGCCTTTCCATCAAATTCTAAGAAGCAGTTTGTCGCAGGACAACAAAAAAACTCCCAGACGGATTTCTATCGACTCTTGACAGACATTTTCCAACGTAAGATGCCATGACACTGTATTTCTCTGCTAACTGACAGATGATTCTGTCCAGTCAATGTCTGCAATGAATCCTTGTTATTAACTCATGTCCTCCGTGCCAACAAAACAAGAACATGAGTCGGCAGGAAACTCTTTACTGGACATTTTAAGGGTGACTAGCTTTAGCAGACACAGCGTAGAAGTTAAATGTCAACAGGCTCGTTCTGTATCATGAACTGTCCGCTGTGAAAAAAACATACATTTATCGTTCCATGGTCGATGCAGCACTCACTTTTAAACATCACCGCAACAAAAAAAGAACACGGTGTTAGACGACAGCTGCATACTTGTCCAGACGCCATCCTCGTCAGGTTTAAGACAGCGTGTCCCAATTCTACTCCAAACAGTCACCATACAGACGAGGCAGACAGAGCATGCTGTTGATGAGCGCTGCCGTCCCACAATGCAACGCAAAAAGGGAACGGAGGAGCTGCTCACAGTTGCAAAAAGCTAATTATGTCTGGTGGTGAAGCATCTCTGGGAACTCGTCACAAATCAAAGAAAAAAAAAAAAGCTTAATTTTTTTTGGAAAAAACGTTTTGCTGTCTTGTGAAGTGGCAGCAGCGTTCTGATATCACAGTCTGACTGAGATGTGCAACAATAATGCACAATTTCCTGTTATAAAACCGTATTATGTAATTGGTACACAGCTACGGAGACGGTTTACTGGACACCTGAGGAAATGTCTCTTAGCAACAAGCCATAAAAGTCTTTGAGGACATTTCTCTTTAAGCACATGAAGCTCTGGATGGCCTGAACATGAGCATGCAGCTGCGTGTGTCACTAATGCATGGATCATGTATCATGTACGTTGAAGCAGAGGCTTTGTGATTATCAGCTATATTTTCATGTCTGCTTCACCTACGCGAGATGAGAATATGATTGTCACCTCACGCACCCCTCTCAATAAAATGGCGGCGCAATAAGAGCCTGCATTGTAAGCATCTGGATAATGGTTTTGCACCAGTTGCAATGCACGGACAGACACACTTACAGGCTTTAAGTGCTGTGAGCACTTGACGAAGGGCCTTGAAGCCTTGCTAGCTTCTTTCATTACCACTTGTCATTCCCTCTGCCAGGCCGACTCTACACTACCTTTCCCCCCCACTCACTAAACTTTTTCTTCTGATTAATTGCAGCCTTTTAGGCTTTCTCACAATCAGCCTGGACCATTTTGCAGCCTTTTCATTACAAAGTTAAATGTCTGGCTTTGGAATACAGTGGCAGTAAATGCCATATCCTTTTAGCACGGCAAGGGCAGGGTAATTGTCTCTGTGGCATAATCGTCCCTCAACAAAAGCCAGTGGAAATGACAGGGTTTTAATATAATAAGGAGAACTGTCACTTTGGTTTCACCCCACAAAATCCTTCCTACAAGCATCAGTGCTGCAGTTTGATTCCCTCTATTCCAGGGAATGTTTATCTCCATCTCAGGGCCTCCATTTCGCTCTTTTCTCCGCTGCCGATGGCCTGTAATTGCTTCCATCTGCTCTTTATACATACAGTATTATACTTGTCCTGGCAGAGATAACACAAAGCTGTGAGAAAGTCAGTAAGACAGCAAAGAACAACAGGCTATAAATGTCAACTAGTCAGCAGTGAAACACACCAGCAGCTATCTGACTTCATGTTTCAACTCTTTCGTTGAGTCATGACAGTTAAAAAGCCAGCCTTCCCAAAAACTGACAAAGCATTATCTCAGTGAGGAGACAGTGACAAATTAAATCAACAAATCAATCAGACAAGGATGGATCGAGCGTCCAAAACGATATCTGTGAATGTGAAGAGTCTGGGTGCAGGCTGGGGTGAGCCATCTCAACCATCTCTCCTTGTGGGATGTGGCGCAACAGGTGCCGCATACACAACAATCAGGAAAGCCTAAATGAAATTCAACGGGGCAGCACACTAAATTCAAGGCTGGAAACCGAGACGACGCTCCGGGGATCTAAAGAGCAACTCGGCTCTGGTGAGACGCTCTACAGAGGATACGTATCTGCTTCTCTGTTAGATGCCCAACGACAGCTCCAGCCTCATGGAAAAATAAATCCCCTCTCTTCCTGTCACACACGGCTTATTTGCATTCACATCCTCCTCTTCCCGCTATGTTTGCTCCTGTAATTCTCCGACACCGCTCTCTCGCTTCCCTCTGTCAGAGGAACTTGAAGGCACGGAGAAGTATCCACTGTAAGAGAAATCAAGAAGTTTGTGCAACGCTGCGCCAGCTATGAGGATCTGGTGAGAGAGGAGGGCGAGTATGAATTATACATGTGTGAGGGGGTGGCAGTGAGGGGGTGGGCTTCAGATTTGTCAGAATAAATGCATAAAGCGCATACTTGCTAAAACCCATAATATTATCTGTCACAATTCAAGGTTACCAAACATGCAAGGAGCAAATTATTCATTCTCATACGGAGCATAGTGATGAGGCTGAAGGAGCGCTGAGAGCGACAGCAGGAGTTCGGTTTGGATACACAGGAGGCCTCTGTGTCTGCGTGAGCTTGTATGAGGGGTTGTTAATTTAATTTAAGTTAATGTAAAGCGATTTATGTCGAGCTAAATGTTCATCACATGACCTGTAGAGTGCCTGTCACCGTCCCATGAAACGCAAGGCCATTTCCCAATGCCAAACTCTTGACATTTACTGCACTTTAAAGACACACCAGTCAAAACTCTCACTTTTCCATCGACTCAGTGTGAGTTCAGAGGGTCAAAGACAGCCGCGTAAAACAACTGATGCATTTTCTCCTCAACTTTTTAGCCTCTTTAGCTCATTATCTTTGTTTTAGGCCACATTTACTACAGAGTTCAGTCTCAGTTTTCTGCGGCAGGATGCAGCTGCTTAGCAAAAAGCTCTGATCTTTGTAGTAGGACTTGGTTTGAGTCTTCTTCAGGTGGACACAAACATTATTCTAAATGAATTTGTCTGCGCGTTGGGTAACAGTTTGCTAACATGCTAGGCAAACTATTTCACCAGCTATGTGTCAGGGGTGTGTTTCCTTGAGCTTGTTTGGAGTTTTTCTGCCCCCTAGTGGCCAAAAAAAGCCATTAATGCAGCTTTAAGACTTTTAAACCATAGAAAAATGCCACAGCTTTCATTTTGGTTGTGCATTTGTTAGTCAAGTCTTAATATTTTACAACTATCAAAACCACCAACAAGACACGCACTGATCCTACTTTTTCTCCTTCATTTCCGAATTTTTAAATCTGCATCCTCACTGCATGAAACTCAGCAGAATCCTGTCACAAGGTACTAATGTGGTTCTAAAAACTGAGTTTGTGGCCCATTGTGACTGAATTTCATAAGAACTGTAATTAATCGGTCGGGTCATGTCCGATACCCACTCAGCTAAAAAAAGGTCAGTATTGGCACAAGTGTCGGGGTGAATCTCTGCCATCGACAGTGTTAGCCCCCTCCACCATCAGAGCAAAGCTTTTATTGTTATAAATCCAGATCCACCATCTGGCACTCACATTGAATAACCACACAGACAGAAATCCATCTCAGAGGAGGCAGGCAGAGCAGTTTCTCCACACTGACAGTGGTGGCAATGAAGCCACATGCTCGCCTGCAAGAACTTTAGCTCAAATGGAAAATCCTTGATTGCCGTTAGTCTTCCTGACCGCTTGTAAAGCTCACATCTAAACGCAACAAAGCCGTGCAGGTGTCAACACCAGCAAAGATATAAGAGACTACACGTCAGTTGTTGCAGAGAAAGCAGGTTGAGGAAAATGAGGACAAACCAAGCAAAACAAAAACCAAAACCCAGGAATTCAAATATTAAACCTGTGATTTCTCACAGTGTTAAGAGCATCTAAAGCTACACTTTTCTTCTGCAGGTGAGCTCATTCCACTGCAGGGAAAAACAAAGCCAAGTACACGCAGACTACTTTCAAAATCTATTCAACTGGACTGGAAAGTTAATCAGTAAATAATTACCTAGTGAGGAATGGTAATCAGCAATCAGCTTACTCTCGGTGCCGTAGTCTCAACACTCTAATTACGTTTGGGTAACTTTGCTCCAGAGCCCTAAAAAACCAAATCAAAATGGCTCTTTAGTTCCAATCAGCGATGTGAAGCACTTTTCTGACATTATCAACAGCCAAACCATGATTAGCGACAGTATAAAATGGCTGATGGTGTAAAAACAGATAAATAATATCATTTTTACAACCAGATTACTTAAAGACTACTTTTAAACTGAAGTAATTATCCAGACACTCGTATCACATTTGACCTTTAGCTTTTCAGGCTCTCGCTCGGTTGTTTTGCTTTTTATCATCCGTCATGACTCTCGTGTGGAATAACCGATCACATCCAATAATTTTACACTCAGGATCAAATGTTTCCTCCCTGAACATTTCTTGTCACAATTCAGTTAGTAATGATGTAATTGTAGCGTTAGCAATGCGGTCTTCATGTCGTATGTCCCCTCTGAATGTAACTGGACAGATACCATTTTGGAACAGATTGCAGATAATCAGCTGTTTGCCAAAAACAGGCTGATGATACAAATCAGCAGCGGACGCCCTTTTCAGTCTGCTGGGCCTCTTTAAAGGCTATGATGCTGCCCCCCCCCCCACCCCGATGAATCGAATCCACGGCCACACCGGTTTGCCTCTGTGAAGAGATCCTGCACTTTAATGCGTCCTCAAAGTGTTCACACCCTGCCTCCACGACTGCTACCCCTGTGAGGAACAAATCACCACTAACTCACGCTGAGAAGAATCTACATACCACCCTCAAGTAGTGAGTCGTTTATGTTTCTGATTATTACTGCTTTCCAGCCAATTACTGCCATGCATATAAGAGTATTCACCATATGTAACACAGTACAAACCCTGTGCCATGCAGCAAATGGTGAGGTAGGCTGTGTTCATTCACTACTTACTACTTAGAGAAGAATAATATGCAGATGAACCTGGTCAACTAATTACAGTAATGATTGCAAAATGTTCAGAGCCGCGCGGGCAGATAATCACTGAAGCATCACAAGACTGAGCAGTAAATATGCTAATTTAAATCTGACGTAAATGGAGGCTTGTTTTTTTTTCCTCTTCTTTTTTTTTTTACCCTCGCAAGTTAACCACATGCAAAAAAACACAGCACGCTTACCATGCAGCCATCCACCTCATACATCCGCTTCACAGTCCTCAGTCAGTCCTGCAGGAAGCTCAGGGAAGAGAGCTGTACGCAAAAAAAACACGCACATAACAGCCAGTACATCCTCTTAAAGCCAAAGGTCCTCATAAGGAGAGTAGGGTGTCGAGGTTTGTCCTCTGAAGTAAAGCTAAGCCGGTCTGCACACACAACATCCAAGGAGCGAGCGCACTCAAAGACACTTTGGCAGAAGTTGCTGGAGGAACTGATGCTTCCTTAAAGTGCTCTATGAAAGCTCCAGTTTCAGCTGTAAATATGACTTTTCACACATTCCAGTGCTTTTAATTGGACATAACAACATGCAGCCCATTAATCAAAGTGTTTTTTTTATGGTGTTTGATGTTTCACTTACAATTCAAGTGGTGCTGTGCTACTTTGCATGACAAATGAGACAACACAGAAAGTGCAGCACGAACATAAATAAAGCACTATGCAGTCACAAATACTCACACTAAATGCAGAACGTGGACATACAATAATAAATCATATGAGTCTTACACGGGTGAACTCGCCGTCCTGCGTTTTATCGTCACATCCTGGCAACTCACGTTCCAAACTTTCCATTTGTATTTCCCACTTTTCTCCAGGAATCATTCAGGTGCAATCAACTCCTAACATTTCTGACAGCACTTTAAGACTCATGTGCTCCTCCTACTTTGATCCCCCCCCCCTCGTGGATTCAAAGGACCACCTTCCTCTTCCCCTCTCCAACCTCCAGGCGAAAGCTACTTCGGTTTCTTTGATCGCCTCCCCCTTCTCTCTGCATCTGCCTCCCTGTGTGGCTGATGGACAGGATCATGAGGCCTTGGGCGAGAAAGCTCTTCCATTTTGACACATCTATTTGACAAGGTGAGAGCATCTGCGGAGAAAAGACTGGGACTGACTGACCCCCCCTTCTCACATCCTGCTTTCACTTTCCCACCCGGCTCATGTCTTGAGTGACAGCGCAGCACACTGACACATGTTTTACATATGATGTGAAAAGTGAGGGAAGACAGGGGGACATAATAGCATCACTCTCTTAAAGAATGGTGGACAGGAGTGCTGTGTGTGTGTGTGTGTGTGTGTGTGTGTGTGTGTGTGTGTGTGTGTGTGTGTGTGTGTGTGTGTGTGTGTTCAGGGTTTGAGGTGGTGGAGCATCTTGTCTTCCAGCCTACTCCCAGAATTCAAGGCTGCTTTCAGCGTGCCTCATGTGTGGCTGAAATCACAGCTGCAGCAAAGGGAAATGGAGTCTGAGATGTAGAGCTGTCATGATCGATGCTATAAATGCACAAATATGAAATCCTTCCATCCGTACGTCCTGTTTCCAGCCGCATTCGCTCTGCAGGAAGGGATTTTCGCTCCATTGTGGA
The DNA here is from genome assembly GCF_017976325.1 of Chelmon rostratus. Lineage (NCBI taxonomy): Eukaryota > Metazoa > Chordata > Actinopteri > Chaetodontiformes > Chaetodontidae > Chelmon > Chelmon rostratus. Next base: position 4,068,044 of record NC_055672.1, read on the forward strand.
GGATTTTTTTTTTTTTTACAGAACAGAGTGCAGCAGAATCAGAGAAAGTCAGAGTTTGTACCACAGAAGAATTTTAAATCAGACCAGCTAAACACAGCACTGACATAATGACTGGCACCAGCTGGCACAATGAGAGCAGCACAGGTAACACGATTTGTGTGTGTGTGTGTGCAGTGCTGGTGGTCGTTGACGAGAAGTGTTTGTTCTGATCCTGCACAACACTTTGTTTGGGCAGCTTTATGCTTCTTACACAAAAAAAAAAAAAACAAAAAAAAAAAAACACGCGCACAAACGCGCGCGCTCACACACGCACCAAACACCGCACACACCGGCTGCCACGCCGCTCCGCCCCCCAGCTTACACATACAGCCAACACAATGCACCTGCAAAGGCAGGTGCGCAAGCCGGACGCACGCACGCGCGCGCACGCACACAACTAACCACACGGGCTGGTACACACGCGCGCGCGCACACACACAAACACTTTGAGACACACTTGTCCGCATTGGTGTTTTCGCAGTCGAACTGGGCACCAGCAGCAGTGGCGGCGGCTCAGGTGGTACAAACGGTTATTAGGCTTTCTTCCCTTTCCTGATCTTTTCTCACATCATGTGAGGACACGGAAGCGCGTGCAGGGCTGCTGCCTGCAGGGTGACACAAAAATGTGCTCAGGCAGGATGAGAAAAGAGCATCGTGAGTGGAGAAAATCCGGCGAGTCCCGCCGCTTCATTACTGTCAGTCAGCCATCAGATAATATTTTGCGGTCTTTCTGTGTGGTCCATTAAAAAAAAGACAGAATCCCTGCTTTGCCCGGGACCCTGGAGTGCGCCCCTTCCCATCAACACAACCGGCTCATCCGGCAGAAAACGAAATATATAATCATGCAACTTTGACAAAAAAATCAAGCGAATACGGGCTCGTTAGACTTGCACTAATGAGCGTGAAGCTTAGGCTGAAAACAGCTCTGACAGGCTACGAGCTGCAGCGAAAATCCGCAGAACAACATTCATTTTGCACAAGTTCAACTACATCGAATTTTATTCCAAGTGTTGTTCAACTTACCAATAAGAGCCAGCTGCAAGAAGTACAGTCCGAGGAAGTCCATTATCGGGCGCGACATTAATTCACACGGATGCAATCCCGGGCGAGCGATGATGTGCGAGAATAAAAGCCCTCTGTTTGTTGAAATTGGCACCGAAATTAAGACGGAAAGAATCGCAGCTATTTCTCAAGTGATGACTGGCCACTTACGCTGACGCCGGAATCCACAGCATTGCATGAAAACACAGCAGCGGAGCAGAGCATCATTTTTTAACAGTCAAACTTTTGTCATGGAGGAAAAATGGGTTACAGCTGCGCCAAATCAAGCCAGCGGTTCCAAATCAAGGCAGCACCGAGGGGGGGAGAAAAAAAAACTGTTTGTTCCTTAGGTGGAATAAATCTTAGGCGCATTGAACATCCGTGGCCGTTTCATCCGTCCGTCCTGAGCGGCTGCCTCCTCTCCTCTTCGCCTCCACCTGCGCACCGTCTGGAAACTGCGGATGAATCACAGGGGCGCGTTGCTTTGCGCACTCCGACCTGCGAGTCACACAGTCCCTGTGATCCTCTGCTCCCTGGCGGGTCGGCCGGAGAGACGCCCAGCCCAAGTCGTTTAAAAATCCAATCTTGGCCAAAGTTGAAATAGGACAAGTTAAATCGATAGTCTATTTCAGACTGCCATAAAATGGAAACAATAAACCTGCGTAAAATGGTGCATAGTCTGTACGGGTGGGTAGACCATATCCACACTTCTCTGAAAGTAGGTTATTCCCCCTTAAAAACAGAGAAACTACCACAGTCAGCTCGCGCGGAATCACTGATTTGGAGCCAGATGAGAAAATGTTTGAGGGGCCCTACAGCAGCAGCGGCAGCAGCAGACACAGAGCCAGGCTGACTCACGGTGTCTGTGCCTCTTCATGACAAAAATGAGGAGACCATCTTGCAGCCAGCATGGGCTGTTTGAGGCTACCTGCTGGCTAATGTGCTCATGCTGGTCTCCTTTCAAAACAGAACAAAGAATCATCTATTTTGATCTGGCTTTTCGGGACAGACAAGTGCCACTATTATTATTTTCAGACATAGCCTACATCTACAAGAAATGATGTGCCGTGCACCCAGAATTATTTGATTAAACCTGATGTAGCAGCACTCCATAAATCATGGAGAATATTTAAATCTTTCATATTCTTCATACTGACAGCTGTTGTGGATGCTTTTTTTTTTTTTTTTTTTTTTTTTGGTAAAAGTCTGAATTATTTTCAAGCCGTTAACTCACACTCCGGATAAGAAATTAATTTTTGAGCAGCTTCTCTGTTGGGAGATGTTTTGCCTCCTCGAGCTTATTTTTGGAGTTTTTACAGCATCTCGGGGACACTCTCATCCAAAACCTTGTTTGTGCAGTATGTAAAAAAGGCTGACACACACGGAAACGTGGGAAGGATCATACTCTCGTTCTAAAGAATACGCTGCACAACCTCAGACACTTAGAAACTTCTGTTGAGCGCTTTATTTTTTTCTGAGGAGAGTGGGCAGCCTGCTCCTCTTAGGATTTGCTTAAACGGAGGATGTAGGACGGTTTAGAAGAAAGATACTGCAGGTGGAGAGATGATTCTGGAAAGATTTGCTCCTCAAGGCCAGCACACGAGTCGCTCAGAGGCCGCTGCAGCTCGTCTCCATGAGTTTTTCCTCTTTGCTCTCTTAAGCATCCTCAAAAGTTTCATCACATTTGCAGATTTGTCTTTGGCCTGAAGTCCAGTTTTGATTACTTACTGGTCACAACTCATTTACACTGTCACGATCATAACTGTATGTTATTATTAATGTAAAAGAGAAAATTACACTGAACAGATTCAATTACAGTAAACCACATCATTCTACTGTCAGCTGTTTTTATAGAGAAATTATGCTAATTTATTTTCTTGAACATTAGATTATTTTTCTTCATCTTTTTGGTGGCATTATTTTTAAAATATCCTTCAAAAATGTCAAAATTAAACGTTTTAGTTACGTTTAGTGAGTTACTGGTGACACATTGTCTAAAGGCTAAAAGAAGCTACAAACTGGCAGAGTTAGGAGAAACTTCTAAAAATAAGTTAATAAGTTCAAAAAGTCAAAAAGTAATTCACAAAGCTTTCTAACGGCTTTCACCCAGTAATGTGCTGCAGGTAAGATATCTCATCACAAAAACAGAATAATAATGAGCTTTGAGTCCACTGGATAAGGACTCAATCAGCCAAACAATCCAGTAACACCAGAGATGACAGCCTGCACAACTCTTAACTTGGACATCGGTGAAATCGAGTTTGCAGGGTTGATGGTCTAAGACTGAGCCGTCTGACAGAGTTATTCATCAAAGCAAAAATGCACTCTTCAGACCCCCGTTTTGTTTGACAGTTCATTAAATGTGCATCACATAATCACCAGCTGCAATAAACACCGAACCAAAGGTCACTTCTTTCCTTTGCTGGATCATCCAGTGAAATGGTGTTTTTTTGCATCTTTGGTTGTGATCTGATAAGATCTGGGGCCCCTGAGAAGACTGAGCAGTGTATGTTGACTGATGTGGCCCTCTGAGGGTGGCCCCATGTGTAGCTTACTTGATTTGAGCTAAAGCACCTAGAGTTATTTGCTATTAATCACACTCCCTGGATATGACTACCGCCTGTACTGACGTTCACATTATGGTATTGCATTTACTTGCTACTCCAGCAACTTTTGTTTTTCTTTATCTGACTGTTTGTGGGGGTGGGAGGGCTTGACTTGTACTTATAGAGTTTCCTGGTTGTGTTTCTGTGCATCAACTGCACACAGCATGCTCACGGGTGCCGACTGTGTACCGAAGGCCAACACAGCACAATGATCTGTGGTTGGTCACACTAGTTCTCTCAGCACAGGGTGTTCTTTCGCAGCAGTTAAGATGACAGTTTGGAGTCCATTCTTAAATTTCAACTCATCGCTTTCTATGAGCAGAAACGTGACTGAACCAAACAGCAGAGTTTCATGTGAATGAATGGGATGTCTTTACTGTGAGATGCAAAGCTTTTGTCTGTCGCTGCATTTTGTGTTGAAACAAGTATTCAGAACATTTTTGGCAAGAGCAGGTTTAACAGGAAAGAACAGCAAAGAAAATCTTTTTTTTTTTTTTTACAGTGACACCAGAGGGGGAGTTAAGTCTTGGGTTTGGATTTGTACCCTGGCGGTGGTCCAGCAGCACATTCAGTGAGCAGCTCCACAGCAGCAGCTGGGAGTTAACTGCCTTGCTCAAGGGCAAACTGCCTGCAGTTGCTGTGGGGAGGCAGATCAATCCCTTTTCAGGTCTCCCAAACAGGTTTTCCCAAAAGGTTATGAAAGCAAAACCTAGGCTTACCCGTCTCCCAGAACCCCTGAATTACAGTGTGTGCCAAAAAAGATGCCATATTGATTCCCGCCTCCATCCTTTGACTAAAACGTGCCCCTGCCTGCTTCGGATCGAATCCTTCCAGAGATTTCGCTCCTGCGTCCCCGCCTCCGCTCCCACTCTCAGTAACTCAAAAATCTGCTTTGCCCATTTGCAATGCTGATGTCATAAGCCAGGAGAGGATGTGGGACAGGCTCCTGCTGGGTCGGTCATGAAACGGTATGAAAATCTTACCATGGGCTGATTAAGAGGTGTTAATGCATTCAAATTAATGCCAGCTCCTGAGTTGTTGTTTTTTTTCTGTGTGTCTGCCTGCTGATACATCGTCTCGCTGAGGCACATGGCGAGAGAAATTAGAGGGGGAGGCAGAGAAGAAAAGAGGGAGAGAAAGGGAAAGAAATGACCAGCAACGGAGCTGAATCAGACGCTGGAACAGCTCTCAAGGCCACAGTACATAAAGACCTGCCCGACAATGACGATACAGTTACATGATAATGTCACAAAGCTAGCTGCAGTACAACACTCTGCTCTCCCTTTCTGACATCTTCAACATGTCTGTCTCACACCCACCTTCACTCAGAATTGTCTCATCTTGGCCAGTGTTGGACAATTATGTAAAACATCCCTGTGTTTTCTTATCTACACATACTTTTGAATTTAAAGTACGCAACATTACTGATGCTTTTCTATCATTCGTGACATTTGCCAAGTTACAAAACAGTCCCACAGAAATAAAAAAAATGTGTCCTAGCCATAGTTCAGTTGTAAAATACTAACGCACTACAGATCACCTATCAGCTGAAGTGATAATCGGACTGCAGCAGCATAGAGACAGTGACAGCATCTGGTTTACGAGTATTCTGCAGCATTCAGCGATGAACACGAGAGCAGCAGCAGCACGGGTGAAGAAACCCTGTATGTGCTGCTGTGCCCTCGTTTTCAGTTCCTCTCCACTGTTTTCACTCCGGTTATTACGGCAGTTACTACGTGAATACAAACAGCGAAAGGTTTCATTTATAGTTCACTGTCAGCTTTCTCTCATTGTAGCACCACAACAAGACTCGACAGGTTTACAGTCTGTCATCAGGCTGTAACCGGCTTTAATTATATTCCCCACAGTAACAGTGTTTACATTCTTTTATTCAAGAGCATACGGGCCTCATTAGTGAATAAACTACTGATGCGTAATCACGACGTTCGCGTCCTGTCATTCTCTGTGGCAGAGAGAGGTGATTGTGGTGAGCAGAAAATTTGCAGTGGAGATGAATTTGGTAGATGTGTCTAACTGAAAAGTAAAGAAAAAAAAAAAACCTTCTTCAACTTCCTTCGTGTCAACAGACTCCATCTGCATCAGAAACTTGTGGACCCCACGTGGGCCCTAACCCTTACCCCATCGCTGCCATAGTCCCACCTTTAGTTGTTGCACAGCCCATTTTGGCTACGTGCATATGGTCTGAAGCTACACCACAACCTGTTAATGCACAACCATAAATCTAACAAAAAAGCAGCAGCATCCTCATATTTGTAAAGCTAAATTACTTAAATAATCAATGATAACACTATTTATATATTACCTTAGTGTGCTACACTAAAAACATAAAATAATAATAAAAGCAAAATACAATCAATAAATTCAGATGTGAACTAGATAAAATTATTTAAATAATTACAACCGACTTGGGAACCATCAGTAGGGTCCTGCCAGAGGATCTCAAGCAGCGAGGACGCTCATAGGGATTTAGCAGACCATCAGACAGAGCATTCAAGGCTTCAACAACAAGCAGCAAAATCTTAAAATCAACTCTAAAACTGAAGGGCGGCAAGGATTGGTGTAATATGGTCTTTTCTCTTAGTACTAGGTAAAACCCTAGCAGTAAAAAGCAGGGTTTTGCATCAGCTGCAGTCTTTGAATGTTATGCCTGCTAATACTAGAGTGAAGTGCTGTTCAATAGTCTAGTCTGGAAGATATAAAAGCAAGGATGACCTTTTCTAAGTCTACAGAGGACAGGAATGGCCTGGTTTGGGTTAGTGGTTTCAGTTTAGCAAAGTGGGACTACAGCACTTTAGTCACCTGAGCATCAAAAGACAATCTGCAATTTTTTATTTTAGCAAGGCAGGACATAATACAGGATGCACCAGTGGTACCAGGCTCTATCGGGAGATACAACTGGGTGTCATCTGCATAGCAATGGAAATCAGTGTCATGTTCATACATGATTTGCTGCAGAATAACATTTATATGCTAAACAAGAGGGGGCCCAAAACAGATCCTTGGTGAACCCCACAAACTAGGGGAGCACAAGAGGAGGAGAGATGCCCAAGCATTACAGAGAAGGACCTGTTTCACAGATTAACCAACCCCGCACCACATCACTGATGACAACATAGTCCTTCAGATGTCTGATTAAGACATTAAGATCTCAAGTCAAGGAGAATTAAAATGATATAAGGCTGTGACGGCTGCCAGCAGTCCGTCATTGGTGACCTTGACCACCGTGCTTTATAGGGAGTGGAAACCGGAATTAAAAATTTCAAAGATCTGACATTTTATTCATAAAAGAAATCAGTTTAGTGGAGAGACTTTACTAAAATCTTCGATAAAAGTGGGAGCTTGGAGATGTGTGTAAAACTATTTGAAGAGATCTAGAGAGAGCTTCTTTAACAAAAAACTAAAAAGTGGCATGTTTGAAATTGGAGGGGAAAATACGGGTAGACAGAGAGCAGTTAATAACAGCTGAAATGTCTGCACCAACCATCCGAAATACAGCTTTTAAAAACCAAGTGAGAATACAGTCTGAACGGCAGGAGGGTGATTTTGAGAGTGCAACTGTGAGTCCCAGGGCTGACAGAGAGATTTCACTGAAGTGGGTTAATGCTGAAGGTGTGCAGGAGTTGCGTCAAACTCTCAGTTCAGTGTTTAAGTGCTGCTGAACATCCACTATTTCATTATAAAAGTAATTAAGGAACTATTCACATCCCTCTGGGGTGAATTCATCTGGCTGCCCTGGCAGGGGACCAATCACAGAATTTATGGTAAAAGTCATCACAATAATCTTAATTTTCAGCTAATTGTTTTAGCACTACCGTATGGTGCACAATGACACTCAAGTGTCTGATTAGTAGGAAGTCTGCACTCATTACAGAAGTTGGAAGTTTCAGAGTTTCATAGAGATACACCTCTGTAGAATTGCATGGTTTACTGTATATTGCATATTATCGGTCTTGACCAGCACTAAATTTGCTTTAAGTCTTGAATCACCTTTAGAGCTGATTGGCACTCGGACTGTCCATTTACCTTTCATGAAGGTGGTGCTGAACGTCAGCTGCGGTCACAAGCGAACCATCTTTAACGAATGCTTTTTAATAGCTCATTGTGGCAATCTGTTGCGTTCATTCAAGATTTTATGCCCCCTCCCCTTCAGCAGACTTATAGCTGAAAAAGAAGCCTGCAGTGCGACGACTGAAGGTCTGGACTGATGGCAGTTTCATGGCCGTCACACTGATTTTGTCCCATTTGCAAATTCTGTCCCTGCTGTGTGCAATATTACCAAGCCACACTGCTACAAAACATTCCCTGTGTAGCATCGCCTTTAAAGGCTGGGGAAGCATCGCTCGTGAGCAGTGATATGAGATCTGAGTAGAATGAAACTCAGCATGTCTCATTTGATGTCCAAGCTTTGTGTTTTAAGGTGTGAAAGTCTCATCTGACAGAACTCTATGCAAAGCGTAAACAATATGTGGACTGAAAATATTGCCTGACTGTTAATAGTTGCCGCACTGCATTTTGAACTTTTTGCATCTTGTAAAAAAACAAACAACTATATAGAAAATAGAGAGATGGAAAGTAAAAAACTTTTTTAAAGTCATGTGCTTAGGTACATTTCAGAAGTACTTGTACCTGAGTAGGCGGCATCAACTCCACAGCTCCAGCTGGAAGTTGCTCAGCATCTTCCCACATTCATATTCTTCATATATTTTTGTCATTCTCTGTCTCCATATTATAATTTCACTTTCATTATCTCTGTCCACTGTGTAAAGTCAACATCTGTTTCGAGCCGGTCCGAACTGGAAGAGGAATCCATTTAATAAAAGCAGCGAAACATAATATAATACAATAAATGCTACTGATTGCCTGCACATAAAAACACTTGGTAAGGTCATAAAGTATAAAACATTGCTTTAGATTCATCCAACTGACAAAATGTAAAGGGGGACGACTGCACAGCCAAAATCACATTTTTTATTTGTAGTATTTTTAGGCTGATCCCAGTTCCACAATAAATACACTAAAATGTGATTACTTTCAGAGAAATTAACCATTTGTGTAGAGAAGACTTTGACAGCATACCATATACTAATAGAACAGTTAATTAAATACGTACTTGGTCTCATGACCTCAGGTCCTGGTCTGGACAGAAAGTCAGGTCAATGCGTGTCGCTGTAACTCGTGAAGCTGCCTGGGAAGATGCAGCTGCGCTCGCCATAGAAATGAATGGCCGATGGCTTTGGGTTGGGTTTGGCGTCAAAGCAGGGTTAGGTTTATTACCAGCTGCGCAGCTCCAACATGAAAATCCTCCACACAAAGAAATGAATCGATGGCTTTGCGCTCTAAAAGGGGACATTTTTCATAACGAATTATTTTCATTTTCAAACTTAAAGCGCATTTTGTTGCTGTACTTTTACTTTTGTACATTGTGAACACAGGACTTTTGCCTGTGATAGTGTGTTTTGCATTGTCATGCATTTCACACAGCTTGTATCTCACTCGAGAAACTGCTTCTGCTTAAGTTCGGATGGTGCGTGAAGCTCCCGACCGCTGGCTACAACAATGATTAGAGATCACAACAGGCGACATATTTCTGCTTCGCCCGTGTAGCACGGGGTATGTCATCACACTGCCAACTTGTCACTAGCCTTTCCAACAACAAAAGAAAGCCTTTGAAAATGAAGCTGAATATGAGAAGCCTTCCCTGCAGTGGTACCAGTGTACTGCATCATCAGTTTCTGCTCTCAGTGCAGGCTCGAGCTGTAACCAGAAACTGGCAGAAAAAAAGAAAGGGAGTAGACGGGCTGCCAAACGAGGCTGTAGCGTGCTCGGGCTTTTCAAGGCAGGCCTGTGGTGTAATTATAATCAAATCTGGCCATCGCAGTGGGCAGGTGATGAGACGGATGTGTCCGGAAAGAAGTGTGAGGCATAAAAGCTAAAAGACCCATATGCCCTTGGCAATTCAGGGCTGTTTTCATGATGTGTTTGCAGCCGCATATTTCAGATACGCAGCAAGGATGCGTGGAAATGGATAAATCAATGAGGCCATCTGGGGAGAGGAAGTCAAGATGAGAAATGGTTTAATGCTGACGTTCATTCGACAGTAGCCTCGCAGACCTAATTATTCCCGTCATTACAGAGATCCAAAAAAAGAGAGAGAGAGCCTTGTTATTTCCGTGACACAAATCAAATGATTTTCCTTTTTGCCTTTAAGGAAGTTATAGGTCAAGCAGTATGTGCGGGCTTTTTTCAAAACCAGAGGTGCAATTAAACACTGAATATATCTGTACTTTGCTACAGATCAGGGTTTGTTCAGGACAGAAGTGACGTTCACATGCAGGAGATAAATCTGCTAAATGTACAAAAATGAAAGTACAGACAGCCAGCATGTGAAACAAAATAGCCTCATACTTGGTAACTGCAGCATGTCTAAATTAAGGTCCTGGTTGCCATGAGTATTACTGAATATCATCATTGTCATTGTCTGCCCTCTCCAGCTGAGTCAGTCATCACACACACATACACACACAATGACAACACTCATTCCTACTGTCTCTCTCTCTCACAAACATACACACACACACATAAAAAACATATTATACGTGTGTTTGACCTGATCCTATTGATCATGTAACACAGATTAGATTCAGAAAAAAAGATGACTGATTCTGTAATTTTATCTCGTGTTGATCAAGCATGGGGGATGCAGAACTTTCTTTTACAAGTTTAATGACAGATTATGAGGCTGCGTATGAGGGAACAACACAACAAACACAGAGGACAATCAGGTTATACATCAACTGTATTTCCATTATTAACACCAGTGAGCAGCATGTAATTGACCACGGAGAGGACAGGAAATCTGGGGTAAGTAATGGCTTCATACTGTGATGCTTAATGTGGACAATATTCTGGAAATGACTAAATAAACTACATTTTAACATTCAAACTGAGTCATATGCCTCATTCGGTTTAATGTATTATATTTTATTTCCATCTATTTATCTATCCATCTATATCTATTTCCAAAAAATCATATTATCAGCCTGTGTTTAGCTGAATGAGGCTGCCTGTTTCCTGCCTCATAGGTCAGACTGGAGAGCTTACTGTTACAGTTGCATGTATTTCAACTTCAGTAATACCAAAAACTAAATTGGAGGCAATAAGTTCCACACAAAAACAATGACTTCAAGTCCAAAGTAACACCGAAGTATCATTGCTCTGCTTTGATATAGAAAATGTCTGAGCCAATGAATGACTCCTAAATGAGCAGCCGTCTAGCTTCAGTGTGGAGGAATGAGAGCGAATGTCACAGTAACATTTAAGATTCACGTCACCTTAATTTGTCAGGCATAAATTGGCGGCGTACTGGCAAAACACGGGGTGCTTTCTGTTTTTTGTGAAGGAGCCAAAGGAAACACCACATACAGTATTTGTCTTGCCATGATTGTCCATCCAGAACACCCCCACAAAACAAGACAGTCCAACTTCTGAGCAAGGTAACCAGCTTTACTGTGACCTGCACAGCTCTGCCTGTCATTCAACAATTTTTGATACCGGTACCAGTGTCAATACTTTGATACCGTTCCTGAATATTTTTATGTGTACATTTTTAGGACAAAAAGCAAAAATCACATTTCACATTACAGCACAACTGCTCATTTGGGACCTGTGAGCAGCGCAAACTGATGGAATATCTGTAAAGATTTGGACTATATGAAAAAATATAAAAAACTGTCAGACAGTGGAGGGCAGCAATAACCCCCTGCAGTGTCTAATCTGCATTATCCAATGTGACGTTTCTGGTATTGGGAAATAGTGAGAGAGTGAGACCTCTGACTTTCTCTGTGCTACAGAGCAGCTAGCCGGGGGCTGACAGCCATCCAACATGTCAACCTCAGGACATTTCTCTCCGTTTACCTGACGGTCGGTAGGTAACACCATGTTTGCCGTCAGAAACATTCTCCACCTGGGCTTCAGGTAACCCATCCACGCCAGTGAGCGATGTGGTGAAAGGACTCACTGACGAGCAGAAACAGGTTAGCTGCACCGGCTAGCTAACAAGCAGCACACAGTTTACTTAGTTAGAATCTGTGCAGATAAAGAACTGGCTGTAAAAACATTTAGCCCCGTCTCTGGATGTAACATAGTGTGTTCCTGCACGCCTCTAGAATGTTTATTGTTGGGCAGCCAATCAGCAGCATTATTAGATCTTGGTACAAGCATGCAGCATGCTGACTGGCTCACTGGTGCAGATGATATTTACTCCTTAGGTATGAAAATTTGGTAACGAACTTGGTACTGGTCAAAGGTCCACCATCACTTCCAAAGCCAGGTCATACATTAATTGCTATCATACTACGTCATACATATCATAATTCATATCATGAAAGCAACACCTCAACAGCTAGATGCCATTTCAGGCAATAAATCTTTGCTCCAGAGATCAATAATAACAAACTGCGACATCACCTCTAAAACTGGAAAAGCCAGAAACGCAGCTGTCTCTGCATCAACTTGTTTGTTTAATATAAGTTTTTATTTGGGAACCTAAAGAGTACTGTCCCCAGAGAAGACAAAAGATGAGGCAAATGCCAGTCATCCATCGGTTTGCTCTCTGAACAGCTGTTAATATGCTTTAACCTTTGTTTCATGAAAAGACGTTAGAAGAGCTACACATTTCCTTTTGCTGTGGTCATGAAGAGAAGAAATACCACACTCCTCCACAAGTAAGAAACCATGAGGGATGAAGTAATCAGATCCTTTACTTTAGTTAAGGGGCCATACAGCAATCTAAAAATAGTCTGTTTCACATAAGTGAAGTGAGTCAAAATACTCAGCAGGAGTTCAGAAGTGCTAGCAGCTAAATGTACTTAAAATAGAAAAAAAATAGACGGAGCCTCTTTTAACTATTTTATACAGCTGGATAGTTTCATCCAACCTTGCTCAGACCCCTCCAGAGGGTCACCAGATAAATCTGAGCGTGGTGACATGATTAATGGGAGAGGGAAGAGGAAAAAGCAAAGTCCTGATGGACAAATTTGTTTTCATTTCTCAGACTTTTCTTTCTTTTCTAATCTTTGCTTGATCATTTTGCCTCTTTGGGCCTCTCACAGTTTTGTTCTGGTTTAATCAGTAACTATGTGTTGTTTTTCATTTGCTTACTGTGTGTTGATACAGTCTTAATGTGAAAAGTAACTGGTAACTCTGGCTGTCAGATACAGTAAATATAGTGGAGTAAAAAGTACAACATTTACCTCTGAAAGGTAGTGTAATGAAATTATATATTTACATATTATATCTTCAGTATAAGAAGCAGTGGGCAGCCACTGTGCCAGTCCAGGGACCAAGTCCAGTTCAAAGCCAGAGTCTCGGTCATGGACACTGGCAGGAGAATTCACCTGACACACTTTGCTTAAAGGATAACTTTCATTTTTTACAACCTGGACCTTATTTGTAGCATTAAATACGACCATTTACTCACCCAGACAACTTTGGTGGTATTTGGAGTCGTTTTGAAGAAATTAGCCCCAGAGGAGCGGCGCGTATATCCGTATAATGCGAGTACTCGGGGCATCCATGCGCAGCCTCTATAAACGCATAATCTGCGGCGAAACTCGTTCATATTCCAATATTTAGTTATGATATGCTGGTGCTATTCCCCTCTGAGCCGGCGGTCGGCTAGTCTAGCTGTAGTTTGGCACAGCTATGGTTCGTTATTGTGTATTCGTAGCCGACCGCCGCAGAGTCAGCCGTGTTGTGGCTGGCTGCTCGCAGGCGTTCGGTAATGACATCATCCACGTCAGAGGTAGTTGTCTAGAGACGCCGGATGTTGATAACATGCCACCACGGGCTCAGAGGGGAATAGCACCAGCATATCATAACAAAATATTGGAATATGAACGAGTTTCGCCGCAGATTATGCGTTATATAGAGGCTGCGCATGGATGCCCCGAGTACTCGCATTATACGGATATACGCGCCGCTCCTCTGGGACTGATTTCCTCAAAACAACTCCAAATGCCACCAAAGTTGTCTGGGTAAGTGAATGGTTGTATTTAATGCTAGAAACAAGGTCCAGGTTGTAAAAAACGAAAGTTATCCTTTAACTTTCCACCGCTGGTAATAAAACACGCCGTTACTCTGTTCAATACAGTGCTGCTGATGGGTTTTTGCTGCCAGTTTCTCTTGTAGCTTCTGGTGGCTAATGTGAGCCACTTTTCTTTACTTCGTATTTAAGGATTTACCATTATTCTGTAATGTTCCTCTCCAGAAATCATAACCTGGTTACTCATGATGCACAGATCTTGTTGTGAGCACTTCCCTGTAGGAACTATTTTCTTTACAGTACATCACTGCGCAGATAGAAGCGTGCATTACTCCCCTAACCCTCGTCTGACACTGCTAGCTTGTGGAGATTATTTGATACCTAAAGTGTACTGCTAGCGAACATTACAGCACAGTCGAGGAGGACACCATTAACATTTACATCCCATGCTGTCACAAACACTGTTGTCAACGAGCAGATGTGAAAGTAGTTCCTACATTCAGGGCATATTCTAGAGATGCAGACATCTCCACAGTCAACATCTCCAGAATAAATAAACGGGTCAGAGGATGAGAACTTGGGTTTTGGGGTCAACTGTCCCTCTAAGTTTATTTAAATGTAAGCAAAGCCAACATAAAGCCACTGACTTTAATTTCCCTTCAAATTCAATTTTAGAATTCATTTATTCAACAAAGGCAGTTTTTTTAAATTAACATCTTAATATGAGGGTGACGAATTCAAATTTATGCAACACAAATACAATCTCTGCTGGCACTAATCTCTTTCCATATTATTTATCCGGGGAAAGTTGATTGAGCATGCATGCTGTGTTCCCGCAGCTCCTTCACATGCGCACAATCACATTCGCAGCTGGGAGCTCCCCAGTACCACCACAGTGTCATACTGGTCACCGCTAGCAGCTGCACTGGAGCAGTGTGGGGTTGAGGGCACGCCACTGCTAGTTGTTGAATTACTCATTAACTTTCCTCCCATATGTCTGAACTCACTGCGGGTCACAGGCTTTCTAATTGGACTTTCTGGTCACGATCATGTTTTTCTGACCTGCAGTTTGCTGCCTTGAGTGCCATCCTGAATTTTTGGATTCTCACATGATTTCTCATTCTAGTAATGAACACCTCATTATGAATAAGTCCTAATAATCACACCTGATTGAATAATCAACCTAACTAACTGCTTTCCACATTGTTTGTGTGTGTTAGCTCAGGTGTGCTCTACTCTAGTGTAAATGTATGAAATGAAACGCAGCCCTGCCTCCGTGCTCTGTGACAGCATGTGAGTGCACAATTATGTATCTGAGGTTGTTTCTAACAAGTTTTAGGGATTACTGCAGTTGAGTGCATTCTGAAGCGGTAGATGAAAATGGCTCACAGAACAGTCTTAAAACATTCATAATAGTCGACACGTTCATAATGTGTGAAAGGCCTCGGCAGCCATCGGGGAAAATATTCTCCCAATGAAAATTTGCCTTGAGATGTTTTTTAATCATTGATTTGTACATAAAACATCGTTTATCAGAAAAGAATGCGAGGTGAGCTTAATTTGCCGAACATCTCCATGTTATTCAAGACAAAATGTTACGTGATATAACAACAACCAAAGGATTTCATTCCACAGAGGTGGAGGAAGTATTCAAATCCTTTATCTATGATAAAAGTACTGATACGACACTGTGGAAATACTCCACTACAAGTAAAACACCTGCATTCCTACTTAAGTAAAAGCATGAGTATAAACAAAATGTACTTAAAATTTGAAAAGTAAAAGTACTCGTGCTGCAGTAAAATGTTCCCTGTTAGAGTTTTTCTATTAGATCTGATGTTTGTGGATTAACATCACCGCTGCTTTAATGTGTCTGTGTCTGTACATGATTCAGGTTGAGCTCATTTGAACTACTTTATAGACTGTTGGCTGGTTTAATCTACAGCGATGCATCATATTCTATCAGATCATCATATGTGTGTAGCGTGGCTGTCCTGTGAGAACCACGTATCTCCAAAAAGCTTCATGAGCTCAGAAAAACAGCCTGTTTTTGTGACAGATTTTCCAGCTTTTAGGGTTTATTTAACTAAAGAAGGAAGAGAATTAACCTGTAAAGGAAAACTTCCAGTTTATCAGGAAAACTAAAGCTGTCAGACAAATGTAATAGAGTAAAAAGTACAAATTTGCCTCTGAGAATGAATACAAACATACAGACAAGGCAGCCATGGTGTTATTCTGACCAGTTATGGGCAAGAAAGCGCAGCATTAAATTTTATTCTCTGATAAACTTCACTGCTGTTATATAAAATGGGTACAGCTGTTGCCATAACACGTAAATGTGCACCATTTCTCAATTCTCAGTTGTTTAGGCGTGTTGTTTGTACATTGGTTTTATGTCATTTAGATTACTGTTCAGTTTTATGGTCTGCTGCATCAAGTGGCTCAAAACAAGGCTGCAAGACTGGTTCTTGGATGTTCTTCAAGAACTAGTGTTGACGAAATGCATGAACGTCTTGTTTCGCTGATGGTCCTGGATAGATTATCTAGTAATTTATTAACATACTTTCATAGAATTATTAACACCCAGACTCCTAAATTTCTTTACGAAAATATAATTTACTGCTCAAATACGCATTGACATTACACTAGAGGGGCGAATAGTGGACAGATTACTCTACCCCTCCCTAAGTCTGACTCTATGAGGAGGACTGTGTTCTACAGGTCAACTGTGTTTTGGAACAATCTTCCAGTGGTGGTTCGTGAAATTAAGGGAAAAACTGCTTTTAAAAAGAGGTTAAGAATGTATATGTTCTCATAAAAGCATCTTGATTATTTGATTGATTGAGGTTTGTCATGTGATACATGAAGGGTGTGTTGCTTTTCATTGTTTTAGTGTTTATATTTTAATAAGTATTTTCAGTGTTGTTGTTTTTTTTTTCTCTTTTAACAGAGATTGTGAGCTATTGATATTGTATTTATTGTGTTTTGCATGTATTGTGTGGACCCCAGGAAGACTAGCTGTCGTCTTGGCGTCAACTAATGGGGATCCTTTTAAATAAACAATAAACAAACTGCTGTTAATGTTGTTGATGTTGATTTCCTTGCAAGTTACGAATCCACTAATTTGAAAGCTTCAGGATCATCCTGTAGTCTTACGCGCTGTCGCTATTTCAGACGCAAACATTTTGAGCCTAGCCACACAGATCTGTGGTCCTCAGAACTTGTATTTTAATGTAAAAGAGCAGAACTTAACGTATATCAAAGTTAGAGGGAGAATATAGTGCTGCACACACCCCGGTGCAGTATGGTTATTTTAAACCATTTCTTCATTGAATAGACAAAACGATGACTGTTTAGCTGCAAAACCTGTTTTTGGTTTTTGGCTTTTTTTCAAACTGGTTAACAAGAAAAAATATTGTGAATCTTGGGTCATGGTGCAGCAGGTGCAGCAGCTCATCACAGAATTCGAAAGAACATATTCCTCAAAGGTTACTGAATTTCATCCAAAAATGTCATTGAAAGAAGTAGAAATGTTCAGTCCGATGCCTTTCTAGTTTCATCTGGTGAGGTCTCGTTCTTGGCAAAGTCAGTTACATGGACACAATCCAACTTCACTTTCTGAAGACCAGAGTGGAGGCGAAATGTTCTCAAACAACGATGGCTGCAGTTCTGGCCTGGCAGAGCATCAGCAACAGAGATACCAGGTGTTTGCCGAGGTCGGACACTTTAGTTCAGAGTTATTGGCTGCAATGGATGTGCAACCACGCATTAAATATAAAGACTTCATGTTTGAGTTTATTTATTTCGTCAAACTAAGGAACTATGCATTAAAAGTGTTGAACTCATTTGGACGTAAACACCTTCAAATTAAAGCTGAGTGCAGGAAAAAAGTATAAAATGCATCACCAATTACTTTCTGCCTGCACTGCTTAGCCCTGATAAAAATGCCTGATGCTTTCTGGATCAAAGATCATGTGTATTTACCTGAAAGCAGGAGGAAGAAATGACTCTGACACTGCAGAGGACTTATAGCCATCTTAAAGCTATAGCTTAGTTATGGCTATGAAGTTATAAAATGTGATCGCATAGTACGCAAAACAAATATTGCACTGTAAAACTGCCTGAAAGACTGTGGATCAGAGGCTAATTGCTTGAAAAATCCAAAAATATTTCCAAGAATATCAAACAGCAGCATTTTTTGGATCCGACCCAATTAATCAAACACTGCAGATGTCATTATCACTTTGAATAACCCCCCCTCGCCGCCCCACATTTCACAACAAAATAAAGCAATCAAGTGTGTGAGAGAGCTACTTTAAGTAGAGTAGGACATAATAGTTGAGTTTGATCACAGCGCTGGAGTGTGAAGTGTGCAGGAGAACGCAGACCAAGAAAGTAGGCAAAAGAGGAAGAATAGGAAAAAAAAATACTAAATAATAAATATGTTGTATAGCAGTGGTGTGCAGTTTTCAGCAGCACACTAATGAGCCCATCGGGGGTGAAGAAGTGTGGATGAGAAATGGTTTAGTGCTGACGTTCGTTCGACAGCAGCCTCACCGAGATGATTATTCCATTCATTATGAAGATGAGGAAAAGAACCTTGTTATCAGTGTTGCCACACTGATCTCACCTATTTGTTTTTATAATGAACTTTTGACCATAATCATAGTGAATTACATCCAGAGGCGTGCGTGCAGAAGTGAAACCTCATGATCGTTTGTCACAAACCGCGGCGCAAAAACGAAAACGTGTTTATTTTCATTAGGTGTGCTGCTGCGTAGGTCAATGGCATTAAGGCATGAAGGCTGCAATTTCCACAGCAAGCGGCGCAGCTTAAGGTTGACGCCTGCAGGAAAATGCATTAAATTTTCTGGTCCAGTATCTCTGGTCCAGGAATTATAACCATACTGGACGTTTCTGCATATCACAACTTATGTCCAGTGCCAACGTTTGATTTGCTGATGCAGGATGTAGTAAAAAGTAAGGGATATTTAAGTGTTTTAAGCCTGAGCATACGGTGACAGGATTTTATTTGCCATAATCATGATCTTTACTTAACCTTAAAAGGAGCAGGCCTATACTCATTTAGCCTTGCACTGGTTTGTTTGGTTGAACTTTTGTGCTAGTAGTGGCTAATGTAAATTGAAGCTTCAGGCAGAAGCTGTGTTTCCATTGCCCCTAGAAATGCGCAAATCCTAAATATCGCAATAAAAAAACGGTAATGGAAACACATAATTTCGAAAATCCTCTCAAATATCGCAAAAACATTTTTATGCTCTCATGAGGTGGTTTTTCAGAAGTCAGATATAACGTCTTGTCAATTTTGTAGTGTTTGTATGATTTCTGGATCTCAATAAGTAGCAGACAAAAACACGCTGGCTGATCTGTTAAAGACAATCTGACAGCTGTGATCTCGTCCTGTGCACACTTTGCAAAATCTAATCATTCCGTTTTCATTAATCGTGAGATGAACTTGTGATGAGTGTGTGCACCTCAGCTATGTGGGAGACATGCGTGCACGCCATTAACTTTAATATTTACACATAATTGCTGATAGAAAATATGTTCAAAAGACACTTCAGTAATTCACAGTCCTGTATTCTGCTGCTGCTCCGCCGGCGCGAGCTGACGCTGTCAGAGCAAGCCGACGATGTCAGAGCGAGCCGACGCTGTCAGAGGAGCCTCGCGTGATAACAAAGTGGTAAATAATAGGCCATTAAAATCAGTGATCACTCTAAGTCAACAGATAATTTCTTTATTTCACCTTCAGCATGTGCTTTTTAATAATAGGGCCTTGTGTTAAGTTTTACCGACGCACACACATCTCGCGGGACGTCCGAGAACTTCCGAGAATTTCGGCTGGTTCGCAAAACACCGTTCAATGGAAACACCTGCAAGTCGCATTCGAACTTTGCCGAAATTTCAGAAATATCGCTTTTATTTTGCGAACAACTGTAATGGAAACGCATCTACTGATGAAGACGAGGTTACAGCTGTATGGTCAGCTCACTTCTTTTTGATTCCACACCTCTGGATTTTTCCTCATTTTCAAACAGGTAGTCTTTTGCACCATCCAACACCATCTCAAGTGACATTATTTGAGGTAGTTTGTTGTTTTGGATTAAAAAAAATGTTGTCATTTGATGCAATCTGGGGTGTTGCAGGACAATCTTGGGCTGAGAGGCCTCAAACTGCCAATTCCAAGAAGGTCAGACTAAAAAAAACCCCACTTCTCTCCAGAATAGGGATGTGGAGATTCACCGATTCATATCGGTGGTCCGATATAAACGTTTGCGATACGACTGCACCGGTAGAATGAACGTGCATCGGATAGAATTTACGGGTGAATTCGCGGTGCATCTCTTCTAGCCTGTCTACACCGGCAAATCCCATTGTTAAATCGACTATTTCTATCTATGTTCTAGTATTTTCAAGGCAACCTGAATGCACCATCGCGTCCCCAGGCAGTGACGCAAACAGGTGTTGTACACAACAGACAAACTAGGCAAACGAGAAAGACGATAGCCGCAACGAGATATTTAATGCACCAAAAAAGACACATTAATCAAACGTGTGGCAATATTTTGGGTTTTTTTAAGCGGGGGGTCAGCTAGACAAGACACGCAATTTGCAAACAATGCCGTGCGGCTATCAAGTACGTCGGCAGCACGACGCAACAAGCGTTCCCTCTGAACGAGTGTTCAGTACCGCTGGTGACATAGGGATAATGATAATAATAATAATAATAATAATACATTTTATTTGGAAGCGCCTTTCAGAACACTCAGTGACACTTTACAGAGCGGGTAAAACACAAGTAACACAAGATAAATACAAGCAGAATAAAAAAAAAAAAAATAGTGACTGCTCAGCGCAGTTTGCTATTCCCAGAACATGTAGACCAGTTAATATTTCTAAAGAAAAACCTGAAACTAAGCCATATGAGGTTAATCAGTGAGGTGTTTGCAGTAAATGGCATTGCTTGATTGTCAGTAGTTGATGTTTTTTGCTTACATTGTGAGCAGTTAAGAAAGACTTGTTAGGAAATGTTTTTTATTTACATGTTCAATTTCTTATAGAAACTACACCAATACGTTTTCCTCCTAATACACAGGAGCACTATGGACATTGCACTTTGGAAAGAAATACCTCTATTTGAGAGATTTGGTGAGAGTATTGTTTACAGCAGCTGTTACTGGCTGCCAGTTATAGTTTTATTTTTTTACACTTGATTCTGTAAAACATTGTTATTTGATTTTCATTCTTTGTAAGAAATCAGTCAACTTACTGAAACAAGCACATCATTCTGGCAGACAGTAGTATGTGTTGCTGGTCATGTTATTTGCACTATTCACATGGTTAATACTGTGCTTTCTGAAACTGTTTAACTGTGAAGTTTTATACATTTTGTATAATTATAGAGACAGAGAACATATTTGGGATTTAGGAGTGCTAATTATAAAGACAACTGAATGCTCTGTCTACTGAAATATGTCTTTTTTAAAATATGATTTATTGGTTACTCCATAAAAAAAACAAATATTAAATACATCCCGCAAATCGATACAGAGAGTAAAGCAGAATTGTACTATTGAGGTAAAAAACCTGATGTTACTATTACTCTCTCATACTGCAACTAACTGTATTGAATGCTCACATCATATCAAAACATCCTTTTATAGTTAAGTCATATCGTTATCAAATCATTTTTGAATCGCATCGTATCGTGAGCAGGAGTGAATCGTATCGCATTGTATCGACGGGAGCTTCAGTGTATCGTAACTGTATCGTATCGGTGTCAGCGCATCGAGATGCATATCGAATCGGCCTCAGTGGTGGAGATATGCAACCCTACTCCAGAAGCATCAGAGGCAACATCAAGGTTTTAATAGTTATTTACACTTATTGTGCAGTTGCTTTGACTTTAAACATGACTGTCATTGAGAAGATACACAGGTTTACAGAGAAGTGCAGTATTCTTCATGTGCCTTGGTTGACCGGTGCTTCAGTCTGTCACTATTTTGCTCAACCCACCAAACAACTGTGAATCCTGCTTTCTGCAACTTAAACTAACCATGAGGGACCCGATGGTGCTCTTTGCCATAATTCACCCTCTCTGGGCTTAAATCACTAAAATCTGCCAGACTTTAGTTTAAATTCTAGTAGATGTCCCGAGGTTTCAAGGGATCCAAATATGTCAGACTGAATCCAGCAGAATGTGCATAACATTATCCACAAGTCACCGAAAATATTTCAGTATGATATAATGCTGCTGCCATAAACACAGTGTCGTGGGTGCGAATGGGTGACTCACTGTCAGCTTTATATACTGTAGCTGCGATTAAGTGCTGTAACAAACAGATATAGAATATATGAGATACTGTTGTACGCTGTGGAAATATTTTTCTGTTCTTGTAAATGTCTTTTTTCTCAATTGAAGGAAGCTGAGGGCGTTTTTCAGAGGAAATCGTGAGTTTAAGAGGTTAAGAACACATGTAGAAATAGTTGAATGGGAGCATCCCTCCAGACTGCCCTCGCTTTCCCTTGTTCTCCGCAGGATCTGCTTACTATAAGATATCAACATGTGTCCTCTAATACCCATAAAGCTGAGTGCATTTTGGCCTTGTTTCCCACTGCTGGTTTGTAGTGCACTGTCAGAGCTCCTGACCCACACTGTTAGAACAGCATTCTTCTCACCTGTCCAACCGATGCAAACCGAAGGAGGAAAACTACCAGACTCTGAATAAATCATCCAGTGTGGACTGCCTGGATTCTTCTACCACCAATGCTTAAGCACAGCTTTGGATGAAAGCATCAACCAAACGGCGATTTAACAGTATTTGGTCATAGTCAGACTGTTGGAAAATCACTCCTTTGCAGGTTTGCCATTTTGCGGTTCAAGTGTCGTTGCTGCATATAATGGAGTGGGACCACTTACAGAACCATGAAGACGAAGGCTTTTACTGTCAATGTCAAAGTACGAGGCAGCGAGGTGGCAGCATATAATATCAAGTCCACTCTGCTAATATGACACTCCCCTCTCCTCCCCCGATGTGCATGGACCATTTCATTTGTAATGAAGCCCGTGCCTCCCACACCTAAATGGATTATGGATTTGTGAACTGTGAACAGCACAAGGAGTGAAAGGCGGCAGGGTAGCCTCACGCTGTTATTAGAAGATCACAGGTTAGATCCCCAGAAGGGGCACGCTACAGAAAGTGTCCTTGAGAAACACTCCAAACTGCTAAATCACTCAAAGTCATTCTGGTTAAGAGCACAAGCTAAACGCCTCAAACGCAGGACACACTTCAGCAGCAAGTGTCTGCTTGTCATCAGGAATACCGAGTTTTCTTAGAGTTAGAGTAAAAGATGCTGCCCTCAAGGAGGCGCCAAAGATCACTGGGTGCACACGTGCCTTTGTCTGCTCTGAGGCTGTCAAAACTGGATGTGAATATGTTAATTAAAATCACACACTTACTGGATAGGATACAAAAGTCAGAACAACTATTTGAAAAGATTTTTTTTTGTCCTCACTCAAACATAGTCAGCTGCTCAGACAGCCACACCTCTGTGGCCCCTCAACCTCTGTGACCTGCACTCTCAATTAGCTTCGACGGGTCAGCTAACGAGCTCATCCTCGTTCAGAGTAACACCACTCCATGACTGAAACAACGTGTCCGAGAAATGTAAAAATGCTGATGACTCATCACTATCAGAAAAGAAAGTAAGGCTATATCTCCAGAGCTGCTAAGACTGGTCGTGAATCTGTGTTCATAGCAAATTTGGGAGACTCTGCTATGCTTGTTTGCTTCACGGGGATCGATTGGTAGTGTGTGGATTCATGGCAAATGCTTTCTGACATCTTGCCTATTAAGTCTCAATTGTATTGAAGGAAGAAGACAGTTTGGAGACCTTTGATGCTTACATTTTCATCCTTAGTCCTATCTTATTTCTTATTATTATGATCATCAAGTGGGTTTTATTCTTCATCCTATTTTTATTCATTTTCTGTCCCTGTTTTCATGTTAATTCATTTTTATGTGAAGCTCTTGGTGCATGTGACTTCTTTGTGGTAAAGCTGCAATTCATGTATGAGGTGCTAAGGTGCTATACAAATAAAGTTTCATTATTATTATCATATTGACTTTAATTTTAAAGGACAGGTTTCGGCCAGAACATGACATTTGTGGCAAGAAGCTAGCTACCGACAGCATAAAGCCAAGCAAAATCAGACAACACCAGGAAACGAAACACCAGGAGACTGGTGGTAAAGGTCTGGATTTTTTATTTTTTTTTGACTCTTCTGCAGGAGTCATATGACATCATTTGGTTCATTCATCTGATTGGTTGAAGTTAGCAAGTGATAAATGGTGAAAGACAGATGGTTCATCCAATCACCTGCCAGGTATTCTTTGAAAGTGCCTGCCCTTTTCCAAACAGTTTCCAAGGACGACTTCCCAGATGGTTCTGTGTAACAAACCATCTGGCGCACCAGGTTAGCTGTCGCGAGGATCACACCTGACATCCCTGGTCAGAGGTTTGCAAGCCCAAGGTGGCTATTAGTTTACGAATAAACAGGATGACACTGTGTAAGGGGGGGTTCAGCTTTTCTTAGAAACAAGTAGGGGGTCTCTAAGCAAAAATGCCTGTAAATTTGGGCTGTATCAGACATCAGTATGTGGAACTGATTTTTCTAGACATTCTGTCATCTTGCAGTTGAAGTGACGACAGATTTGACGATCCTCTCCTTTCACTTGATCTTTTCCCTTTTCTCTCCTTCATGTTCCATATGTCATCGGTGTTTTCCATGCAGATGTGAATCGTTTGGGGGGGAATTAGCAGACTTTCATCATCAGGGTGTTTGCCAAAAGGTGAGTCATGACCCAGAGGTGGATCATGAGCCTCACTGACAGGATCAAGGACAACAGGAGAATATGATGTTGTTCGGGGAGCTGACCTCAGAAATAATTATTTTCTTTAAATGATTTTGCAGTGGCATGAGATTGAGTCAGTTTATATAGGATCTGAACGGCCATGTTCTTCACTGCACTGCAGTAAGTCTTGTTTTCAGGCAGTGACATTATTTTTCTAGTTATTTCCTGAAACAAGGGACACTGCATGAGGAGCTGAAGTAGCATACCACTAAATGCTTTCTTTTCCATTTGTTAGCGTTTTCGCATCAGACAGTTAAGTGTAACTTGCTGGTTATTTAGTTAGCTACCATCTAGCTATCTTCAGCGAGCCTGATAATCAGACTTAAGTTTCATATTTGCCTCAGTTAGTTAATCTATCCTGACATCATGCTCCTGTTAGACGACTCCTTGTTGAGAAGAGGTTCAGGATTTTGTTCTGTTTTTTTCCTTATCAGGGTGGGTTGTATCCATCCTGCTAACGTGATCCTCAGTCACAACAGAAGTTAGGCTTGCTAAGAGGATGATGTCCCCATTTTTAACGTGACTTATAAAACTATGATCACTTTGTTGTTCCTCTGATTCAAAGGTCTGGAGGCAGGCTAATTTTTAGCTATCTGTATTGTTATATCACCCTCTATGTATCTTTTTATAGATTATCTAGGTCTATAGAGAGTATTTACCTTTACTGAGCATACATATACAAATAGCTAGCTCACCAGATAGCCAGCCACCAATACAGATTGAAAATGTATATGTAGGGTAGTGACTTGAATGTGTCGAGAGGTGGCACTGTTGCACTGAGCCCCAAGGCTCTTTAGCGATTTTTTGTTGTTTGTCCCTTGCGGGACACGGTGGTTTGGCTTTTGTGCCATTTTGGCTCAGTGTTCGCTTATCCTCCATAAGGTAAGCACTATGAATGGCACTCTGCATAAATGTAAGATATCACAGTATATAAGTTGTTGTTGATACACCCTGTGAAGGGCTGAGTTTAATAATAATAATAATTCTGTGCTATTTTATATGAGGAAGTCGGCCGATAATTTTTTTTTTTTTACTTTTGTAAGACCTATGTTCAGTGTTCGCTTATCCTCCATAAGGGTGAAGCCGCCAGCTTAGTGAGTAACAAACGGCGCAGTCCCGGCCACGAATGAAGCAACCACCTGTGTCCGACTTGTCCCTCCACTACGCACCGACACGACACACACCAACACAACGCAGAGCCTCCGGGTGCGGAGAGGCGCGATCCGAAACGGGCTGGGTTACATATATATATTGTCTTACTATTTCTATGTACCATATATGTCATCATTTCTTGAGTGCATTTGTATATCTGTGTGTAGATGATCAGTAGATGCACTGTAGCTTTACTGCTGCCTTACATGCTGTCTTCACTCAGGGACTATTTCGCCAGAGGCCTGATAGAGAGCTTCATCACATGGTGCAACAACAATCACCTGAAGCCCAATATCAGCACAACCAATCAGCTTGTGGTGGACTACAATGCTTCAAATATGGCTGCTGCTGCAAAGAAGCTACTGACTGTAAAACTTTGATGCTTCACACACATGTTCAATCCAGCGGCACAGAATATCTCTATAATCAGCACAGTTTAAAGGTGGACGCCCAAGATTAGTGTCAGCAATTCAGTGTCTGACCAAATGTGGTCATAATCTGCCAACTGTTTCTGAGTTATGGTGCTGAATAACGGCCAGAAAAGTGTTTCTGCAGAACATTACCGTGTCACAGTGAAGCTGACCTTTGACCTTTTGGATCTAAAATGTCATCACCTCTTCATTTTAGCCTGTGAGCCATTTGTGTGTATTTTTGTTATAACTAATGCATGAATTTCTGAGTTATGGCCAAAAATGTGTTTTGTGTGGTCACAGTGACCTTTGAGCTTCAAAACCTAACCAGTTCAGATCCCTCGTTCACAGATTGGGACGTATGTACAGCCGGACATCCCAAAAACCTTTCCAGACACGACAGCGCCGAGGCATAGATCTGATTTATTTCTCTCTATTATATCTGTTTATACAGGCATAGGTAAATGTGAGTGCGTCCTCATTAGTAAAACATACTCCCCCAACTTGACCACCCCTGCCCAGCCCACCTGAACCCATATCCCACTCTCCACAGACACCCTTGGGAAGATGAGGCGGTCAGTTTCCTGTTTCATTTGCCTGCAGTCATGCAAGGCTGCGTCAGTGTCTCTGGCCGTCTCCCTGCACTAAATCAAAGGCAGAGCCGAGCGCCCAGCCGTGGCGGTGACTCCTTTTATGATATTCTATAGGATCTCAGTCATTGAGAGGAGCGAAATGTATGGCCACTAAGACTTACAGATCCTCGCAGGGGTCACAGGAGCTGGCTCGCCTTGTGAATCACATTCACAACTGCCAGTCACTTTTTTCCGTCTCACTGAGTTGTATCATTGAAAACCTCATTAAGCAGCTACATTAGAGAGCTTAGTGTTTATTCTGCTCAGCCTCCTCTAGGTTTGTTATCAAGCTGTGACACTTTCCATTTGCAGGTGTTAGATACTGTTTCTGCCTCCACTCTTCTCTTCTCTTCCTCCCTCTCTCTTCTTCATTGCATACGTGACAGAGAGTCACCAACCGCTGATCTGCAATTCCGTGTAACCCGGGCAAATGGCTGATGCTTAAAAGAGCTTGATGGTTTGAACTGCATTGCAGCAAAATCATTTTAAGAAGTGCCCTAAACCAAAAAAACAGAGAGTCATGTGGGAGAGTTTCAGCTTCTGCATTAAAGCCATTCCAGACTCTTAAAATGACACCAGAAAGACTTTAATGCAAATCTGAGGCGCTGTCAGGTTACTCTGTGGTCATGTACACCTCAACGGGCAGAGCGTGACACGAACGCTTTCCTGTGGGGAGAAAACAAAATTCTCTGTGCAGCTCAGTATGCAGGAGGGGGATGATTCCAAGCCTGTGTTGACAAGCAAGCAAAACACTCAACAAGTCAGCGAAAGAGTAATTTATGGAGATGAACAAAACAGAAAATTCAGCCAACGACTAGATTCTCAACAAGCAGAAAAGTCCGAAGCAGTAGAACTTTTCACTGTCACCAGATGTCAAGAGCCAATTAAACTTCCACCCTGTCACATTTACCTTCCACTGAATAACAATAGTTCCATCTGGGATGCGCAGCATGCATGAGAAGATTACAACCATTTAAAATTCCCAATTTTCTATGATTTATAATAACAACAAGACCTCATGTCAACCCTCGTAAGCTACTGTTCCAAGCAGCTCTCTCTCACACTGCGTGAAAGAACAACCGACAATTTCCTCTGACAGTTTAGCCAACTTCATGTCAAGCAGCACTCTGCCTTTGTTTGCATCTATAATCTTGGATGTAAAGAGCCTCATTTGCAGAAGTTACACCTCTGATTCCAAAAAAGTTGGGACTGCGTGTGAAACATAAATAAAAACAGAATGACAATATATTTAATGTTCGAATGAATAAACTTCATTGTTTTTTGCACACGTCACTCTAATCATTCTGAATTTGATGTCTGCAACATGTTCCAGAACAGTCGGACAAGCGGCTGTTTACCACTGTGTTGCATCAGCTTCTCTTTGAACAACACTCAGTAAGGGTTTGGGAACTGAGGACACAAACTGTTGAAGTTTGGAAACTGAAATTCTTTCCCATTCTCGCTTGAAATACAGGTCTGGGCTGCAGGCAGGCCAGTCGAGTTTCACGCTCTTGAGATGAAGCCACACTGTTGTAACTTGCAGAATGTGGCTTTGCATCGTGCAACTGATTCCACATTATTACGCACAGCAACAGAAAAGTGCTGTTAAGACGAAACATTACACAGACTGTTTTACGCTTACACCCTAAACACTGGTGGCTTATCTAACTGAGTATGAAGTTGTTGAGCAAATTTCATGGTAATCTGCCCAGTACATTAAAAGATATCCTCTGTGCTGCTTGGCGGCAGCACTGGAGAGACAAGAATGGACAGGGTTCATCCTCTGGAGACAATTAATGTCATTCAATTTAATTTTTGGACATTTGAATATGGCTTCTAGTTTTCTAATTATGCTGCAGGATTCCTGATCTGCAAGAGTTGAAATGATTAGTTTGTCGCTTAGTCAACTGACTGAAAAGTCAATCAGCTACTGTTTTGATAATTGACGGTTTTCATAAATGTTCGAGTGAAAATACGAAACAATGGTTCCAGCTCTTCCACCGTGAGGATTTGCTGTTTTTATTTCTCACAACACACAACTTCAGCTTGAACATCATATATTTAACGTGCAAATCACTTCATTTTACTGAGATTTTTTAGATGTTTATCATGGATTGAATAATCAGATGCTGAATAGTAGGTGCTGTACAGATGACAATCATAGCAATGTAACTGAGGACCTTCTAAGACTCTGTGGTTGCATCTGCAGTCTTTTACGCAGCGGTCTGCTGGGGCTGTGGAAGCTCTGAGAGGGACAGAAAGAGACCCAATAAACTGGTCAGGAGAGCTGGCTCTGTCCTGGACTGCCCTCTGGATACCACTGAGGATGTAGGTGAGAGGAGGATGTTAGCCAAGCTGACATCAATCATGGACAACCCCTCCCACCCCCTGCATGACACAGTGGGGGCCCTTAGCTGCTCCTTTAGTGACAGACTGTTGTATCCACCCTGTAAGAAGGAACGCTACCACAGGTCCTTCCTTCAATCAGCTGTCAGAGTGTTCAACTCCACTTAACATAAGACTGTGTTGATGTTGTTTGACATATTCCACTCACATCCATACAGTTTGTGCAATATTTACTGTTTTGTATATTTTTATTTTCTGTGCAATAGTAGTAACACTATTTATTATTATCTTTAATCTGAAGGCATCTTACATTGTTCGCTTTCCACAGCTATTGGGGCAATAACTACTTTTTACATATTTTTTATATATTTTTTTCTACATAACTTATTTTTCTTTTATATAATCAGATTTAATTTTATTCGTATAATAAGTACAATTATATAGTCTACTTTTTATTTTGCTTTTTTCAAATGTTCTCTATCTCTGCTGCTATTTTTCTTCCCGCTGCTACACATGTTGCTGTAATGCCCAAATTTCCCAGGCTGGGAATAAATAAAGTTTTATCTTATCTTATCTTATCTTATCTTATCTAACAGTCTAAAAAAGCAACAGAAAATACAGGATTTTCTTGTTCAAACCTGCGTCCTCTTCCGTCGTATACAGGTGCTCAGCTCAGGCCGTCTCAGCAATGTTGCTCATAGCACAAATGTGGAGTCACGCTGCCAGGTAGAGAGGTAGGGGTCATTTAACCACTGAAAAAAAAATCTATAAAGTCATGTTACAGTAAAGTGCTTTCGTTAAAAGAATGTTATGAGGACCACACGCACACTCAGACACACCTGTGGGGAAATGGCAGGTTGTGGTTCGTGTGTGTGTCCACAGTAGTCACCCTCGCTGTTTGGGGTCATAAATATTCATTTAGCATCTATCAGCCTTCAGGGATTAATCCCAGTATGGATAAAATACAGGACACAAAGCTACACGACCGGCATGTTAAGTCCATTATACACTGTAAAGTACCAGGTATTGCCCACAGGAGACTAATGGCTTTTTATCAAGGATCCCTGGAGGGCTGCAGCCCTCCACCTCCAACAGCACAGCTTCCATTAACGCAAGGCAGGTTTAGTTCAAGAGCACATTTTCCAAAATGCACCTGCTTTAAAAGTAAAATGAGTGACATTAGCGAGACAAACAACCCACGCTCTTGCTCTTTTATTTTTGCAGAGAGCCACCTTTAAGACTGTGTCTGTGGTTGTAATGAAAGACTTCTCTCTGCTGTGGCTCTAATTGACATAGTTGACACAATTGTTTCTTGTGTCTTGACAATAAAGCTGTTAAATGTCACACAGCTGCACGAAGTCGATTTTTTTTTAAAGGATCTGAAAAGTGTGTTGAAATGCAAAGACGGAAACTTGCTTAAAAGGGAAATTATGTCCAACAGCATCTGGGCTCCAGATTCCAACATCCGCCTCCATAAAAGGTCACTTCATTCAACGTCCTTGTGAAAGCAGAAGTACAAACAGCCTCATCATTAAACAGCTGCTTTCAAGTGACTCGCATTTACATTTCAATCTAGTTCATTAAGCACAGACACTATAATCCACATGATGTTTTAACAGTGACAGATCTGTATTCACTGTCCCCCACACACTTCAGAATAACACGTTGAGTGTTTACACTGCGCCGCGAAAAGAAAAGTCACAACACAACAATGCTGCAGTCAGGACACGACTGCGGTAAGGCACCTTGAACAATAAAGAAGAGAAAAACTTATTTTGACAGCGGCAGAAAAAAAAAAGACTACATGTGGTTTAGTGCAGCAGAAAAGGCATTTGAGGAGGACTGAATCTCAGCGCCTTCGCATGAGCGCAGGCAGGTTCACGCGGATCTCATAAGCATTTTTATTTCAGTCATAATTAGACTGAAAGCTGTGCGTCCTCCAACTCTGAGAAAAATAGCAGCCTATGTGTGTGTTCATTCATTCCGCTTCTGACTGAAAAACATGTTTTTTCCCAATTCCATCTTTATATTTTCTGCTCCAGACATTATAACAGCCTGCTGACAGATCTGACACTTAACGCTTCTCTGTCTGCTGTACAGTTTTGTCTGTTGTGGATCTATTTTGTCTGTATTGTTTTGTTTTCATTGTCTTTTTTAGTGTTGTATCTGTGTGTCTGACCTTGATGGGTTTTATGAAAATGAAAAAGACTGAAGTCACACTGCGATCTGAAAAACCTCTGTTACCTCAGTGTTATGATCCGCGTTAAAACAGCAGCAACAGAAGTCAGAAAACCACATTCCCTCCTCTCTTCACAAGCACCATTTTTCCCCAGCCACCATTATTGAGAGGGACCTCTATTTTGTTCTCAGCAGCGTGAGCCCGGCCCCAGCAGTGTCCAATCTATCCTCCACTTTACCTCCTACCTCTGTCAGCACCTCTGTGCCTTTATAGTGGCGGCTGCTGTCTGGCAATTAAGCCCCAATTTAACAAACAACCAAAACAATAGAGGTGGCGGATGATGAAGAAAGCGAGTGACTTCTTCTATGGACCTGACCGGTGTAAACTCCCCCATGTGGGATGTGCTGAATCATAAGGAATTATAAGTGTGATCAGTATTATTTCAATCTTTTTAAATAATACAGATGATCACACACTCTAATTCCTGCACTTAATAGCGATACTCTGCAATTTGATTATTAGTTTTAGAGGCGCAAGAACAAGCGAGAAGTCCATATCTCCTTTGAAAAAGAAACTCTTAATTTGACTGTCAACCTTTCTGTCAGAACAGCATGAATCGCCGTTATCTTTCTAAATGTCACCACTAACCAGCCTAAATCACATTCTTTCCTTGTGCGGGCGATAACAAATTTGAGCAATTTTTGAGAACTTTTTTTGAGTGCTTCCTCGCATTTGAGATGAAACATTATGCCACAGGGTCCATCACTGAACACCTGAAAAGAAAAATCATTCACTTTTGACAAGCATTTGACAGGCAAGGTCATCAGTCGCCTATTAGCTCATAAAACGTGCTGCAATTTGTCCTAATTTTCTGCCATCAGTCATTTTGTGGGAAAATATGTCAATTTAGAAACGGCGGCTAACATCTCCGCCTGGGAGGACGCTCTTTAAATGCACAGCAGCTGAAAATAGGTAAAACATGTCAAGTTCTTATCCTTCACACACAGACTAACTACAGAAGAAGGGGACATGATATTATTTGCCACCTGTTATTATGTCCACCTGTTTCTTGCCGCTGACTCACAGGAGATGACTGAGGTTTTAGCTGCGTTCGGGGCCCATCTTTTTTTGATTTGTGCGTCTGTGATCTAACCAAGTGGAAAGGTTAGGCTGAAGGATGTCATCTGAGTATAATTGTTTCTCCTCACTAATTAGCAGAGCAACAGAGTTACAACTAACTGAATAAATCTTTTTACTGCTGGAGTGACTGCAACTGCCCTGAATACATCACAGCTGCATCTTATAGCTGCATCTTAAGTCTTTCATGGACACACACACACACACACACACAGTCAGTTCTAGTCAGTTATTACCTGTGTTTATGAACCTATTTCCCCATGTTTCTGTATGTTACTGACAAATGGAGACAACAATTTATTACAGTATTGAGCGCTGCAGCCAGCAGCTGCAAGAACGCGCTGCAGTGTAATCCCCCTGGGTGTTTGGGAGCATCAATGTACATCCACGAAAAGTGTTTGTTCTTGTCACTGACTGGCTCAGATTGTTCTTCTAAGTGTCTGACATTATTGAAACGATTCTTACAGAGACAGACTTTTTGCAAATGAGTAAGACCCTTTTTGTACGAGCCTGCAAGAGGATGAACGCCTGGGACTCCCCAGCAATCAGTTAGAACTGGAGAATTGTTCTAGAACCTCAAGCAAGTCCAGCACTTAGAAGTACCAAGACCTGGATGAATGAGATCCTTCAAAGACACATTGTTCCAACAGCG
The DNA here is from genome assembly GCF_017976325.1 of Chelmon rostratus. Taxonomy (NCBI): domain Eukaryota; kingdom Metazoa; phylum Chordata; class Actinopteri; order Chaetodontiformes; family Chaetodontidae; genus Chelmon; species Chelmon rostratus. The sequence goes on from NC_055672.1 coordinate 4,101,235, forward strand.
TTCCAATGATTAGATTTAAACATTTAGACAACAGATGTCATTGAAATGCTGAAACAATGGTTATCTACACCACAGACATTCAAAAATGTCCCCAATTTTCAGTTGACTTTGGCTCATCTAGACACCTTTTGACCTGCAAACCACCAATAAAAGCATTACTGGAATGTTGTAAACTTGTAGTTGTTGTTTGAAAAAATAATGAAATGATTTTTCAACCAGTTTGTATCATTCATGCAACCTTCAGCCTCTCTGAAAATGTAAGTCCACAGTAACGCTATCAGCTCTGTGAGGCCCTGCTTAGGCCCTGCTTCCAGCTAAATGCCAACGTCTGAATGCTAACACGCTCAGAGCGGCAATGCTAAAATGATAATGTTTAGTAGAGTACGTTCACCATGTTCACAAACTTGGTTTAGCACGTTAACATGCTGATATTTGCCTATAAGCGCTAAACACAATGTGCAGCTGAGGCTGATGGGAATGTCATTGTTTTGAGGTATTTGGTCACAAACCGAAATTGTGACAGTTGTTGAGATATTTCAATCATGAAAACCTCATTGTGGCGCTAGAGGAACAGTCAGGGGATCACCAAAGTCCTCAGGATTCATGGTGCGGGAAAAACGACTGTCTGTACTAAATTTCAAACAAAGTCAAAACATTTGACTCTGAATCTAAATTGTCGGTGGCACTAGAGAGAACGTCACTTAAGTCATTAGAATTTATAAGTCATTAGAATTTCTGCAGCAAATTTCATTCAATTGTTGCTGAGATAGTTCAGTCTGGACCAAAGAGGTGGACTGAACAACAGACGGACAGACCGACGCTAGCACTGCTAAAGCTTTGGAGATGCGTGGTTTTCACGGGACAGGTTGCTACTGTAGGTTGACTCACGCTGTGAAAAATTCGCTGCGAGTACTGTAACTTCCTTCTTACAGCAGCTGAATTATGAGAGCACTGCGTACTGTAATGAACAACCATTTTATTATATCTCTAAGAACTTTAATAGCTATTGACAAAAAGTGTGGTTAGCTCACTCTGTGCTCAGCCAACAATTACCAAACAAATTAGACTCTGTGTTTCCGAGCAGCGCAGATGTTTGTTGTCTATTAAAAGCACAGATGACTCTTATTGGGAAAATGTCGCAGAAATTGAGGGAAAGCCTCATTATCAGGTTGGTTTATTTGTTTTCAGCTTGTTCCCATTATGTGAAACAGCATTTTAGATGAGCCAAGGACTCTGCCATGGTTCTGTGGTCGGCAGAACAGTGTCCTTGGTATTGTCATGGGAAGCGGCGTGTTCGGCCTTCATGCTCTGTGGAGCTCCCTCCCCAACCCACCTGCGCGAAACTTTCCTCTCCGAACCCGCTAATGAGGCCGAGCCAGGAGTCAATCAGCTGTGAGGGCTAAAATGTGCTTCTGAGGGGTTGCGGGCGAACCTGTGAAGCCTGCCGGTTCGACGTTCTCACTTCTTTGTGAGCCTATCAGCGTCTCTATTCACCTCATTCTAACTCAGGCAACCGGAGGTGGCGGGCATGTCCGTCAACTTCTGTCTGGTACCGCAGGAAAGAGCGTTGGAAGTGGAGCTTTCACAGGTGGCTCTCGCACCCTGAAAGCAATTCCCTGACATCTTAAAGAATCCGCTCACCTCCTTTGAAAGTAAAACCACACAGCTATTAAATAACAATGTGCGACTGTGACATATTGAGCAGCTGAACTCAGACTTTGAATAGTCAGAATATCTTAGTTTGAACCCACCACTCCGCCGACCCCTCCTTTCACATTTCTCATTTATTATTCTTTTACAACACATGACTAACTAAGTTTCCTGCCCACATTTATGCATTGCTTTGAAAGGAGCCAGGGGCTTTATGGTCACCATAGCACGCCGCTGACACTCCTATTTCAATGGTTCACTATTCTACCTATAAACTGAGCTCCATTAAGTCCAATAAACGAAATACTTTACGATCCATCATCACCCTCTTTCTATTTTCAGCCTGTGCAGCCAAACATCTCTGAGCATCATTCCAGTAAAACTGCGCAAGTGAATCAGCAAGCACAGCAGCAGCTAATGTTGCTGCTTAATGTATGGGGGGGTCACAGAGGACTCAGAAATGTCGAGGTGTTGATAGTAGTGTGCGGGAGAGAAAGGTGGCAGAGTTGCCAGAGCTTCATATCAGAGGAATAATTCATGCGGAGGGAAAAAAAAAAAAAACAATCTGTGACATCTGCCTCTGGTGGTGATTATTGTAGATATTTTCACCGGTGCCACTTCCAGTGAGCAGAGTGGCGTCTCACTCTAAACACGTCTCGACATAATAATAACGGCTGTTGATTGATATTCTGGGTGTGGTGGTGCTTAGTGCCAAAATTGCAAGTCTAAACAAAAATGCGGCCTATTGAAATTCTGATTCAGGCTTGGCCTAGTTTTCCCTCATATACATTTATATTGTTTGGGGCGGGGCTTGAGAACAGGGACTTATCGTAACAGATATTATCTCATAAACAAGTGCGTGCCAGGCGAGCACCTCTCTCTGTTCTTCTGTGCTATGATATCTCTGGATGCTAAGAGAGGCAGCCAATCTAGATAATTCTGCCCTGTAATCAGCTTTTTGTTTGCACCGCTGACAGCAGCATCGCTGGTGAAGAAGTTCCACTACACGGCAAAGATAAACTGATAGAATTTCTGCGGAAACCTGCGATAGGAGAATCTGTGTGATCATGCAGAGAAAATGACACTGTAGGTAATTCTCTACGCTGGATTCATTTTCCAGGGAAATTGTGCTGTTATCATGAAGGAAATGGAGGCCGGCTCAACGCCGCGTTCACTACTTTAACTGCATATCTGCTCACATTTAATTTTAGCAACGTGATTTCACAAAAGATGCCAAAATTAATTGAAGAGCTCAGCGGGTGGCGGTGCATAACAGGCTTATGACTTCATGTCTTGAGATTGAATGTGACTCATGATGTGTAGTGAGGACATTATGGAGATGAGATACTGAGAAAATATTACTCCATTTGCTTTTCTGGCCTACGAAAATGTTTTCAAACGCCGGTTACTGATTCATCACAGAGGCCATCGTTGGATAGGTAACACCGGGAGATGTGTCCTGATATTCTCATCAGCCTTTATCCTAAACCACTCACGCAGTTAGCATCAAATCTGTGTTGAACCATCCCAGCTCAACCTGGTTTGGACATTCAGTAAAAGCCAATCAACAGCGTGGCTCTCTCCTGAAGGCACCAATATACTAGGTATGAAATTGAGCTTGCACAAAATTAAACTGCTGTTGAACTGCTTTCAAACACAGCGCTGCGAGCAAATATCTGTATACTCACTGCGACTTGACGTCTGTTCATTATGTGACACTCCACGAGTCCTTGCCAGATGGGGCTGCTCGCAAACTGCAGCTACGAGATAGAAGGAGACAGAGATTAGAGATGAGAGTTAAACAAATGACGGTGAAAGAGGTTAGGATACAGGAGAGCTACCGGAGACGAACATTAAAGCACATGACTGAACTGAATATGACAGAACTGCTGGACCACAAAATCAGCAACCTGTTCTGCAGCTCGTTCTTTTGCTCTCAGATCAGAAATGTTAACTTTTAACATTTGCAGTGGAAATTAACTCCAAATTTTGAGACAACACAAGCATGTTGCAAAGATGCAAATACAGACAAGAGGTCTTTAAGGAGGGTTTTTAAAGACTCTGGGTCTTTTTGTCCAAAAATGCAGAAAATGTGAACATGTACAGTCCCATGGCGACTATGCAAACTCTGAGACAGCTCCTGAACAGCTACTATATGGACCTTGAGGTACGATGTTTTGTCAGTGACATCCTGTTTTGTTTCTTGATGGTTGGTGATCAGTTAGACACAGCATGCAACATGCACACGGTTGACCGGCTGCAAGTGATGTATTCAGGGACAATGAACAAAGCTGTGCAGCTAACGTAGCTAACGAAGCTTGCACAATACGTAATCAAAGCCAGACCAACACTTCTTTTTGGTTGAAAGACATCTTGCAAACATGCAAATTTCAATTTCACTCATTCTGTCCTTCTCATTGCTTTTAGTTTTCCATTTCACACTTTAACTCTTTAAGGTCCAGTGTGTGGGGATTTTGTGGCATCGAGCAGCAAGGCTGCAGATTACAGCCAACTGAATTAGGGCTGCAACTAAGGATTATTTTCATTTTGGATTAACACGCCGATTATTTTCACAATGAATCATTTGGTCTATAAAATGGCAAAAATTGTGAACAAGACTCAATATCCCACAGCCCAGAGTGAGGACTTTTAAAATTACTTCTTTTGTACAACAGTCCAAAACCCAAAGGCTCTTTATCTACTATCATAAATGACAAAGAAAAGCTGCAAATCCTCACATTTAAGAAGCTGGAACCAGCAAATGTTGGACATTTTTGCTTGAAAAATAACTTAAAGGATTAATTGACTATGAAAACAGCTGGCAATTAATGATTTAATTAAAAGGTAATTTTCAAGTAACAAAAACAAAATTCTTATTTTCAGGTGATTAAAAACACATAAAACATACTTCAATTTCTGCCATATTCTGCCAATACATCACCAAATCTTACACGCTGCTGCTTTAACACAACATCAAAATATATTGTAGCACATAATGTGGATTAAGTGTGTCGGCTCTCAACATCTGGCACGTTACACATGCTGTTTGGACACAGATCAACAAAGTGTTTTAACACAAAGCATTTACAATTTTTATGCCACAGAACAGTTGCTACAGCACTAATATCTAATCCAATATGCCTGAATTAAAATCCTTCTTGCAGATGAAGACACACAGCTATACATGTGACTACACAAACATCTTTAAGTATTACAACAATGGAAGAAAATGAAGGCGCCAAGCAAAAATTCCCTCTTTGATGTTTTTTGCCTCATTCCTAATTCACAGTCAGGCTGGCTGACTCATAAAGGTGTGATCCTGGGGTAAAGCATGTATCACACTGCATGTGTTTTTTATAATCACTAATATGTGCAATTTATACATCTGGCCCCTGATGGAGTAATGACTGCGTAAATGGTATCGATGAATAACCTTATCAAACCCCCACCGACACACTATGAGCATTTGTGTTCCAGGCGTTGAGTGAAACTGAAAAGAACAAATTAAATATGATTCAGCTGGCATGAAGGTCGTAAAAACAGCTCAGGTTTTTAGACATTTATCCTTCAGGATTTGAGTTCCAGAAACAGAGTCAAACCCTGACAGGCACGGTGACACTCGAACCACCTTCTCAAGACATTCGCTCCACCTTAAATTCCCACCTATTCAAATGCAACAGGTGAATTTCAGGAGACTGCATTTCCATTTCGCTATGAGCCAAGTCCAGCAGATTTGCAGGTCAAGGATGACCTTTGTTGAATTCTGACCTGTGCAAAGAAACTCTACAATGTACGGTGAATATGAGAGAAAAGGTGGGACTGAAAAGGTCTTCAGGAAATACCGATCTTTACATAAGTGTGTTCTGAGAAGCAGCAGCGTGGGAGGGATCCTGCGCGGCTACAACAGGGGAAGAAGGCAACAACAATGAAGCCTTTGAATGCATAGTTACTGTCTGGAGCTTGTGCTCGCAGCCCTGCACATCCAAACGCTCGCCCTCAACAACTGGCAGTTTGCTAAAGCCCTCCCCCGTACAGCGATTGTCCAATAGTAGTTTAACAACTGTAAATAAGCACAGCAAGCCTGTCGAGCTTTGGATATCTGAACATGCAGAAGGGATGTGCGTGCAGGCCTAGTGAGAGCAACTGTCTATATGAAAACATTTGGAGAGCATCGGATCCGTTAGAATTCACAAACTCTTATTAATCAACAGAATGTTTGCACATCCAACTAGCTGCTACTGTTATCATCCTAAACTGCATATGTGCTATGCAAGAATGTACAGCTTAGCATCAGTAGTCTATTACACAGCAGCATTAATAACAGAGGGTGGGGCCTAGCAAATTTGGTGAATCACGTCACAGCTGGAGCAAAGAGGAAGGCAGATAGAGCCATCAGCTGACTGGAGCAAAGCAGCAGACAGGTGCAGAGGTAATTTGAAAACAATCCTCTTCCATACGGAGACAAAACAAACGTCTCTGTCTGCCTCAGCCATTAAGGTGTCAGATACGTTTAGCGGTGAAGGTCATCCCGAGGCATGCCTGGACGCTCCGGCTTGACCCAATGATGCAGGTAGATTCAATTGAAACGCCACAAAATGAAGCTCCTCATGAGCTGCCTCTTGTCGCCCGTCTCTCGCCATTTCATCTCGCTCAACCAGCCATGTGTGGCTGAAACTGAGCAAATACATGTTGTCAGACAAAAAAAAAAAAAAGCATCTAAAATACGTGTGATTTTTAAAAGAATGCTCATTTTTCCATTAGCACCTGCTGTAGATAATGCACATTACCCAGCAGATTTTATAACAGGTCTCTGAGACATAAACCTCACTCAACACTTCGTCTTCTGTGTAATAACTGCTACGTGGCTGCTTTTATAGCAGCAGGAAAAGGTTCAAAGAAGCCCACCAACTAACCCACCCTAATTCAAAACCTCATTCTGAAGAAACAACAGTACAGAGGAGTGCAAACCACGTGAGGCCAAATAAATCTATGTATCGTTGCCTAACTTCCGAGCTCACGTCACTGCCTTGGCTCAGTGCAGATCACTCAGGGGTATAACCTAGATGTTTCAGGGACGCGAGTGAAAGGGGAATTCAAACACACACCAGTGGCTTAGCATTAAAAATAGCAGACGTGTCTTAGCCTCAATGAATATATGAATAATGAAATAACCTATAAAAAAGGTGTGATTACTAAAAGGATAAGTGAGATATAATACTTCAGGCTTTGATGATGAAATGAAAGTAAACCCATCTCTCTGCCTGTGTATCCATCCATTCAAGCAGTTCACTGCCTTCATGTTGCTTGTAGCAACGTCACTCTGCTACTGTCCAAAGGCCATTTTGAGACAGATGATTGGTAGTTGTAGCACCACTGCTACATGACTGGTAGCTGACAGAGCTGACAGCAGATGGGTGATGCATGTTCTTGAAAGAATTGGCTTACAACGATTACATTGTAACAATAACACGACGGATGTAGTTTTCACTTTGACCGGTCCGACGAGAAACCAGTGCTTGCAAAAGGTGTGTGTTGAATATGCACAAACCGGCATTAGAGGAATGCATGCGATTCGGCTGCAATGTGGATTAAAGCGGTATGATGCGAATTCGCAACAATCGGCGTCAAGAGGTTAATGCACTCAGTATCAGTAATGTAAATAATCTGTTTATCCATGAAATGAACACACTATAATTAAGTGAAAGTCCTATAAAATTTAAGAACAACCTGACCAAGTGCACTGTGTTGAGAGCAGTTAGCAGTTAAAAAACATCTGCGCTTGAATTTTCATGCTTTTTGCTAATGTTTGAGCCCATTGATAATCAACAACAAGCCATTGAGTTCAGAGTGGATTATACTGCCTTCACCATGATCACCTGGCTGGTTTCAAAATATAACTGTAAATGGAAAGGAATCATTAGAAACATCTTTGTCAACCTGCCTTTGTATGATTTTGACAATTAGCAGAGGCCAAAGCCTTCCAGCTACAAGTACTAATTTACAATTTTGATGAGACTATGCAGAAAAATGTACTCCCTGTCCAATCACACTATAAGTTTTCTCCATGGTCATGGCGAAATAAAAAAAAAAAACAGTTTCAATGGACATCTTCCAGACAACCAAGAAAAAGGATTCACCCTGACCCTGATACAACAGAAAATGAATTATTTAGTCGAGAGTCTGGGTTGGTTGCAGACCGCCTGTGCTGGCCAGCTGCCAGCTTTCAATGAGTGCGGGGTGGGATCTTGCAAAACTTCACTGCCTTTAAAAGAAACATCTGACCTTGAGCATTCCTACATTGTTAGATCTGTGATGTTCAGTGCCTTCTGGGAGGCGCTGGTTTCGTGATGAAGTGTTGTAGTCAAGTCTTGTGGTGTAGCCTGTGTCCTTCAACCAGCCTCGCCTGCTTTAGTCCTCCTAAGAATGGATGTGAGCTCGTTCCACTCGACTGTGGGTTGCGTGTGGAGGCGGAGAAAGCGATAGCAATAGAAAAAAATTGAGAGCGAGGATTTGTCTCACATTTCTTGTGGCTGCACTGCATCGTGGTTTAGCGGCGAAAGTGGGAGCAGATATTGGTCCGCGTGCTGGATTTCTCCCTGTATAATCACCCAATGTCTTCAAACTGGTAGCTCTTGAAAAAAGCAATTGATAATTCTTGGTCTGGTCCGGCCTGGTCTCACCAAATGGCGTATGAACACACCAATGTCTTAAGTCACTTTGTGTGTTATCATGATGCTTTTTTTTTGCTTTTTGCGTGTCATTTAATGCTGTCCACGCGTCGTTTAAGGTGCAAATGTCAGACAAAAATTGTCAGGTGATGTAGAAAGTCCACGTATGGAGGAGGCTGGGGTGGATGGACGGACTTTCACCCAGGACAATGGTGTTCATGTGAAACCAGAAGTCAACACTGACTTGTTTAAACTTCCATCCTTTAGTTTACGGACATATTTCACTTCCGTCTTGTACGTATCATCAACCATGATCTTTTCCAAAGATCCACCATTACACAACGTTAACCACATGCTTTTTATTGTCACCATGACAATCAAGGTTTCATCTTCATAAAATAGTGGGACTACTCTCTGGGCTTGCTGGTGAACTCCTGGTGGTGAGCTGACCACGAACAAACTTGAAATTAAACCAGGAACACGCCAGCGCACGTCAGTCACAACAGCTCTCCCAGCTTCTTTCTCCTGAGCCGTCGACTCACTCTGGCATTTTGGGGACAAATAAGGGTCAATGCGTCCGCAGTTTGCCAAACAAGCCTATGTGCACCATAGACCCATCCATCTCGTCTCACAACTGTCCAAAAACCAGATCTCTGGTGGAACCGTTTATACTCAGACAGAGGATGTTAAATAACACACAGCGAATAAGCTACAGTAACATTAACTTCCTCCATTTTGGGCTCTCTGTCATCACAATTACTTGTCAAAAGCACATATTTGAACCAAAACTGAACTTGATACAAAAAACAATCATGCAAATGCAAACCCTAACCCCTCCCGACTGATCACAGAGGTCCCACTGAAATGAATGGCCGGTGGTCTGGGGTGCTGTGAGAGATTTAAACCAAAGTTTGACATCTATCATAGATTTATTGAAGAGTTGTGCTGGAAAGTGACATACTGTTATCAACTTCGTGCACAGGAAAAAAACTAAAAACAATACAATGTGTTTGCAATGTCATGACTTTGAATGCAACTCAACTGTCATATCTCTCATACCTCTTTTCCTGTTTTGTCTCTAAACACCATCTTATGAAGCAGAAATGCCATAAAAAATGTCTTAAAAACAGAAAGCGCAGTATTCCCTGGGACTCTCTTCAAGGGCTGAGTGAAACGTCACCCAAATGAAGAATGGCAGTGATATCCAGCCAGAGGACAGCTTCCTCACTCTCCCTGTTTTTCAGAGCCAGATAAATCAGCTCAAGGTTCCTCAGTGATCCTCTGTGTGGCAGTGGAGGGGGATTTATCATTCTCAGATAAAGGCTCGGTCCTCGTCAACGTTCGCTTTCACCCTCGGCTGGGAATTTATGAGAACTGGTGGCATTGTGTGTGCAGCCTACCTGGTTACACAACAGAGTGCAAAGGGCTGCACAACAAGACAATCCATTGCGCTCACGCCATCAATTTCCACCCTGAGGATGTCGTTCACACTCATGACAAACGGTATTTTACGCAGTCATTTGCAACAGTGCGGCAAAGGCACAACCGGCGTCACTGCAGCGCGCAACAGTTCACTCACTCTCTGAGCAGCGCAATTCATAAAGTTTACATATTTCAAACGGCAGCGTCGAAATCAGTTTACCAGGAACATACAAGCACTGGTTTCACAATAAATACGTGAATAAATAAAAGCAATGTAGCTCTAAGTGGTTTCACATCCAGACACGAGCAAACACATGAATGATTTCATCTACTACAATTCAGTCTGATCGAGTGTTTCAAGCTTCCTCTCGTCTGTCAGTTACCTGTTTTCTGCAGTACGGATAAATGCAGGCTGTGTCTATGTAATTACCTAATTACAGCTGTGAGACCAAGAGAAATAACCTCTGCTAATGCTATTAGAGCTGTACAGTCGAACGGAGACTGTTGCATTTACAAAGAAACACGTTTCCATCTTTTGTTCAGGCTTGTAGACTGAAATAAGAAATGTTGGTTAGAGGAATGCATGAAAAAGAGTCACGTGAGACTCAAGGCTCTCCTACTCTGTGATTCTGAAATTATCCATATCAATAATGCTGTAGTTTCTCCTTGATAACTGAGAAGCAGGCAAATATCTCACAACAATCTTAAAACTATTAGACTCACTACATCTCAGGTCTTATTGCAGTTTATGGCAAACACCACAGAGAGATTTACTAATGTTTCCATACACTGCGATATGAAACATGCCTGGCAGCTAGGTTAACTGCTCATGTAGCAGATTTGTTCATTGATTAAAGAACAAACCTGGTTAATATCCTATATGTTTCTCATTCCATGAAAAGACCAAAGCAGACAGTGAATTGATCCGACTAACAAGTATCGTCTGTGTAGCCAAAGCCTGATATATCTTATTCCTCTGTGCCGTGGAGCTCCACAGTTGTCCAAAAACTATTAAAACAACATCATTGAGCCATGCTGTTGCGCTGGGTGACATGTTCATTCATTATAATAAACAAGGGAACTGTATTTTAGTTTGAGTCAGTGGCACATACACAGTCCTGCTGCCATAAAAACTAACTAGAGCACTGAATGTGTATTAATCTGCAGCTGAAAACAGTCCCAGACAAATACCCCGCCTACAGGTGTTTGAGTAATGTTGGTTAAAAATCTACAAACCCAGCTGTTCCCAGAAATTACTGTGGCTTTTTAAAAAGGAAACTATATATTTGTGAGCTGTTTTTAGAGGTTTATGAAGTAAGAAGCAATGGCCTCGGGGCTGAGTGCCACACACGGGGTGGGGAAGTTGGAAAGTACGGCGAGGCAGACTAACAACTTGTTGGTTTTGGTCTTTTCATGGATTTGTTGACGGTACTAAAAATGAAGAATAGCAGCAGCCTTATCGTTTGAACTGATGCAACTGGAGTCGATTTGTGACGCCAAGAATCTAAATCAAACGGTTTAAATGGTTGTTGCTTGTGCTGCCGCCATTGCACTGAAAAAAAAAAGTGACCAAATGTGTTGTTACAGAAGTTAAAATCCAGTGAGATGAGATAACCATCCCTCACCTGCAGAGTGCTCATTACTGGCCATCAGCCATTACTCAAACTTGAGGAACTTCCTTTGATAACAGAATCGCTGGAGCTTTTTGAGGCAATGATTGAGGATTTTTAGTAAACTAAACATTCCCAGAATGCATTCCAGACTCGTGGCATGAAAGCCCTCATTGAGAGCGTTATTAGTGTTTCCTTTCTGTTGTTTATTCTCGTCTGATAATGAGGGATCATTTGCCTCAGACCATCAAGCGTGCGCTCCTTCGGCCTCGTCGTCACATCATGTGCTCTTGGATTCTTGAAAAGAAAGACATTCCCTGCTCATTAGCTGATATCCTGAGGCACAGCTGTCTCTATTTTTGCTTGTGAAGCTTTTGTTGTTGACCTCCGAGTGCTTCAGCAACCCCCTCATCTCTTTTTACTCTCCTCTTCTTCATTCTTCTTCTCCGTCTCGCACTCAGTCAGTTCATCCCTCGATTCCCTTCGATCGCCTCTGGGCAGACAGTGGATCTTTTTGTATTTCTCATAAATGCCTGTTATGGTGCTGCGTATTGAACGTTTGAAGCTGTATCCTTGTCAGGTAACGCTGGTGATGGTGAGTGTGAATACAGAAAATGTTGTCTTTTCAGGTTGTAGCCACATTCCCGGGTTTGTATTGGATGTATTTTGCCAACATGTGACAGAACCGATGATGTTTCTATATAGGCCCAAAGGTGTAATAACCTCCTAAATAAATCAAATCTCCCATTTCATCCTGAACGTGTCCTCACTGTCTCTCCTCTGGTTTGGTCAGCTAAAACGCTTCATTTTCCATCCCGCTCTTATTGTTATGACAGCGGGGTTTTTGTTTTTTGAGCTGACTCAGGTTACTCGCTGCCTCACTGAGTCATATCTGCTGAGTCACAGAAGGGCCGGAGGACCCTGCGCCGTGTCTCCTGATCAAAGGGGCTTTGACCATCAGCAAAACTCCAGCCGGGTGACATAAGGCGGGCGAGATCAATTCAAACTCATACTGACGCCTCTGTGAGCCGGGACACGGTCGGTGAGCTGCGTGCAAAAATCGGACTCGCTCGTTTGATTTCATCGCTTTTGAGATATATCAAATCTTTCTGTCAGAGCCGCGGCCCTCTGAGCTTTGGCTTTGTATGCCGCTCTTTCTCTTAATTAACTTCAGTTTTAATACTACACGACAGACTAGTCAAAATTCAACTCGAGTGCGATGTGAATTCTCGAGGGTGAGGTAAAAACTGCTTGCTCAACAGGTGCAGCAGTCAACATCAAACGCTCCATGCATCTACATCAGGACATGACGGCAGGCTTGTTCATGGAGATGTGCTGTTTGACATCAAACCCTCGCCCACATTCACGTAACCTCATGTCAACCCCAAGCATGCCACGTAACTGATGCCTCAGAGGCTAAAATAGTCCATGGGACATTTGATCTCTGGTTAGAAATTATACTTTTTTTATTCAGAAATCAACAAAAAAAGGTAATAATCTCTAATGTCATCAACAATAATATATTGTACATCACAGTTTCCAAAATTCAAACCTAAATGACCCAAATCTTTATCTACACCTGTGTAGATATGTTCACTCTCTGTTGAGAGATGTGTCTATTTAACCTTCCCAAGGATTGGAACCAGCAACCGTTCAGCAACAAGCCCACTGTTCTCACCTTCAGGTCACTTCTGCCCTCGTTTAATGGCTCAGTGCTATTTGTAGCTCTGTTCATGCCCACTGTCGGCCACAGTAAATGGGAATATATCGGTCTGGGGATGATGAGGGCATATAAACGGAATAGTGTGGCGGGGGGTTGTGGGGAGGGCAGGCCTGACTCAGCTGAATGGACCGTCGGTGACACAGACTCCTGGAAGTGGGTCAAGAACACACACCTCCACTCTGAACCATGCAGACAGCCAGAGCCTGTTAACTCAAACCTGTGAATGAGCAAAGCACCATATGACTTGCAAATTATCATAATATGTAAATTGAAATCAAGTAATTATGGTAGGCCGCAGAGGTACAGCATTTTAAGCCAGTTTTGCCTTAAGTATCGACATTAGCTCAGTACGGTGTGCCCCCCAGCACATGATAATAATGATGATAAATAACTCTACCCCTGGCAGAGCCGAAAATACTCCTCCTACGGCAATTCTAAAACAGGTAACAGGCTCAGCTGTTAATCCTTTAAATGTGAGGAAGAGATGCTTATACATATTCATGCATATTAATGCACCACTGCAACCCAACCTGACAGGGGAGCTTATTAAATTCCGGTTCTTTAAAACCACCATGACATTCAGGAGTCTAAATCCTGTCCTATCCTTGTTAGCTTGTGTAAATAACAACGATGTGGGGGAATCGAAACAGCGCGCCCCTCGACACAAGCAGCCAAATTAAGATGTGTTTTGGCATTTTCACCCGGGACGATCAGTCAAAACACACCTGGGAGGGCGCACTTGAAAATCAGCCAGCGAGCACTAATAATAAAAGCACTGCTGGCTCCTCTCAGCAGAGCAGTAAACAGAACAATAGTGATGTAACAGTAATATGGTGATAATAATCACAATTAATATTAAATTCGAACTGCAGATCAGAGCAGTGTCAAACTGGACTGATGCTTTGCAGGATGTCCTCCTAAAGCAGGTAAGTGAGTTTTCTCTGCAAGTGAAGTTTCAAGGACCTGTATGAGTCACAATGCTGACACTCCCAAGTCCCATCAGTTTGTTGCGTGTACACCATGTTATCAGGCAGTGCACACAAAGGCCCCGATTCTGAACCTAATAAAGTATAATAACACGCCTTGTAATGAGACGGCGCTTCCTGAGGGCAAATCATAAATTATGCAAATCGGCAGGCGAATAAAGGGCCCAAGCTTAATTGAGAGAGTGTGAGGTCGTGAGCAACCAGGGAACACTGAGGCCCCCTTTTCACTTTCATCCTCCTGATACCACAGCGAAGCTTCTGCATGAGTCTCTAAAGCAAATAATGACAAAGAAACCGGAGCTGAAATTTCACTCATTATTATTTCTAGTATTTGCTTTTTGACAAGTTGCTGGTAATTCTCGGCTTGGAGTTCGGTCAGCGGGTCGAAAAAGGGCAAAGACAGCTGATGGCACATGCTGAGGTGAGTCAAATGAAGAGCCCTTCACACAAATAAATCTCTGTGTGCCAGGCTGGAGTGAGCGCTCAGAGCAAAGTCATAAACACATACGTCAAGACCTCTGCCGCATTCCTCCGCTCCGCAAGGTCAAAAGGCTTCGCGGCGCCTGTAGGGGATCTTCAGATTGCAATTGTACGTCGATTGCGTCCATCGGGGGACTCTGAAATCCAAACAGAGTCAATGAGCACTTGAGGGTCCCTCACAAGCAGAAAGTGCAAACAACCTTTTATAGTTGCCTGCACTTTAAACAGCAAATGGCTTTGAGGAACTCTTACACAGAGTTGAGCTAAATCCAATATATTTCAAGAGAAATTATGTAACTCAAAATGCTGCGGATATAATAGTGTATTAGAGAGTTCAAATTAGAGGTCTTCGAATTAGACTTGCCAGGAATCGAGACACGAACCACGTTGATATGGTAGAAGTCCTTCAGATACGTAGACTGTCATCATTTAAAAAAAAAACAGATTTTATTTTTCATCGACCGATTAAAGCTGAGCCTCTGCATTTTGAAAGTTACTGATCTGCTGTCCTCTAAGTCACAGCTAAGAAGCTTCAAAGGTTGTCCGAGTCAAACTGAAAGATGAGATGAGATGAGACTCTGCGCTGAAACAAAAAGGTTAAGAAAAGCAGGATAAGGATGGCGACATTCTGGATCTTTGCAGTTGTCAAGAAATCCCATAAAACGATCAAAACCAACAAAGTGTTGGATCATCTTGCAAGTTTCCGTTGACCTTTATCAGACTTTGGATACGGAGACATGTTAGCAGCAGCAATTTATTATTGGTTCTGGCCTTTTTATGGCATCAAATCACTTTTTATTCTATAAAAAAATGTATAATAGAATATCAGACTTAGCCTTTAAAACCATACTTGGTGGCACTGTTGACATATGTGCCAAAAATGACTGCATTGTTCTAGAGTTTGTTCTTGCTGTTAAAATCCCTGGAGACATGTTTCCTGCAGGATCCTTTTCATAAAGGCCTCATAAACTCTGACTGAACCTCCATGAACCTCTTATACACAAAGGTTTGTCTCTGCACCTTTTATTTTTTCCTGTGAGGTGTCCTCAGGCGTTTGCTTGCTATCTTAGATTAATAAAAAAAAAATAAAAAAAAATCTTGTGATGAACCTTTCACTTCGAAAATGTCAAATCAAGACGTATCTGCAATGATGTTATCTACAAATGAAATGCGATAATTGTCCCACTGGCTCGAGATTCATTACAGGGGTTTAACTGTACATAATTCACACACTGTAATTGCATTTTGCAGGGGGGGCTTTGCTTTCATTACTCCTGTTAGAGCCACATTCGACATGCCTGTGGAACAGAAAGGGATTTGTAGAACTTCACAATGAAAAGGATATTAACTATTCAGTGGATTTGATGGCTATTACGCTGTAATGAGCCCAGTTTTAGTGGGCAAATTGACAGCAGCAGCGTTACATGTGTCCCAGGCCGGTGTAATTCATATTGACGGTTCTCAGGACACTTGTTATATAATGTGACACCTTGTTGAGCAGTGAATCTCACGACAAGCATCAGCGATCCTATTAAGTTATTCAGTCGCACAGACTCCCATTTTGGTTGCAAGAAATAATCAGTTTATTTACTGAGACTTACAAACAAATAAACTAAAACGTGCTGTTGTAGTGCCCAGGAAGCCAAAGCATTCCTTCCTTCAGGGCCCACTTGAAATGAGCCTAATAGAGGTTTACATCAAAGCTAATCTAAGCAACAGCCTGTCTCTGACAGCCAACCACAGCAGCGACCTCTCAGCAAATAATCTCCACTGCTGAGTCTGAAATCACTGACTTACAGTGCATTTAACTGTTTTTAGCTCGGCAATTTGACTAAGAACACAGTCTAATTTACTGCATTATGGCCTGGAGGAAAAACACACACAAACAGTCATGTTTCTATCACTCTGGGGACATTACATAGACTCACACTCATTTCTTGGAGACTTGCCATAACCATAACCACTGCTTTCCAAAGCCTAACCTTAACCTGACCTTAACCTGACCTTAACCCAAGTACATTATTGGGATTTGAGTTTTGTCCCCACAATGTGACTGTGTAAACACGTCCCTACAACATGAGTAACACAGGTCCACACACACAGCAGGGCACCGCATAGTGCTGCACAAATACTCTACTGTTAGCCATCAAGCAATTTATGGAGAGGGCAGGATTTTTGTGCTGTCCGAGTTGTAGACTTTTTGGTAGAGTTCAAAGAGGGAGGATTACAAGTTGCACAGAAGTTTTTGTTCAAACACAAACGACTGGTCAGAGAGGTTTTTTTAAAGACAGCCTTTTGTAGAAAGAGAAAGTTCAACAGAAAGTGTTAATCAATAACCCATCAAGATTGTCCAACTTGGTCTCGTCCTCCTTGGGTCAAACTGGTCTCAATGAAGAGCCGAAGGAAAACACACACATTTGCACTGGACACGTGGTCTGCAGACAGACAGCAACGACAGGAGTGAACAACCAGCCTGAAGAAGCAAAACGTGGCCAAACAACTGATGAATTTAAGAAAAGAGAGAAAGAGACTGCATTGAAGTTATGATGTGTGGTGTTAAATCCTCCATCATGGTACAAAATGAATCAACTGTCCTCCCTCCACGATCGCTTAGCTGCAACCAAAGAATCAACGTCTCTTAATTTCATCCACCTAAACCCTGACAAATCTGAAAATCTGGCTGGTAAGGGCCTGAGGTTTGATTTGTCTGTTCTGGGCTTCTGCAGAAACACGGCGCTGCAACATAGTGGACTCTGTGGAAGTGGACCTGCTCCCTCTGTAGACATAAAGAGCTCTTTCTAAGACAACAAAGACTTATTTTCAGGTGATTAGAATGAAACGAAAACATAATTTTGAATATTAAGTTACATTCCTGCCAATATATAAATCCAGTTAAGACAAGACCTTTAAAGAATGGCACTATTTAGCATTTTGTTTTTCTTCTTGCCTCTTATGGTGTCTTCACTCTGTATTCACAGCATGTTTTTGGATCTATTATCAATAAAGCTTTGCGAACTATCAGTTGCTGACAGCAAGACCAGGATCATCAGTCAGGGACACTACCCTTTTTTCTTTATTTTGGACATAATGTTAATGGTTTTGTGCTCTTTTTTTTATCCTTTTTTATTCTCTCTTATCAGCTCTGGACCAGCACCCAAGCAGTCATCTGACCAATCCATGACCTGAGCGGAGTATGGACTGATGCATGGTGCAGGTACCAAAAGGATGGCAGCAACGTCCAATCAAAATCATTGCATTGCCCAAAGACGCTTTCCCTACAATTATGAATGCTTGTTCACAGCACATAAGATGAGTGCTAAGATGAAAACAGAGAAAAAGATAAGACTAAGACTTTATTAATCCCATGCTGGGGAAAGTAAATAAAAGTGCTTGCTGCACTGGCCGGGCCTCCTGAGTGGCAGGCGAAATCTACCATTGAACCACCAATGCAAACATCACATTCATCCACCACATGATTAAACACTGATGACAAAATGTTCACTATTAAACACAGAATTCAGACCAATGAAAACTGAAAACACAGGATTTTGGGGAAAATAAAGATTTCACAGGGCCCTACAACACATCCAAGAGTTGTCCAGATATTCTACTCTAATCCACAAATGTGAACTTTATGCTGTTGCTGGAGGAAAAGTCATGTGATCATAGCAATCATCCTCTGGGGATCATAAGCTACAGTATTTCAGGCTGAGTCAAAGTGGTGGACTGATCAACACAACACTGGCTTCCCCAGAGCCACTCAGGCAGCATAGCTGATAATTCATAATTTTTGATAATTCTTGACTTCTGTTGTCTTATGGTATATACCTGGACAGGTAAATCAAGCAACCCTACTGCAGCTCACTCCTCTGTTCAAACCCGTAAAGTTGCGCTGTAATGCAGATAACAAGTAAGCTCTGAACAGCCCGGCAGACCCCTGCAGTGCAACTCAGACAAGCACAGCCAAGGTCCCCTAATGAAATAAGAGCTTTTACTGGGAGCTGAGACAGTTTTCATCCATATATTTCCTTCCTCTGTGCGACGCTGTATAAATTGTACAGCAAAGTGATAGTTAAGTGTTTGAAAATACATGCCTGGGGGTGTTACCACCTACTGGACCTGGAGAATAAAAGAAAACAGTCATATATTGTAAAAGAGGATGCTGATATTAAACACTTTTTCTCTCACTTTATGTCGTACTGATGCATAAAGTGAAAGGCCTGCTCTCTGGCTCTGTATACTGCAGATGAGGAAACAAGGTTTGATTCCCAATAGAGTGATACATACAAAAGACTTACATATGCAATATTACTGTGACTTAACCGGATTGTCGTTCCTATGTTCAGTCAAATAGCTTGTGTTTTTTTTACAATTATTCAATTATTGTGGTGAACCTGACATTACAGTGTGTCAGAAAATGTTTTTTGATCTCAGTTTTCAGTCATTTTTAATGTTATCAATGCTTTGCCGTGCAATCGAACACCCCAGAAGCTTAACTTGGCTACTTGAAACATCTTCCAATATTTCTTGTGTGTCGGAGACAAAGATTCATGAAAACACTGTGCTGCAAACTACAAAGCCTGACTGTTCTCAGATACATTAGACACCTCATTAGGCACAAACAGCTGTGGGTCGCTTCAGCTTCACAATGCTGCTGAGGCAAATTCACATATTCATAACGGTAAACAAGGACCTTTCAGCAAAGCTATTGTTTGAGAAAAATATTGTTATTGAATCAAACGTGTTGCTCCTTCATCACAGCAGCAACCAG
Organism: Chelmon rostratus; assembly: GCF_017976325.1. Classification (NCBI taxonomy): domain Eukaryota; kingdom Metazoa; phylum Chordata; class Actinopteri; order Chaetodontiformes; family Chaetodontidae; genus Chelmon; species Chelmon rostratus. The sequence continues at coordinate 4,120,545 of NC_055672.1, forward strand.
ACATTCAACGCTTTCAGCAGGATGATGTTGAAACTTACAGTGGAGCTTCACATATATGATACCTCAGTAGCCTGAAAAAGCCAAGCTTCAGATGTAAAGCCAGGCTTGTGAAAGAGATTAAAGGGGTATTTCACAGATGTTACACATCAAGATCAGTTTGTCCGTGAAGAGGAGTGCAATCAAGTCTGTGAAAACAGCTTTATAACATCACCTGTGGCTCCAGAGGAGCTTTCTAAGGTCTGAAAAAATAAGCAAGAGTGACGATGAGGTTTATCTCAGCTACAAATTTCCAGCAGGAAGCCAGCGTTACAAACTTTTGGGGTAGGAAAAGTTCTGGACATTTAGCAGGGTTTAACAAAGAAAAGCTATTTAGTTGCATTAATCCTCCAAAGTGCAAGTGCAATCAGCACAGTGCAATACCGAACAGTCGTTCAAAGAATAAGTATGGTTTATTACAGCTTGGACTTTATCTTCGTGACTCTGGTCTTTGGCTTCTGTTGGTTATGTTAACATTGTTCTGACCCAAGTCATTGCTGAGATCTCGAAATGTGGTGACATTGTTTTAAAGGATAAGTTTCGTTTTTTACAACCTGGACTTTATTTGTAGCATTAAATACGACCATTTACTCATCCAGACAACTTTGGTGGCATTTGGAGTCGTTTTGAAGAAATTAGCCCCAGAGGAGCGGCGCGTATATCCGTATAATGCGAGTACTCGGGGCATCCATGCACAGCCTCTATATAACGCATAATCTGCGGAAACTCGTTCATATTCCAATATTTTGTTATGATATGCTGGTGCTATTCCCCTCTGAGCCGGCGGTCGGCTAGTCTAGCTGTAGTTTGGCACAGCTATGGTTCGTTATTGTGTATTCGTAGCTGACCGCCGCAGAGTCAGCCGTGTTGTGGCTGGCTGCTCTCAGCGTGCGGCGTTCGGTAATGACATCATCCACGTCAGAGGTAGTTGTCTAAAGACGCCGGATGTTGATAACATGCCACCACGGGCTCAGAGGGGAATAGCACCAGCATATCAGAACAAAATATTGGAATATGAACGAGTTTCTCTGCAGATTATGCGTTATATAGAGGCTGCGCATGGATGCCCCGAGTACTCGCATTATACGGATATACGCGCCGCTCCTCTGGGGCTTATTTCTTCAAAACGACTCCAAATGCCACCAAAGTTGTCTGGGTGAGTAAATGGTCGTATTTAATGCTACAAATAAGGTCCAGGTTGTAAAAAATGAATCCTTTAAGCGTAAGAAGTCCGAGTCAACCAGTGCAGACAATAGTGCAGGTTTTAAACAAGGCAACAGTAATGCTAAGATAAATAAAGATAAGATAAACGCCTCATTATACAGGAAAACTGTGAGTGGCCAAACCTGAACTGGGAAGTTGTTCTGTAAACTGAACCGGGTGTTTACGAGGGAGAGTTGGGGCAATAATTTTAATCATTTGTTCTTGTTGTAAAGTCTGACTAGCCTGGAGGCTTGTTTATGACCTGCATGATTTTCTGTGTTTGATGGACCACTGGGCTCATGTTCAGTGATGTTGTAGCTTTGAAATCTCAGCAGTTACTCTGATTAAAAGAACTACTTCTGTCAAGAGAGGTTGCTCACCTAACATGCTCTCAATTTCACAACACTGTCATTTGCTGGGATGTAACAGCAATGTTCCTCCTCTCCTTCATGTGCTGTGGCTCTGATTGCACCCTCATTTGTACTGTACATTGCTTTATAAAAACTGGATTCACCAGCATTCAATTTTTAGATATAGTTGTACACCTTCATAGAGCAATCATTCACATAAAAGGGAAGAATGCTGCTCAGTGCTCCGATGGGTTGAGAATTACAAGAAAACAAGATTAATTTCTGGAAAGAAATGGCGTGAATCATCTGTCAGGACTGAGACTTTCCTACCAACAACGACAGCATCACTCGTTTCAGCAAGTGTCCCAACACCACATATATTTACTATGAAGTGGAATTCAGGTGACAGTATAATAGAGAGAGACAAAGCCCACACAGAGACAACGTCTCGATGGATGGGTGGGTCAACAAAACCTCAGTGTAGAACAGGGGAGACTGGAGCTGTCAGTCATTGTCAAGATGATTAACTAACTTTAACACAGGTTGTCCAAAATGCAATGTTTCCCAAAGCCTGACCACATCGTTTCTGTGCCTAAACTGAACCAGATGCTAAATATAGGGGGCTTTAGGGCATTCAATCGTTCGCAACTGGACCTCGTCAGTTTGTCTTAGAAGACGTTTCACCTCTCATCCGAGCAGGCTTCATCAGTTCGTACGCAACCAGACTAGATAGGACAGCTCTAGTCCAATGCAATGGTGTTAGGTTCAAGTATTTATCCCCTGAGTGAGACCAACCCCCAAAATCAAGAATGGTATCACTCTATTGTGAGGCAAATGATCCCCCCATTAAGGCGGGGTGGGGTGCAACCCTTGAATGTCAACGACAGTCGTTTGCCTCGTTAGTGTCCCATTGTTGTCATTGGGAGGCTCCTGGAGCCATGTGTGAATGGCTTTGTTGTTTATCCTCAGAGACTAAATCTTTGAATCTTTTTGGGAGAGATGAAAGGACCGCATTGTATGTGGGAGAGAGGTGGTGTCTCAGACCTCCCCCTCTGTTCAGAGATGGTTTTTCCACCTTGACATAGATGGCTTCTCGTTCTCCTCTTTCAAACCATCTGTCTTCTCTGTCCAGAATATGCACATTTTTATCCTCAAAGGAGTGTGCTTTCTCCTTGAGATGCAGGTAAACAGCTGAGTCCAGCCCTGAAGAGTTAGCCCTTCTGTGTTGTGTTTGGGGGTTGGCCTCACTCAGGGGATAGATACTTGAACCTAACACCATTGCATTGGACTAGAGCTGTCCTAGTCTGGTTGCGTACGAACTGATGAAGCCTGCTCGGATGAGAGGTGAAACGTCTTCTAAGACAAACTGACGAGGTCCAGTTGCGAACGATTGAATGCCCTAAAGCTTACAATGACCTGGATGAATGAGAATATTCACAGGCATGCTAAATATAGGTTTATTTTTCAACAGTTATTTGCAACAGTTTAAGAAGGCACAGGAAATGACCTGTCCTGATGTTTAGGTGTTGGATCAGAGAACCCTTCTACAGTATTTGTCATTTTTTAGGGCGTGGACAGACACGAGTGACTGTTGTGGGAAATCCAATTGTGTATTCCCACAATTCTTCCAGTCATGTGAAGCTCCTGGTGTCTTCAGTCTACTTTCCTTTTCTGTGTGAACGAAGCATTAATTGTCCTAATGAGGTAAAATCCCCCATCCTGGCTCTCCAATCCGGTCGAAAATAACCACACACTATTTGAACCTGCCTTTACTCTGGTCTGTTACTCCATAGAAAATTGCAACCCCTGCTGCCTGCTTTGAATCCCTCTCCTTTGTTGTGTGTTGAGAAAGATGATAGCCCAGATTTAGTGTTACACGGTCCGCCAGGCTATCAAGAAGCCTGATAAGCACCTCAGCAGCACTCCTTCAAGCTGTGCGCTGCTCTCAGATGAAATCCTCGCTTCTTTAAAAAGTTTACTTTTCAGGAATTTCGCAGAAGAGTCTTTTAGATGACATTTTCATAAAGTTACAGAACAGGTCATGACTCTCTCTTCCCCTAAAAATAGCTGAATAAAGCTTCACTCTCTGTGTAGACATGAAAATTCCCAGGACTGAAGTTTTGAGGTTTTCACTTTAAAAACAGCAGCGGGGTTCTCGTCAAAAAGCAGCATTGCATTCGTCACGGCGAGGCCCCAGCCCCTGTCAGGATGCCACATCAGCTGCTGGGCAAAGCAGAGCCAATGAAAATAAATAAATCAAGCAGGTGTCACGGACATCTGTGGAACACCCAGGCATGCATCCAGTAGCCATCAGCTGCATTTCCACACTGCACACGAGGCTGCGCATCTTTCTTCTCAACAACCGTGTTTTACAATTGATTGTCGATGGTTAAATTTCCATTCCTCCCAGCGCTTTGAAATCCTTCATGTCCACGCTGGCGATAATGAAAGAACAGCTACTCAGTGGATCCCGTGGTGAGATTATTTTATCAACTGCTTTTTCCAAGGTCAAGAATGAATTTGTAATCTCAATTTTTAATCCAGCATGGATGAGAAGCTCATCGAGACAAATGGAAATGAAAACCATCTTCAATATCAGGACTAGGCAACAACGATAAGCTTCAGAAGATCATGTGATGTGATCGAAAGCTCCAGAATGGCTTCTAAATGGACATTGTGGTGCACTGATTGTCAGTTACTAAAGATGCTTTCTTCTAACGTACCTTTTGATTGGTTGCGTAATTACAAACAACATTTTTACATAAAATGCTTCAGATTTCAAACCAAATTCTCAGGTTTTCATGTAAATTTGCCATTTTGGCCATGAAAGCAGACAAAGTTGTGGTTTATCTTGTTGCTGTTATTTCAAGAAACTGGTGTTCCTATAAGACCTCTAGTTAACAGCTGGAGCTCTGCGCTTCTTTGAGGCACGGCCTCGAGTGCGTGTGGCCAGACGTGAGGGTAAGATGCATCATTTTCTCACACATTTGTTTCAGAAAACGGCGTGAAAACATCTTTCAGGATTTGTGCCCACGCCGCACATTCGAAAGATGTCGTCCCTCTTTGTGCAGCTGTTAGTGGACGAACCATCATTACCGGGAGGCATGTGTTTGTGCTTGTTCTGCTTCCTCGTAGATATTCAAAAACAAATGATCACCTACAGCATCGTATCATTGAGAGCAGACTCTGATCTGGCTTGCTCGAGGCTCCTGAAGGACCGACCATCATTTAGCAGAATTGTTGTGACCTAGAGTAGCTGTCTGATTTGGAGCATTTTCAGGCTCTAAATCCACATAATGATGTTTTCTACTCTTCACAAAGAGCTGCTCTGTTTACATAGCGCACATCATGCCTCGTTAATATTTCAGTACTGTTCTGTTTGGGCATCTGGGAAGGCATAGTAGAGAGTCGCACTGAAGTCCCTTTCCTTCTGTGCTTACTGTGTTCCCAATGAATAGGTGGAATGGTGAGTGTGTGAATGCAGAGTGCCGGAGCTATCTGTAAGAATAACACAGTTTCTCTCTCCTCCAACACAAAACAAAGAAACGAGTTCACAGCAGCACAACAGCAGCAGCCGTTTGACAACAATCTATAAACATGAGCTTAAAACTGTACGTTGTCTCGATCTTATGTCGCCATATGCAAAGCCTGGAACCTGGAACTTCACTGCAGTCAGCCTCTGCAGTGATGTCGAATCTAAAAATGAAAACTGTTGACTGGCAGGATGCTGTCAGATGTGATGTGGGTGTAAGATCTGTCAGAGCTGTGAAATTGTTAAGTTAGAATCAAAGATCACCACGTGGTGGTTTCCATGCACACTACAGAAAGACTGAGGTCACTAATGTAGTAAGATTGAAATTTATTGTTTTCACACTGCAGCAGTGGAAAGTGAAATTATGGGCATGATCATGGTCATTTAGAGGGCAAGAGGTCATCAGAACAACAGGGTTCAGCCTCTGGGTACCATTAAGTATGGTTTATTACAGCTTGGACTTTATCTTCGTGACTCTGGTCTTTGGCTTCTGTTGGTTATGTTAACATTGTACTGACCCAAGTCATTGCTGAGATCTCGAAACGTGGTGACATTGTTTTAAGTGTAAGAAGTCCGAGTCAACCATTGCAGACAATAGTGCAGGTTTTAAACAAGGCAACAGTTATGCTAAGATAAAATAATGCCTCATTATACAGGAAAACTGTGAGTGGCCAAACCTGAACTGGGAAGTTTAGGAGGTCACCAATGTAGTAAGACTGGAATTTATTGTTTTCGCATGGCAGCAGTGGAAAGTGAAATTATGGGCATGATCATGGTCATTTAGAGGGCAAGAGGTCATCAGAACATCAGGGTTCAGCCTCTGGGTACCATAAAAATCCAAAAGATTCGGAAATCTGACCATAAGTGCTAGTCAATAGGACATTTTGAGCTGACTGTGGTGCTTGAGATCAGCAGCTCCCAATGTGATGTAGGTCATCTACAGGCATCAGTCAGTCATCTCCAAATCAACCTTTCAGTTAACTTCCTGCCTTGTGCTTCAAGTCACTGTTGACTTTTTCAATATTTAGGCCTATCAAAGAGACATCAATCGAAAAATGTGTGGCCAAGAAGTGCATTGTGGTGTCATGGAAATCTGATTCCCCTCTCTTCATTGACAGGTGGTCTTTTGAGATGAATAGTTGCATTCCCCTGGAAAAAATCACATATTGTCTCAGAAAACAATATAACACCTTTTTGAAACTTTGGCAGCCATATTTAGATTATATGTCTTGCACCAAATAATTAATGTGATAATTTATATTGAGTTTCCACACTGACCCCTTTTTTTAAGTAATTTTACCCTCTTGTTTGTTATGTCTGTATACTGTTGGTATATCGGCATGTTTGTGTATGTTTCTATATGTTGCATATAAAAAAACTGAAAATAAAGTAGTTAAAAAAAAAAGAGAGACGTCAATCACTCCCCAGGCCTAACCTAATGCTTTTAGTGCCTAAACATAATCATGTTAACCATGGTTCAGTCGAGTGTGCACATTGTCGGGGAAAATGTTGTAATTTTGTGACTTGGACGACATGTTTATTAAAAGCATTATGCCGATGAAAATGTAATTTAAGTGGCACGAGGTCCCTCGGTTTCTAATGAGCAGTACGTAATTCTAAATACAGAATAATATAATGTCCAGGAGAAAGTGGTTGCATGCTTTTAGCTTCTAGGATCTTCTTACTGTTGCAAATAGCAAGTTAACATGAGTAAAACAAGACATTTTCTTTGGATGAGGTGGTGAGAAAAGTACAATATCCAAACCGTTGACCTCCTTAACATCAGATGACACTGACACAGTAAGAATGATCTGAGGTGGAAAAAAAACCTCTGCTACAGACGACAGGTTAGAGGGTCACCAAAGCTATTAATAAACATCTTTGACATAAAAAAAGCACAGAGAGGGAAAAGCAGCAACTAAAAATACTTGGAAGAAGCCGTTTGGTTTGCATTGAGAATATCTGCAGCAAATGTGTGAATCTGCTCTGTAGTTTCAGATGCTTTGGAAGGAAGCGTTGGACAGACATCTCCAGACCCAACCAACAGCAGGATGGAAACTTTACATATATCAACCTAAATAAAGCAGTCAGCTAAAAAGAAGGATGAAGTGACTCAGACCTGGTGGTGATATACCTGACTCTACTTGGCAGACCAGGGGGGCATGAACATTAAGTTGAAGTATAAATATTTCAGTCTTAATGTTTCAGTGAGCTCAGAGTCTGGGATCCGGAGGAGGCTTTGCCCTGCTGGACTCTCACAGCAAAAGTTAAGTAAAAGTCTACTTTTCAGAGCCTGACAGTTTGACTGATTCCATGTGATTTGTCTTGATGCAGTGAACCGCCCCCACCTGGGACCAAAAGATTACAGGAAATGTTAAAAATGATTTGTCACGAGGCAGGCTTCATGCTCACATGTACTTTTCCGAATCAGTTTTTCCTTCTACTCCAATAAACGCTCAGACACATCAGGACACAGCTCCTTCAATATCAACAACATCCTAAAAATGGCATTGATTTCCACCAAACATTTACTCACCGTATGTGTGAATAATCTATGGAACTGCTCCGGGTGATAGTTGGAGATATAGAGGCAATTACACAGTAATAGATTCAATCTCAGGCCAAGAGAAACATAATTGGAGAGGGAGCTCTTGCCTACGGGCGAGAATATTGTATATTGTCACTGTGATTATAGACACTTGGCACAGCTTGGTGCTGTTAGCAATTTAAAATCAGCACATGAATGGCTGACATTAAATGGAACACTTTAGATCATAGCTTTGATTGGGCTGTAATGTTTGTCTGTGTCAATTTGAAAACACCCCATTTGTTTTCCTGCTCGGCCAGTTGACAGTGATCAAAAGGAAATAGCAATCCACACCGCGGTGTTATGTTTGCACCAAATGCAAATGTGATCGACTGAGTGGATACCCAAAAGAAAATGAGGTGTTCAAAAGAAACAATGAGGGCTCTGCTGCATTTTAAATTGACATGCCAAGCATTTAACCGATGCTGTCGTCCAGAAGCCCCGAACAAACGATTCAGTAGAAAAATCACTAATATGGAGAAAAAAAAAAGTCTAGAAAAGGACTCAATGCTCAGATAACAGGTCTACATACAGTGGTCTTGCCTCTGGAGACTTTTATACAAGTGAGCAGCAAGAGCAGGAGCAAGAGAAGCAGGCATGTCCAGTGAAACTGAGGGGGACAGGATATGTAGGGACTAACAAGAGCAGAGTGAGGTCAGAGGGTCACTGTTTCACTGGAGGTTGGGTGCATGGAGGGGAAGAGGTCAAGGCACGACGGAGTAATGAGCGTGAATCCAAAGGGAAAGGAGGACGAAAGTGCACAGTGCGCTGCCGTCGTATGACACACATCAGGACGCTCGTGCTTGGCATTTTCTACATGAACACCAGCGGACTTCGTGTTCGTACGTGTTTGTGGATTCTTTCCTCCCTCATGCATTCGTATTCCTTGTGACCACCTGACATGTAGTGTAAAGTGCACGTCAGCAGCAGTCCTCCTCTGTCCACAGTGGATCTGTTCATCCACAGTGCTGCTGTGCATTAACAAGACATGAGCTACCACGGTTTATGGAACAGCATCGACCACTGGCTGTGATAACTCGATGTACTCACCAATGTAATTGCCGGGATCTCAAAACGTGGCGCATTGCTGAATGCCTGTTTATAACATGTACAAGTGCCTGACCGCTCATGACGCCCTGTTAGTCCTATTATTAGTGATGCAGCCACGCTTTGAGATCTCAACAATTACTGTGGAGAGCACAGTGTTAGCGTAGCTGATGGAACTGATGGCCAGAGCTGTGAAAAATAAACCCAAGTTGTAATAAGCTGTAGCTTTCCCTGGGGTGCGCTCACACTAACAGGTGGGAGTAGTTCCAGCTGGGTTCAGTCACAATGTCCACGTGGGCAGGATTTTGTTACCACCCTGACTCGAGGAGTTGCTATGAAAACCTCTCAGGATGAAGGTTTAACGCGCGTTTCAGCGCCGAGCAGACCCAGCATCACTGATGGCTTTGGTGGGGAGTGTGCTTTTTCTGCACCTGCAGCCGAACCAGCAGTGATGTCACAGGATGCTGGAGTACACCTGTGCAAAGCGAGGTGAGGTCACTGTACAGTATACAAGCTCAACTGTGTTTGATTTAAAAGATATTGCATTTTTGATCTGTGTAGGTACACAACAATGTTTTGGGGGTTTTTTTTGGATACAAACTTGGTACTAGTTGCATTTTTTACATTTTGATCTGAAATCAGCAAAAAGCTTCTGATATGGGTGTTGTTCTTTTGTGTGTGGAGGGCATTAGAGCGGACATCCTCTGCGGATCAGTTGGTTCTGAATGCAAACTACAAAAGCTACAGCTACAAAATCTAAATTGTCTGTCTACTGCTTTTCTGCAAAGACGGACAGAGAAAACGAGGATGTCATCCTTATATAAACACTCTGAGATAACAAGGTGCGCCAGAGCACACGTTAACACTGGATCTATTCTTATTGTACCAAAAAAATCTAAGTAAATCACATTCTTTCATGGTCTGATTTTTCAGCGATGAAAAGAGCCGGCGGGTCGCACAGTGTGCAACATCACATATTGTGAGAAAGCAGCAGTGTGACAATCAGTGAGCAGCGTGCAGGCAACATTGTCACAGGACCCGCAAACGTATACAGCGCACAGCTGCAGGACGCTTGCTTCCCAGAGTTCACGGCGGCACGCGGCGCAGAGGCGACAGACTCGACTGACTGACTGCAGAGGAGGAGAATGACAACAGATGGATGCGCATCGTCCTTGTGTTTGAGGTTGACTTTCCTCACAGCTATGCAGCATGGTCAGAACATGCACAGTACGCAGAGCGTGAATGGGCATCATTAACCTACATTACAATGTATTTCTGTGATTGACAAGCAGCAGAACAGCTGGTCGACATCAGAATAACCTGCTGAGAACTCAATGCTAACACTGAACATGTGTTCCGGTGAACTGTTGACATTAAAGCCTCTGCTGTAGAGTGCTGCTGAAGAAGTAGTGCAATACTAATAAAAAAATAAAACACACATTCATCACTGTTCATGCCAATCTGTCTTTTGCTCGTGTTTGCAGGCCTCGACATCGCTCAGAAATTGTGTGTGTGTGTGGGTGGGTGGTTCTGAAATGGTGGGGGGGCTGCTGTTTATGCTGTTTACTTGATTGGTATTTGGAGAGCGCCAGAATACTGTTGTTTGAAAGAATATTCCACTGTGAGAAAACTGCATCCTTAAAGAGGTAAACACTACATTTATGATACTTACTTACTCTGTGTTCTATATATGCAGCCTTGATTTCAGCATTGTGATTCACAAGAGTTACATTAGCAACAAAGCATGAGGACAACGCTGCAATAAATACCTTCCAAAGCGAGTTAGTAAACCTAATTCTCAGTCTTGAAATCAAATTTTCCCTTTAGCGGTTGTTGGCAACACATCTCAACAAGGTAACCCAGAAATGTCATTTTTAGGTGTTAATTGTGTTAAATGGTTAATGGTCTATCAGTCACACTCCCCATTTATATTCCCTACAGACAAGAAGAAGAACTACTTTGTTAATCGCCTTGGGGAAATTAATTTTTTTTACTCCGTTGTCATTTTCTTTTCTCTGTCGCACACATAGGCTAAACATACACACACACGTACACACAGGGTGTACAGACATTAGAGGTCTGAGAAGATCCACCCAGTACATTCTGCAGCGCTGGGGTCTGCATGATTTCAGTCCAGCAGGGAAAACTACATTTACTTTACATCATATCGTCATATTGGTCGCATTGTCAATAACAAAAAAGACCAAAAATAAATAACCTACATGTCAGTAATGTTGCGTCATAAGATTAGTCCAACCTGTTGATAATTCCTCAACAGCTGCAGCCTGTGCTACTTTAAACTGAGCAGATACACAACATGCACATGAGAAGAGAGTCTAACGTTCATTTTGTCAGCTGTCATCTTATTTAGTCTTAGTCCTGTATCAAAGTTATTTTAAAACTTAGTCTAGTTTTAGTCAGCCAAAACATTTAGTCTTTTTTAGTCCTCAAACTGTGCTGAACATTTCACTCAGTCTCATCTAACCATACCTCATCAGTTTAAGTCAAACTTATTTTTGATGTCAAATTAAATCAAATTCACTTTGACGGACAAACAGCATTTTTATGCCAGTTTGTTAAAAATAAAAGTATTCAAATGGGAATTTACAGTTGAAGAAGTGCTTTGAGAAGCGGTGGCTCTTGTCCACTCTACGTCCCATTCATAGTTTCCAGTAAAGGTGAATAAGTGTTGTTGATGAAAGTCCAGCTTTCTGTGGCCGGTTGAGCTTGTTAAGCAGAGTTCATATGAGGGAAATAGGACAAATCGGCTATTTTTAAATACTGAAATTTCCTTGGTCTCACACATTAGTTGTATCAACCAGACACTATAACGTAATGTTGGGGTATTTTATTTTGTGACATGACGTGACTTTAATATTCTAAGTTGTATTCTTGGAAAATAGACTTGAGAGCGAGAGGTGTTCCTGGAAACCAGCTTCTACAATTTCCGCAAGTTTAAACAAAAAACAACTTGATTGCATATTAAACAGCTTTTTAAGATGAACGTGCAGTGAAGCTATTTCCATGCAGGATGCTGCCTGGAGGGGTCATCTGTCTGTCTAGATGGAGATAAATGCACCGTGTTGCCCAGAGAGAGGCGGGCTGCTGACTGATAAAGGCTGTGTTTGGGATGAAGCTCAGCTGTTAATGTTTACTTTAATTGTCCTGTAATCACCAGGTTTCCAGGGGAAGGAGATGTCTCCCGCTGAGCTGCACCTGGACCCTGTTCCAGACCGATTATACCTTAGGTGGAGGAGATTCCCAATGTCCCGAACACATTCCCATCGAAACGCACCTGGGAATCTGATGGCTGTGGTAAAAAGTTTAGTGTATTAAAAGACAAAAAACTGATTCAATGTTTAGAGTATACTGACAGTGCAGATGTGCAGAGTACGTATTTGCGAGAGAAAGAAGACTGGAGAGAAGACTTGCAGCTAAGCTGTGAAAGAAAAGCATAAATGTGTAATGTATGTGCCAACAAACAAGCAGAGAAGCCATAAAAAATAAATTGACTGCATAATTGGAGGTGCTACATGTACCAATTTAACATCAATAAATCATTACAAGAATAATTTGAGGTGTCATTATAATTACAGTAAACAAACAGGTCCATCATGAGGAGAATTAGCAGCCTCTAACAGCCTCAGCGTTACCTTGTGAGCACCATGGTTAGATTTGACAGGAAAGGGAGATGGATTGTTTTATAAGCAAAGAAATGGTGGGAGGGTGCTGCTCACAGCGCACACACAGCTTCACACTTCTGATCAAAAGAATTCTTCTCACTGAAGCCAGAATGAAAATCTTTTCCTGTCATGAACTTGAATCTGCTGAAACTGTGTTTGAAACATATTTGTTATGTACATATATTATGTTTGGTTTGTGATTTAAGTTGTAAAATTATTGCTAGACTGACACTAAGATGAATGACTTTGTGATTTCTTCATGTTCATGCTAGGAACAGCATCAAAAAGATAACTTCCAGTGGCTCTGCCATTGTTTAGCTATGCTAGCAGCGTGCATCTGAGGATAGTCGTGCTCGTCCGTCGATGGACCATTTTGATCCAGACAGGACAACCTCAACAAATGTTGGAAAAATATCTATACATGCATCGCTTACTGCGCACAAGTTAAATCTGAAACCAGGCTGGTGGCTGTGTGAGGCTGTACACAGTGATGCTCTGAGCTTATTGCTAACATTTCTTAGTTTAGCATGTTAGCATTCTAACAGTAGCTGTTACCACAAAGTACAGCTGAGGATGGTGGAAATTTTCTGGACACCATTAATATTCGTAGAAAATTTAATTGTAATTCATCTGACGGTTGCTGAGGTGTGTCAGTGTGGACTAAAGTGGCAGACCAACCGACAGACGCTGGCATCCCTGGATACTATGCAACCAGCGTGGCTAAAAACGCAAATATGAGACATTTGTTGAATTTGGAATACAGGCTGAATCAGCGCTGTTAATTCAGTTTCTCGCAGAGGAGAAAATGTGAAAATGTCACAGATTATTAGTTTAACAAATTCACTGAGAGAAAGAAATGGTGAGATGGTGAGACAGAGAGAGATCGGCAGAGAGTGTCATGTTACACAGTCCATAACAGGGAAGGACGGGGAGGACAGAGAAATTGAAAAACCAACAGAGAGCAGGTGTTCAGAGATAAAAAATGGAGTGTGGTGGAAGAGATGGGCAGTGCAAATAGACTGAGTGTTATGAGCCAGCCGTATGTATGTGGAAAGACAAGAGAGGAAGAGGATGGGATATGGCAAATTAAAAAATGGACGGAAAGAAAATGAAGCTGTGAAAAGACCTTTGATTATTCGAAATATCACTGAAACCCTGCACATGTCACAACTTATTTCCACCAATGAACCGCTTGGTCTGGATAGTCAACAGGTACGTACAAGAAACAATACACTAAACTACAGGTAGATATGATTCGAGTCTTGTCGCTGGGCAGGACATTGTTTTTCTGATGAAATGTTGGAGGGAGACAGTACAACAGCAGCAAACTCTGAGCACAGTGCTGGAAGTATGTGAACTTTGTAAGAGTGAGGTATATTTCAGCTGAGGTTCGGCTCTGCACTGCATGAACTGCATCATAAAGCAATACTCAAAGCAACTTTGGGTTTTCAGCTAGCGTTTCTCATTTCATTTCATTGCTGCTAGCATGGCTAGAATGGAACTGGACGCACTGTCATGAAATTCCATACAGACATTCATGGTCCCCAGACGATGTCTGACTTTTCTCTAGCAAAGCTGTCAGTTATCCTGACTGAAATCTTAACATGTAATTGATAGATTGGAGCGTTGAGTGCTAATTAACTAATGTTAGCACTCTAACACACTCAATTAAGCTCATTAACATGCTAGCCATCATACCTGTGAGTAAACATCAGAAAGCTAGCTTTGTTATTGTGAGCACATTAGCATTTAGCTAAAAGTATTGCTGTCAACAGGGATGCTTGTTCACTGTGTCATCACTATGTGTGTGTGTGTGTGTGTCCTAACATTAAGGCATACCAGGCTACTTTCACAGTAGCTTCTGATGTGATGGGTGAGGGTGTCAATCCTACAATTTACGGATGGAAATATTAGTGCTTGGTGTGGGAGTGGCCGTTAATCCTCAGTCCTCTGCTTCATCATCATGTTCAGACCATCACATGTTTCCAGTGCTTCTGTTACATCACACCATCGAAGAAACAAATGTGAAGCTAATTACCTCTGATGGCACCACTCTTACAGCGCCTGTCCTCCTAAAACTGAAGAAGCGGTGTGATCCGTGACATCCGCTAAGCCTGTGGAAAGTTTGTGTAATTGTGCTTCAGTCAGTAGTACACCCAAGAGACGCACTCCGTAGGGCCCTTCAGAGGGGGCCAAGAGGCACTGAATGGGGAGGAAGTAGAGCTGCTTTAGAGCCGCCAAAGGAGAAGGAAAGAACTGTGGGATTGCTAATGAGAAGAAAGAGCTTTAACAAAGACCTAGACTGGGAGGTAATCAGAAAGATTAAGGAAGAGACAGAGTGAGAAAGAACATGAGACTCAAAGAGAAACTGAGTAGAGCGTTGAACACCAATAATTCCAGAATGCACAAGAACAGTGACTTAATGTTGACAATTACAGAGGAAGATGTTTATCACAGGTGCTGCACTGGCCCTCTGCACAGTATGCGGGCTCCCTCTGCAGTCATTTATGCCACTCAGGTCATCTAATTAGGTTCCACTTGATATCTTGCGAGCCTGAACTGCAGACATGGACTCTGTAAGGTCCTTTGGAGCGGGCCAAGAGGTACGAGGAGCGAAGAGGAGGCGCACAGCAGGAGGGCCAATAAAAATGAGGAAGGAAAACTGCTTCTCGAGGAAAGACAGCAGATGAGAAGACAGGGAAATACAGAGCACCCATTATCAAAAAGAATGCTTTCATTCAACTGTTTTGATGCACATTTTAATTTGCTACTGCTGTAACACTGCAAACTTCTCTGCTCTGGAATAAATGAAGGACTATTTTATTTTAAAGCCAAGAAGAATTTTTTTTTTGACTGAATCAAGTTTATTGTCACAAATACAGCTCACACTCATTCACAGTACAACATATAGTGAAATTCCTGCTGTGCATTTAACACCATCCTAGCATGAGGGCAGTGGTCGCCACTGTGTGCAAACACAGGGAGAATATGCAAACTCCACAGAAAGGCCCTGCACCAGCCAGGACCTGAATTAGTGCTAACCACTCATTGTGCTGCCTGAAAACAATGCCACCCATTGTTTTTGCATAATCCATATTTCCTAAAGACAGAGTCATGTAGTCTTTGTTATGGCCCTGGACTAAACCTGACTGGCACTTTTTTCATGGCAGCAATGACTTGGGATCATATTGCCATCCTAAATGCTCAAGTACTTTGAGGTGCAGTTCTCAAATGAACCTGCCACTCTAAGTCCCAATCCTCTGGTCACAAGCTTTGAGTAATGACCGAAACAATGAGATGATGGATAAAGCGACTGAGATGATTTTCCTTCACAGGATGGTTGGCCTTGGGGACAGAATTTGGAGCTCGGAAATCCAGAAGGAGCTCAGACAAGGACAGATGAAAGAGCAAGCGGAAAGGAGCTTATGGAGATGACCAGGCCTCAGATCAGAACGCCTCCTGGAAGAATTTCAGGCATGTGCCCGACTGGGAGGAGACCCCAGGACAGACCCAGAACACTCAGGAGGGATTACATAATACACCTGGCCTGGAATGTCTCAGGATCACCCAGGAGGAGTTGGAGAAAGTGGCTAGGGAGAAGAGCATGATTGCTACCTTGCTTACCCTGCTGAAACCACTACCCAGAGCCAGAAAAGCAGCAGAAGATGGAGAGATGGATGAATAAATGGTTAGAAATTACCTTCAAATTTGAGCAGTGTTAGTGTCAGTAACATATCTATCAAAGGTGTTGCACATTTCCTTTGCATTTTATTTTGTAACTACAGCCATCTAATTAAGTTCCACTCAATATCTTGCAAGCGTGACCTGAAAACATGGACTCTGAGGACCTTTGGAAGGGAGCCAAGACGTGTGACAATGAAGGAAGTGGATGTGTCAAGCATGGCGGCAAATAAAGATCAACAAGGAAGTCTATGAGTCTACTGAAATCCAGAACAATGGTCTTGCACTCTCCTTTGGACTGCATGTGAGGACACACTGCATTTGCTTCTTATAATTGTGCTCAAGGGTGCACCCAGGGGACCGACTCCTAAGGGTCCCTAAGAGAGAACCAGGAGGTTCTGAGGGAGGCAGAAAGCAGAACTGCTTTGGGGGAAGCAAAGAAAGACTTGGAGGGAGGGAAGGGTTACTGCTGAAAGTAAAGAGCTTTAGCAAAGTGCTGCAAAGCATATAATTGCTTTGGCCAGACAAAAAGATAAAGAAGCAGAGGAGGAAAGGGTGTGAGAAAGTCCAGAAAAGACAGAGGTTGCATGGTCATTTGGCACATGAAATTACTGACTCATTTTGATTTGTGGAGTAATATGTGATTAATATGTTTTTCTATGTCTATTTGCACTGCATGTGAGGCCCCTCTGCATTTGTTTGGCGTCACAAGACTCATCTAATTAAGTTCCACTCGATATATCCTGCAAATGACGTACTTCGGCGGGTCCTTGGAGGAGGCCAAGTGGGATAACGGGGAGAAGGGGGTACTTGCTTCCGAAAAGGAAAGGCCTTTAGTTAGAAGCTGGGAAGCATATAATTGCCTCGGCCAGACAGAGAAACAGAGAAAGGGCTGTTAGGAGAGTAGAGGAGGAGGGCAGATAAAGGAGGAGAGGTAAAGAAAGAAATTAAAGAAAGAGATCAAGTGTATTTATTGAACTTGGAGGATAAAGTGATTCTGATCACGAGAGAAAAGAGACGAGAGGAGGAAGATAGAGATACAGGTGGGAAGACAAGGGTAAAGAAGACAGAGAGAGGGAGGAAAAGATGCAGGTCAAAGACAATAGGAGCCAGATGAGAGCCAGCGAGCCAGTTCCATTACCAGGTCCTCTCCAATGGGAGGGGAGGCCAGGCTGGAACAAATGGACTGTAATTGCACACAATCTGTCTTCAGAGCTCAATCACTTTGCCCTGGGGGGACCATTGGTGAAACACTTCTCTCACACTAATCTAATAACCTCCCCCCTCACCTTCCTCCCAACGGAGACGTTACCTTTCACCTTCAACACAGACCTTAGCCCGACGCAGAAGTGAGACATTAATGCGATCGCAGGTTGTTGTTAACCGCCTACATAACGAACCTCGCACACATTTGCACGTGATATCAATCACAGCGAGACGCTTGCTGACTCTGGAGTTCGAATGTTCCATGCTATTGTTCTCAACAGTCTTTTTTAAGTAATCTTGTTACTCTAATTATTTGTTTTGTTTCATCATTAAGTTGGTAAATAATGAACATTGCATATATTAACCCAGAATTTATCAGTCAAACCCACTTCTATCTGCACAGGGTAGCTTTCAGACATTCATATATTTTTGCCTTTAGGTGTCTGTGTTTGTTTTTTATTATGTATCTTATTACTTTTTCATTTATCAGTGTTTTATTTTCTGCAAGGCACTTTATGACCCTTTAAGTTTAATGTCAGTTTCATTATTATTGTCTAGCTGCTGATAAAAATTTCCGGAGAATGACATAATACCCTGTTTGGAAATAATGACACTGCAGCGATTGCTTATGAGAAACGGAAACTCATTATGGAAAAACTTATTTGAAGTTACAATGCATTTCAAGACTTTTCCTCCACAGCTGATGGCATTTTTGAGGGCAGCAATAAATTCTGGTTTTATATGTTGATGAATTTTAAGCAAGTAGCTTGATGTGAAAAATCTTTTTTCCCCAAAAAACATCATCTTTGAATTTGAAATGCCATAACGTAGAAACCTGAATTTCATTAGTTTCTATTTAATAGAAGAAGTCCTCCTTAAAATTGTGGCTTTTTGGGGAAGTGAGAGCTGTATTTAGCTAATAAATTCACTGTATCTCATTTTGGAATTAGTTTTTCATATATTCATGAATTAGCTTTGCAGTGCACCCTACTGTGCAAAAAAACTGTCTCAACAAGGCAATTAGCATTTTACTGAATCCTAAAAACGTCTTATTAAGACCTGTGTTTTGCAGTTTGTCGAATATACTGAGATTTTAACTGAATAATAACAAAACAACATGCATCAATATTAAAAACCTGTGTAAACATATTGCCAAGATAAGAGGGAACAACATCTGTGGCCTTTCAGAGCTGCTACCTGCAACATCATTTTGTAAAATTATAACCTCATTACCTTTTTGATTTCAATTTAATTTCCTGAGCAGTGTAATTTGTAACCTGTATTATTATGTATTATTATGCTGAACTTGGCTTCCTGCAGTGCATCACTGTCTGCTCAGTGCTTGCTGGGTGGGGGCTGATATGTGTTTGTATGTCCGTCTGTCCCTCTCTGACCGTCTCTGAGCATGCATGCGAGTATGATTTGCATTTGCCTGTCTGAGCCTGCGTGTGTGTGTGTGTGTGTGTGTAAACCTGCTTTTGTGCGACCATGCTGGTATGATGCATGTGCCTGTTAAAATTTCAGCTTGTGTGTATGTCAGGCTTTATGTGCATGTGTGCGCGCATGTGTAAGAGAGAGGCGCATCCACAGTATAGTGCCTGTACGTCTGTCGTCTGTTTTCCCATTCACTTCATTTCCCATCGTCTACCGGGGGGAAAGGTCTGAGGAGCGACTCCTTGCACAGAGTGCAGGTTCTGGGGATATTAGAAGCAGTGAACCAGCGAGGGCCACTCATGCGTGCTGACTACAGAGACAAACATACATGGTGCTCCAATAACAATGTTAGTTCCTCTGATCCAGTGAAAATCCCTTGATGTTGTTTTCTTTGAGGGGCTGAAAGGAGCTGTCTCGTTGGTTAAGGACCAAACTGGTCTCTCTGCATCAAATATGCACAGTTTTAGTGGTTGCGTTGGGACATTGTGTGGTAACATTCAGTGCAGACGGAAAATATGTGGACAGTGAGATCATTTTTGATTATTTGCGTGTGTACTCCAACACACTGAGTTTGAAATGACACATTAAAAAAGAGATTGAAGTGTTGCCACAGTTGTTTTTCTTAATGGAGCAATTTCAAATAAGACTTAGCATGGACATGTTGCATTTATAAGGAAACTTCAATTATCATATAGCAACATTCAAAAGTACTACACAAAGCAGAAAAATCACGGGCAGAATAACCGAGAAACTACACAACATACAGGTCGACAAACAAGCAATAGAGACGGGGACTGCAGGAAACGACTGCAGAACGTTACATCTTTAGTGACAGAAGGTTTCAGTCGGGAGTCCTGCTCATACCACCTCTGAATAAAGCTCCTTTGCTGATTGTGGAGTACTTGCGGGAGGTCATGTGGGCGCCAGCTCCTTCCTCTGGCTGCCAGCCGGCTAACACCACCACCAACAAGCAAGTCACAGGTGGTCTCCACCTGCTGTTCTAACTCTGTCCGGACGCCTCCACTTTTCCATTTTTTGTTCAGTTTCTGGTAACTTTTGACAAGGTCGACTCAAACAAACAATGTGTTCGTATCAGCAAAACAAACTCAACAAAACTTCAATGAAACACATCTCGTGTGACGGAGCAGCGTGATCCTGCTCAGGTGATTCCAGTGCATTGAAGGTTGCTATAGCAACTTTGACTCTGCAAGGCCTGTACTGCATTACTTCTTGCCTGTTTTAGGAGCTTTTTGCTTTGCCTTCTACAGCAAGTGAAACACATGACCAGCTGGATGGCAGTCATGTGACTGAGACCAAACGTGTTTGCGAAGACTCTCAGAAACACTAAATAATATAAAAACACATTGTCTCTAATGAGTAAACAAACACTTTTTTGTCTTTAGTGAAAAGCTCACTCTCGAGACTCAACACTAACGATGGCTTTCTTGAAACCTCAGCGTTGTGATGTGTTGCCGCTCCGCTTTCATCGTTTTCATCATGTTATGGCCTGCGCTGTAGCTGAGACTCATAACAGTGTATGTAAATTTCAGCTTGAGTGCTTATTAATGTTTTAATGTTTACCACTGTGTTATAGATTCCTTTTCAGCAATATTCATGAGGATAACCCCCAACCACCACCAAAAACACAAACACAAACACCCACGCTACATATACAAAACTCTTGTTGCATCTATGAATACATACTAACTATTGGGAGAGCTGACTTCTCTCCATCCCCAAGTATTTTCACTCGAGTTGAGAAATTTCACGTCTCTTTTGCTCCCTGACGGCGAGTGTGTGGATGAATCACGGTTGCAGAGCACGTCTCAGATGGAATGCTGATTAGAGACACTAATCTGCAATAAGGAATATTCATGCATCTGTGTAAGTGATCGGAGGAGCGAAGCAGAGCTGCTGTTGTAGGTACAAATGAATGTTGAGACAGTCATTGTTTCTGCTGTTACTGGTAGAAATGTACTCATTAGGATTCAGCGAGCTGCCGAGTACAGATGCCTGAGCACGCCGTGTGGAGATTGAAGACTCCTGACTGTCAAATTAAGTCCTGCTAAATACTGTTTGGGTTATTGCTTTGCAGGCGTACAAGTATTTTTAAATAGTCATGCATTGCTGTTGCTTTTCCATTAGAAACAAGCTAAGCAGGCAGAATAATTTTAGCTCTTAGCAAAGCACACTGGGACTTGTTTTATGTTGCTGAAGAGAAGCTTTTCGTCAATAAATTTTGTGTATTAACAGCGTTTTAGGAAACGATTATACACATCTTACACTGGAGCACACATACTTGATGTAGACTGAAGTTCAATATGTTTTACTGTGGAGTAAAGAGGCAATACAGCTAATCAGCTGGAAAGAAATCAAAGAGTATGTAAAAAAAAAGTATCAAAAGAAAGTAAGACAGAAAAAAAAGGAGGATAAAGTTGAAAAGAGACAGAGAGGAAGATGAAGAGGAAGAGGTCAGATGTTGTTGCCTTAAGACAGTGAGAGTCTTAAAGTTCACCCAGCTTCCTGCTCCCATCTGTCCCAGCCGACCCCTCTCCTGTTGTGTCCGAGGGTATCTACCAGTCATGTAGTGCACACAGGCAAGTGGGGCTTAACAAACCTTTTCCATTACGGTAATGACCTTCACGACTGAACGCCTTGGGAGCGGGAGTCGGTACAGGACTGATTCCACAGCATGGCCATTAACTCTCTCCCCATGGGTCCCCCGAGATCAGATACAGCGGCTATGTAGGCTCACCATCGATCACGGCACCAATACAACAACGAAGAGCCCAACTCGGTCGGTTCCCATTCAACCGAAACCGGGTGCTCCAGAGACCAGCAAAGTCGTGGTGAAACATCAATGATTTAAAGCTTCTTCACTATTTGTGAATAAGAACTATTTCAAAGCTTTTACAGTTTTTACCGATGATGATGCAAACAGCCAGGGTCTGGTAGGCTTTTCAAGGAAAAAAAAATCATGTGTTCTACAGGATTAGTTTGCACCTGCTGTTCATAAATCAGTTTCTAAGTCTTGAGTACAACTTGAGGGTAACAGTCAGCTCAGCTCAGCATTGCTTTGATCAAATTCGAAGAAAAAAAAAACAGGAATTGCAGTGATGCCGCATTTAGCACTGATCACACAAGAAGTCCTATACAGCCACAGAGCTGCTGTGGGTTTTATGTTTTATGTCAATTTGTGTTCTCAAGACAGCGGAGAATGTGAAGCATGCCCTACATAAGATCAGGAAGATTGTGACACATTTCTATCCTGGTTTTGTAATCCAGGAAAGGTTTGCTGAGCATGCATTCTCCTTCCAGAAACACCCTGCTTCAAAATGATAAGTTGCAGCACATTCATACCTGGTAGCCGCCAGCAAAACCACAACCTGCTGCTTTACCTGTGTTAACTGAAAATATTGGTACAGGAGCAACCATCAGTCAGGGATTTTTGTAAACTGTCAGCCACAATAACCACAGCTATCATAGCTAAAAACACACCTAAAATCTGTCTAAAAGGTATGTGAGGTTCCATCCTATTGGACCGTTTGTAAGGTTTGTAAGAGGTCATCAGTCAAATTTTGTCTTTATGATCTACTAAAAAATTAAAATTGGATAACAGCAGTTAAAGGGAAACAGCAAATAATACAGGCATTACTTAAAGATATATTCTCCAACATATCTTCATGAAAATGTCCCAGAACAACTCGATCCATGTGATAGAATTTGTTGAATTGTGTCTTTACATTATGCCAAATGTTTCCAACAATGTTCAAACCCAGGAAATCTGTACTTTCATCCATGGTAATGGTGCGCTTCATCTAGCTAACGTGAACAGAACTTTAATCCATCACCCCGTCCATGAACATTTCAGCCTGACCCTAAATTACACCCCCCCGCGTCCGATGGAGCTAATCGCTGCTATTCTGGACAATGTGTGCAGTTCAACTGGGTGCATACTGCGTCTGTTTGCTCTGCGGAGAGTACACACAGATACTTTTTATTGATCATGCGTCAGTCTGCACTGAGCAGATCAAGCCAGACAGGAAGTCCGGCACAGGAACAGTGTAGAGAATCCGTTAAACCTTCAAAATAAAACACCTTATGCTATACACCCTACAATTAAAACAGACAAAGAAAGACACAATTTAACTACGAAGCCTATGTACCCATGGTAGAAGCACAAATATCAAGGAAAAATGACCAAATGAGCAAAATCTGAGCAAGTCAACAAAATCAGGCAGGTAAAACGCTCTGCTTCTGAAACGGTGGGGCTGCAGCCGTTGGAGGACGGAACAAAAATGTGTTGCAGATGCCGTGTCACAGCGACGCACTCGGTGAAATCTCCGGGTGACTCGCGTCAAATAGATTATCATCAACAATGGCGGTTGTTTAACAATGACGACAACAACTCCTGTGATCCCACATTGCTCCACGACATCATCAAACTACATCTTTGACTGAGCAGCAGAACTTACATACTGAACATTTGTCTTGACATCGTCCACTCTAACTTATAAAATATTAGTAGAAAATGAGACTTTTTTTTATTTCTGTCCAACAGTCCCATGAGACAAGTATAAGGGCTTTCATGACTTCGGAAGAGGAACTTTTCCAACAGCCCTAAACTGACAAGTTGTGATAAAAGCTGTTTATATGCACTCACTGTGCAACAACTCAAATACACAACCTTAGTCATCTGCTCTTTTCTAGTCCCTTGAAAAACAAATTTCCGAGTTCTTTTTGCAGGCAATACTCACAACCCGTGTGACTGCTGAAAGAGTTATTGATCGCTCAGTTCTCCTCTTCATGCTGGTTGTGAAGCGATCCCTTCGAACATCACTGTGCTGTGAAAGACGAACGACAAAATCCACAGTTCTTACAAATTTATTCTGTGTTAAAGAATGAGACCACTTACAGGCTACAGCACTTTCTCTCTGCAAGTAGATAAGTAACGTCCAACGGGAAGCAGGGACAGGGACAGTGTAGCCATGGGTGTTGTTGTGTCAGAGTCCAGCTGAGCAAAGAATCACTGTGTGTGGAAACACAGGAGAGAACTCGAAACTAGTCCCATCTCTGACTGTTCACATCAACTGAACGTTGGTACGTAGTTTTGCACAGACTGTGGATTTTGTCCCCGGTCCTTTAAAACACGGTCGTTACAGGAAGGGGTCGCTTTGCAGGCAGTAGGGAGAGGAGGAATAATTGCGAAGGCCAGTAGAAAGTGTTGTATTAAAACAACACATTTTTTTAAACAAATAACCTGACCAACAGGCCAATGACATCACAGTAAAACAGTCCATCAGACCAGACTGTTACCAATCAGGACAATCTGTTTGTCTCATGGCAGAGCCACATGTTCGGTAACAGCATGAAACTCACCACCAGACATATTAATTATTTGATGAGCTGCTGTTATCTAACAACAACTGGCCTACTTCACAAATCACTGTCGCTGCGTGGCGACACCCACATCCTCCCCCATCCTCCCCCATCAGTATTTGTCATTTGCGTTTACAATCCAGAACTTTGTCATCCGGATTTTCCATACTGTCATTTTACTATGACAGTATGTCTGAGGGATGTCTGAGGGATCCCTCCTCTGTAGCTCTTCCTGAGGTTCTGTTAAGGGGGTTTTTGGGTTTTTTTTTCTTATCCAAATTGAGGGTCTAAGGACAAAGGGTGCCATATGCTGTACAGACCGTAATGCCCATTGAGACAAATTTGTGCTGTATGATATTGGGTCATACTGTAAATAAAACTGACTTGACTGCAGTGACTAATGATATCCTGCTCAGACCTTCCCGCTTCATGCCCCACTTTATGGATCTCTTGCCAAACGTCAGTGCAACCTACCAGATAACACCTTGTAATTTGCACCTTTTCTGGGAACTTGGACAACTGAAGCAGCACATTACATAAAGCTTTGGTGCGAGCAAGCAGCCTCCGCCTCCGGAGCCTCTCTGACTGCTCTCAGAGCCTCGGCCTGCTGGCCGAACACCACTGCTAGGCTGTGTCAGGAATCAAACGTCAGCCTTTGCAGCAGGCATCGTCAGCCAAGAAGCTGCTCTCCACGGTCCCCTGTGGAGCCTGATGCGCCGTTGGTCTGAACCAACACACTCACACCGAGGCGCTCTCTGAGAGATGTCTTCTCTCTCCCTGCCGCTTCCTCACGTACCACTTCCCTCTCGCCGCCTCGCCCCCTCCCCTGCCTCTTTCTCCCACTTCATTTCAATCTCTTTCCTCTCCTCCCTTGATCTTTCTCTCTCTCTCTCTCTGCCTCTTTCCACCACTCACACCCTCTTGTCTTTCTCTCTCCATGACTTTTCTCTCTTCTACTCTCTCTTTCTTCCTGCCTCCATCTCATCCCTCCGACTCTCCAGAACACTTACATTGCAATACACTCACCGTCTCACACACTCCAAGGGGAGGTGTTCAACTGGTACATTATGTCTCTTGAGTATTTCTCAGACTAATGGAAAACACTCAAAATGCCTCAGCAGTCCATCATTCTACTGGTAAAGGAGAAACTCTCAGTCCACATATTGCCTCCGTAAGGGAAAGTTTCTACCAACAAGCTGCAGCTGCCAGGAGTTTTTCAGGAGGACAGTGGGCACTTTTCAAGTTTATTTTCTCTTTTTGTTCTGAGGGCCTTTCACACACCCTGTGTAGCAGATTACCCTGACGAAATCATTCTTACACAGATTTTAAGATATCTGTAGAGAAATGAGTGGGAATACTCTATGCTGGAGCTTTAAAACAAATGAGATCGCTTTACATTACATGCACCTAAACACTGAAGTGACTTTTCACCTTGCTTTATTCAGTGACTTCAGCTGTTCAAAATATTATTCAGCACAAACTGCTATTGTAATGATTGTGCGAACGTTAGCCGTTAGCTAGCTAGCAACACACACCAACTCTGAGGCCTGCATGTGTTTGTGTGGGCCCTTAATGATCTCATAACTCAGGCATGTCCAAACTATTGCATAAAGGGCCGTGTGGCTGCAGGTTTTCGTTCCAACCAAGGAGGAGCACACCAGGCCAACCAATCAACATCAAGGGATCCCTTAGTTATCAGCTGAAAAGTGAGATCAGCTGATTAAATGAGCCCAGCCTGGTGTGCTCCTCCTTGGCTGTCATAACTCAAAAGGATCTTAAGGTTTGTTTTGTCATCAGGTTTTTCCAATGTGTTCATGATGTGGAATCAAAGATCTAAACAATTAAGGTTAAGATCAAACAAAGGTAACAACGGGGCCTTTCCTCTGGCGCCACCATTGGGTCAGACTTTTTTTTGCACCACTCAAAGCAAGAATCTGAGAACATCAAAGTTGTCTCTCCATTTCTTATGACCCATTAAATTATTCTCTTTCCTTCTGTGTAACAGTGCTTAATCTGTAATGCACTCTGGTTTGTGCAGCAGCCCAAATAACCACGTGTGTTTGACTTTGCGCATACATGGCTTTCACATTACTGTATGTTGACTGCACAACAGGGACAGCTGGAGTGGATGTTACAAACAGTTCAACGAGGACATCCAGACACATACAAGGCAGTGATGGAAGATGTAAGTGCCCAGTTAACCCACCAGGATACTGCATTCCCCTGCTGCTATCATTTCTTACTCTAATTAAGCTTTAATGCAGCAACACATCTACTGTATATAGGACACTATTTTGCTGCTTCCCTATGGGGATCATTAGAGCAAATGTATACATGTATCAATATTTCATATGCAGATGATATTCAAAAAAGGAGGGAAAACCAGAGCAAAGACTTATTTCTTTGAATTAAACATACATGAAAAATGAAGTTAAAAGCAAAACAGGGTGCAACGTTTTTCCATTTTTTACAAAACGTCATCTCTTCCTTGATCCACTTTACCTCCTTAGTGGGACGGTAACAGCAGGTTTTTTGGATCATCTGCAGCAGAAGATGAAAAAGACTGCTGAGAAAAAAATTTACATGTGACAAAGATCCTGTTCCACACTTAAACAATGAGGACATCGTGGATGCACAACTCGCATCTGGGCCGCAAGGACGCTTCAGTGCATCCCTTTGAAGATTACGTTTGGCTTGGAGACCATGTCTACAGGGGAAAATGGAAGCTGTTTACCGGAAAGATAAATGTGATGCAGTGATTATTTTGATAAATGAAACATGTGTGCCAGTGTTGTGAAGATTAGGCGCGTTCACAGATGTGACTTTTGTGCTTGTATTGGTGTTTAGGGAAGATGTGTATTTATTTGCGCTTGGATAAACTGGAGGTGATGGGATATTGACGTATTACACTTGTTATTGTACAATCATCTGTCATAATTAGTGTGGAGAACAATGTTACACAAAGCACCATTTTGACCCAGGGAGCTGTGAAATTCACATCATGACATCCATGTTTACCAGCTGCGACAGTGTGGCTGGTATCGTTTTCACCTTAGGTGTCGGTGTGTGTGTGATCATAGCAAAATGTAGTCCTGGAGACACCTAATGTCGTGGGAACGACCACAGAAGCAGGCATTAATACCTCCGAGGGTGCTGTAGCATCATGTTGTGCTGTAGCATCACAACCATGCAAGAAGCAGTCAGGTAACGGTACAGTATGTACTTCAGATCCAAATGAAGGAGTCTGAAGATGGGTGTGGTTCAACCTCTACATGTAATGATGTAGTAATGACGGCTGAGTTCTCATGGGTTGGAATGTCAATATGCTACAGCCAATTATTGTATTTAAGATTTAATATTTTCTAAAGCAGCAACGAATGCACCATCAGTGGTGGGCTCCAATTTCAACTGCGTTACGACACAACAAATTATCTTTGTGAAAAATTAAAACTGCTATGACCATGACCCAATATTTTGTGGAAATTCTATTTGCAACATACACTCAAAAAAGTTTCAAGCTCTTCTTCATGGTGAACTGGATTTTATACACTATATGGCAAAATAATATGAGCAGCTCCTGTATGTTCTTAAACTTGTGGAATAATATTGTTCGACTGTACAATTAAAAGTTAATGGAGAATATGGGTCTGAAAAGTGAAGGCAGTACAGAAGCACCTGCATTCTTTTATAATGGCCAACAGGGGGCGACTCCACCGGTTGCAAAAAGAAGTGTGATTGTATGGAATATTAGAAGAAAGTGACCCTACTTGATTGAAAACCTCAGTAAACATTTTCTGGATGACTTTAGGGTCTTTGTCGCTACTTTCAAGTCTTCTTCAACACAGCATGATGTTCATTTTGTAAATTTTAGAACGGGGCGCCCAGCTCCACCCTCTCATCCAAATATGGTCACCTCCAGCTGCAAAAGCCAAGATGAGGACGGCCATAAAGCCAAACTGGAGCCTTCAAAACAATAGTCCACAAACCAATGGGTGATGTCACGGTGGCTCTGTTCACTATTTACAATACGGTCGATGCCTCAAAGCCAGCGATGCCTCTTTATTGTCCCGCCGAGCAGGTGAAATCCGGTCTCAATGTGTTCTGTTCATTCACGTTCAGCCTCTGCTGCATTTCAAAAAGTCAGCAAACAGACAGACAGGGCACTTTAGCAGCGGCCAGGTTTAAGGCACCTTTATTTGATAGCAGTTTACTTGTTACTTTAAATGGGTCTTCTTGATTTCTACACTTATATTTATAGATCAAAACACACTTACTCTTACTGATCCCATTTTTGTTGCGTAAAAAAAATACTGTATGACAAACCCATGGTTCAGAGGGGTAATGCATTAACAATCTATTTTGTATATACATACCTCTATGGTAAAATACTGTGTGTGCAAATTTTGCTGTCCCGATAATGAGGCCCATTCTGCACACATACATGCACGCTCTCCTGGTGATTGTGCTAACATAAGCTTTCAGCTTCACCAGGTGACTCCTCAAAAATATTAATGCATCTACAGAAGCTGAGGACAGGCAGAGAATGAGGCCAGTGCACATTACAGCTAATGATCTCTCTCAGCAAAATCACACATACATACACACGCACGCACACACACACACACACACACACACACACACACACACACACTTACAAAGAAATGAACACCAAGACACCCACGTAAGTACAGGCAAGACAAGACTGAGCATTTGAACACAGAAATACGGTGCAGAAATGTGCTGTGTGCTGATGAAAAACAAAGGTGAACATGCCGCTGATTAAAAGTACACAATACTTCTGCATCATCACTATCATCATTAACATATCTGTCTGTAGCAGGGAAGCAGTGGCAGTGTGGAGTCAGTTTTCGCTGGGTGTTAATGAAGGAGGGACTGGGTCTATGATTCAAACCCAACAGAGCTGGCTCATCACAGTCCACTTTAATAAAGAGAACGCTCGACTGTGGCAGAGCTCATTTATAATGTCGGCCTGTCACAAAATGTTTTCACAGCAGCTTCCAGCGGACAAGCCACAAGGAGAGAGGGGGGGGGTAAATATTGAGTAAATCTAAAACTATGGTTGGTGTACCGCGAGACAATCATTTGTTTTAGTCTCATTCCAAACCACTTTAATTGTGAGAGCAGTTTAATATTGCCAATAGAACTGTATTAGACCATTGTAGGCATGCTGCAAATCAATAATCTGTGTAAGTATGCCGTATGTGATTTTTGCACCAATGGCATGAAATTGATTTGTAGGGCCTTTAATTCACTGGACTACATGCCGGAAAATAAACAGTGGATCAAGATGCATATCAACATCAAACGTTATTATCACTTGTTCCTTCCTCACAACAAGTAGGGCCGCAATGATTACCGCCATGCAGAAAACACGGACGGAATCACAGGACTTCATAATAAAAGCAAAATCAATTGTAAAACGTGGAATATCGTGGATATGTGGACACAATTTATAAAAGTCAGGGTAACGTACTGCTATACGTTGAAGACTTCATGGTACAGACAGTCGGTTGAAAAAATGAAAAAGCCCTCGTCCTTTTCTGGTCAAGCGTTGTAAAAGACTTTTCCCCCTGAAAATGAGCGTGGCCTCAGTCAGACCCACCTACCCGCTGTGCACAAGAGCTGAATGCTAAAAATATTACAATGTATTACATC
This sequence comes from Chelmon rostratus, assembly GCF_017976325.1. Lineage (NCBI taxonomy): Eukaryota > Metazoa > Chordata > Actinopteri > Chaetodontiformes > Chaetodontidae > Chelmon > Chelmon rostratus. Next base: position 4,150,359 of record NC_055672.1, read on the forward strand.
AAATTTATTGTTGTTCACTTAATTTTGAGTCTTTTTTCATTGAATCGTTTAATTGTGGGGAAATATTAAACAGAATCTGATGAAAATGAAAATCGATTTCAAAGGGCACTTGAGAAGGAAAGGGAAACAACAACAATGGCGAACTATTGGTTCGGGAAAAGGAATAAGTAAACGTTGTGCTGCTTGGTAGCCAGCCAGCCCAGGTAAGCTGTATTTGTTCATCAATGAGTCCGTTCACCACATGGTCCACCGGCAGGGACGGATAACTTGGAGCTGAGGACGACGGCGATTCTAACAGCAAACATGTCATGTTGGATTACAGCAGATCAGATGCTACGATGGCATATTGCAACCCTCTGCTGCTTGTTATTGATGCTTAAACAGTTTCTCCAGCTGCTCCCAGGTCCTTGACCACCTTCCTCCTTAAACATGAGTAACTATACCATACTGTGTAATTTAATTTTCTTTTTGTTAAAGTAGATTTTATGAAATTGGTATTGAAGAAGTAGCGTTCACCAATCTGTATCAAAGTCAAGGTATCGGCACCAGTATTGAAAATTGTTCAACAATACCCAGCCCTACCTTAGACACACTTAAACTGGCTGAGACAAAGTACGCTGACATGCACAGTTCATGGAGCAGTTTCAAACAGTAACTCGGCAAAGATGCAATAAAAAGCAAAATAAAACAAACTGAGAGCAAACTGCAGTCAAGACTGATAAATGAATATGAACACAAGAGAAATAAAATTACAGCAAACCATGCAGAAGGGTCCGTCATGCTACAGAGGGTGGAATGAAATTTGTTTCGACCATCCTGCCACTGCCTCTGTAATCACCATATGAATTTTCCTTAGGAGCCTTAGTTCACTTGGACCTTGTTAAAAGAGAAAAAAATACTCTTTCTACTATGTTTTGAAAAATGTAAACTGTAGGTTCGATCGAACCTACATAGCCACAATCAATATCAGGCAATAAGACAAGATGTACCTCTAACTAAAGCAGACTGGAACAGGACTTGAGCAAATGAAGAAGGAGCAATACGGGAAAAGTTGGCAATCAGAAGGCATATTTACAACAGCTGTGATCAACACATAAATGAGCCGTATAGGCATCCGGGTCAGAACAATAGCTGCAATCAAGTCCATCAGGAAGCGAGATGCACCACGACAAGCAGAACATGTACACCGAGTTGAAAGCTGAGGTGACAGCCATACAACCCCTGCCTGAGAAAGCTTTTCTCCTGCCATCTCCACATTTGTAGCTTCCTGACAACCGCACACAGAAAGACACTGGAATGAAAAACAGAGCTTCTACAAGGCGTCTTGAGAGTAAAACTGGACAGATGTTACAAGTTGCCGATCATCATGAGAATATCAATTTTATCAGTAGAATATCAGAACAGACAGAAAACACAACAAATCTCTCCCATCATCTGAAAAGGTATCGTCCACGTAATCACGCCATTATTTTAACAAGCTACAAGGCAAGCTAGCTTTGATTGTTTTGTTAAAGCAGAAGACGCTAATACAGCTAGCTAATATATTCTTTTATCATAAAATACCTTCTAAACCAAGCCGTGTTTGCACAGTTAAATGTTAATAATCTATAAATAAACTAATGACCCCTCTGGATTTTTAGGCCTCGGTCATTATCAGGATACTCTTAAAACTGGAATCATTATCAAATCATATATTGTGATAAATATATTGATCAACATGAAAAAAATGATCTGGATCACATTTTTTGCCGTATCGTCCAGGCCTGATATAAAGCATTTTCTGAGAGATGAGAACTCCAGCAACACTTGTAGTGTAAACAACTTTTCAGCTCCCTTCTGACAAGCTGTCATTTATACTCAGGAGCTCTGACCTATTCAGACTTTTTCCCGTCTCCATGCACCCTTGACGTAGGTGAGGTTATGACAGAAATCCCTTCTCCGCTTCAACAGCTCTGTCTTTAATCACAGATGGATGAAGAATGTCTTTATACTGCAGCTACATTAAATGAGCAGTATTTTATAATGAAGTACATTTAGACCACAGTAGTTTCTCATGACTCACACTTCAGCAAAGCAACAGTTTCTGCTTGACTGGAAGATTTTAATACTTGCTCCAGAAACATCTTTCTCAGTCAACAGATAAATATTAATATAATACATGCATATTTATTTTGCCACTACAACTATGACCCACATTAGCAGCTAAAAAAAAAAAACATATGAATGGAGAGAATCTATTTGCCAAAATTCCACATTGGTTGGACGGTAGTGAAAGCGTGGATGCAGATTTTAAATAACGGTTGTAAATAGAGAGCATACAGCGACCGTGCCAACAATAAACCAGACCTGATGTGTTTTAGCAAGCATGTGAAAGCTCAGTGGGGAGGGGACAAAAACCACCAAGACCCTTCAGACAGACTGCTGGAGCTAAATGGTGAGAGGTTATCTGCAGGTGGTGGACGATAAATAAGGAAACCTTCATTGAATTGTGCTTCATTTAAAGTGGCCGTCATCAGAGTGTATGTGCAGCTCAAGTGTTGCTGCAGTTGGAATCACAGAAGGAGCATGACCTCAGTGCATATGCTCAGAGTACTTGGTGACGTTTGTATGCACATACACAGAAACAAAAGAGAGAACAAGGCTGTGTTCCATCCATACAACAGCAAAAGTAAAGCACACACAACCTGAGACAGCTGCATGTGGTGTAAACTGCCGTATACTACCTGTAGGCCCCAAACACCAAGGTTCAACGGCCAATGATTGGTGGTAATTTGAGCAATTGATATTTGGTTTGAGAATTTATATCACCAAAGTACAAAATAATCAAAGACAGGTTTTGTATTATTACCTAATCTTGTGGCCATGCGGGGGGGGGGGCTAAATAATTCCTAAAGTTATGTTTAATATTAACATGCTTTCACTAGCACTCAGAAAACCTAGGGACAGATGCAGCTGCAGCATAGGTAAGTGGTAAAGGGCTGCAATTCTAAAGTGCTTTTACCAAAGAGCCTTGCACTTTCACTCATTCACACACAAGCATGCACACACAATGGCAGCTAGCTACCATACAGGATGCTGGCCTGACCACTGGGAGCAATTTGGGGTTCAGTGTCTTGCCCAAGGACACTTCGACATGTGGGATCAAACCGCCTCTCTACGATTAGCGATCAACCACTTCTACTTCCTGAGCTACAGCCGCCCCGTTCGTATGGGCACTGGTTGGCCTCGAGCCATATAATGATGTTGACATTTACTCTGTGCACTAGCAGGTGTGGAGACGGTTCAGAAGGGGGTCAATACCAAATGTTTTGCCTCAGGGCCTACCTAACATGTTAACCAAGCCATGATTATACACTATTGTATGTGATAACGTGTCAAACAGATGCCAAACAATGACTTTGGAGCACAATTTCAGACTTGATATATTCACAAAAAGCATTGAAGGAATAATGCATTTTCAAATTGTCACCTTTTTTTAAATGTATATTACCTGGCTCTTAACAGTGTTCCTGATTGGTATCAAATCGATATGGTGCAACAGACAGTAGCATATAAAATAGCTTAATATTGTGTGACCTAAGATATGCTGCCAAGTTAACTTCAATATAAGCATATTATGTAAAAGTGTGGTTTTGCCTCCGCTGCTAATACATTGAGACTCAAAAGCTGCATGTCAAAAAACAAAACAAGTGATGGTGCGAAAAGTACTCCTGCAGCCGAGGCCAGTCAGACCACAGAAAAGCATCAAACTCCTGATCCTGAAGAAATGGAAGATGTGACAGCGGCCAAAAAAAAAAAAAAAAAAAAAACAAGGGAAAAAAATGAGAAGTTTCAAACCAGAAAGGCAGGAGAAGTTCTACAGTGAAGACATGAAAAGGTGGACGGAACAGACAAAATGTTCTGCACCATTTGTGAGGGGGCAGGCAGGACAAACGGCTATCAAATTGAAGTCAACTGCACTTACAGAACTCAGTCAGTCCTGCAAACACACGTCGGCTGTTCATTTAACACAAGTGTCAACTGTGATCAAACAATCAAGTCAAGAAAAAATGAGCTTGTCTCGCAGCTAGAAGTCGTTTACCACGTGAGAAAACAACCACATCCCATGCATACATCAGTTTGCTGGGTTAACAGATTAATAAAAAATTCTGAATGATCCCTGATTTTAAAGCCACACAGATGCTATTCAAAACATATGTCCACAGTTGCTCTATATGGCTGCAAACCTGGAATATCAGTGGCCGTACTGGTCTACTAGAGCTGAAAAGATTGATTAGCTGATCCATAGAAAAATTCTTAAGCAACAAATGTGATAATCCATTAATCATTTCAGTCATTTTCTTTGTCCTGTACAGTGACATGCAAAGGTTTGTTACTGTGAAAAGCTAAGTGAGTAAAAGGTGACCTGATGTCCAAAAAGCATACATTTAAAGATGACATTTTAGGCAATATTACTTTTATATTCCCACCCTTTAGAGTTTCAAAATAAGATAAAAGTAAAAGGGGTCTAAGCAAAAGTTTGGGCATCCTGGTCAGTTCTTAGTAATCACAGCTTGTAAAGACTTTTTTTTTTCTAGCCAACTAAGAGTCTTGAGTGTCATTCTTCCTGTAAAAGGCTCCTAGTTCTGTGAGGTTCTTGGCTCATCTTGCATGCGCTGCTCTTTAGAGGTCTATCCAGAGATGTTTGAAGATGTTTAGGTGGGAGGGCAGTGAGGGCCACTGCAGAACCTTCAGCCTGGTCCCCTTGTGCCTCCATTGTGGGTTTTGACGTGTGTTTAGGATTATTTTCCTGTTGTAGAAGTCGTCCTCTTCTCATCTTCAGCTGTTTTACAGACGATGTGATGCTTGATTGCAGAATTTGATGGCATTTAACTAAATCCACTCTTCCCTCTTCCAGTAAAATGTTCCTCGTCCACCGGCTGCAACACGAGCCCACAGCATGGTCGATCCACCGCCATGCTTGACAGCTGGAGATGTGTTCTTTTCAGGAAGTTCTACACCCTTTTTTCTCCAAACATAGCTTTGCTCACTGTAGCTTTAACTTCATCAGTTTGCAGGACTTTATTCCAAAATGCATCAGACTTGTTTTGATGATCTTTTGCAAACTTCTGATGCTAATTTTGTTGTAAGGATGCAGGAAAGTTTTCTTCTGATGACTCTTCATGAAGCTAGAACAGACCACTCCAGAGTCAGCTGAATCTTCATGAAGGTCTTCTGCTGTCAAACTGGGTTCTCTCCTCCACTGTTCCGTTAACTGACATTTCTTAATTACATTACGAACTGAGGAAACAGCTCCCTGAAAACACTTCTATCTATCTTCTTATAGCCTTCTCCTGCTTTGTGGGAATCAATTATTTTAATTGTCAGAGAGCAGCCAGCAGCTCAGAGGAGCCCATGGCTGCTGATAGTTTGGACAAAGTTTAAGGAGTCAGAGTATTTATAAAGCTTTGAAACTCGTCTTTCCTAATGATGACTGTGAAGAAGCCAGAGCTCTAAAGTTGTACAAAACAAAAATTACGCACTAATCTGTCCTAAACTGTTGTTTCATTTTTATCTTTGTAAATTTTGGAGAACAGTCCATCATCTACTCATTTCACTATTGACAGCAACAGAAATGTATCATTCTGTGACATTTTATAGAATAAAAAGGATATAATTGGTAGATTAATGATTAGTTGCAGCCTTAGTTCCAAAAATCACAACTGACTGTATGTGTGGGAAGCAGGTGAGGAATCAAGAACCAGTGCACAAATCTGGTGGAAAAGGCGTAAACCTCAATAGAGTGAAAAAAAAGAGTGATTTTCGTATGTGTGCATGCTGAAAGCTTAAATAATGCTTTTTTAGCATTTTGTCCAGTGTAAACATAGGATATATCCAAGATGCTGTTCATTCTAGTATGGAAGTGAAATACAAGGTCTGTCTTCACCTGAGCACACCTGAACTCAGCCAGATTTTCTCTGCGCTCTAAACTGAAGAGATTTCCAATCCCGGGGCCAGGTCAGAAGATTGCAACATCACCATTACAAAGGTCAGGTCAATATGTACAATATGAAGCCTTTTTTCCTATTCTCTCTCTCTCTCTCTCATATACACACACACACACACAAACACACTTCCTCTATGTCTTTCTCATCGTTGCCAGCCTCCGGCGTCCTGCCTTCGCTCCTTTGCACAGACACCTCAGCAGCCATACGCCATTAGGGAAGAGCCCACAGCAGCAATACTCATAAATATTGACTTGGTTTCAACATATCCCTCAGGAAGTGTTTGAAACAGCAGGTACTGCATTAGCACACCAACAGCAAACACAACCCACAGTCAATACTGACGAGCCGCTGCGGCTAAACTCTCTCGGCCTTCGTCCTAGCAGAAGGAACACGAGGCGCTGCGGCAGGCCTCCGGGATGCCGAGGCGCTGTCACGGAAAATATTAGCAGCGGCAATAAATGTCTCCCTGGAGAATGATCGCAGTCGTCAGTTAAACATCTCGTAGGACTCGTGGAATTCTTAAGAGGAGCAGCGTTTTTTTGTCCTTACACACAAGCAGGAAATGAATTGCTCTGGCACCTGGAGAAATTGGGCTTTCAGTATCAACCCTGCTTCTCCTGAGGTGGAGTGTATGCTATCAAATGAAACACAACAGCACCTGAACGCAGTCAGTTCAGTGGATCGTATTCTCTTCTGCCCCCACAGGTATGGTTAATTAAAAGTGCTTCCTCGCTGACTGCATAAAGATTATATGTGGCCCTGTTTTAATCTGTCAGGGAAGTCTCTTGGTTTAGGCTTGTTAATCAATCTTAGTCAGGTGTTAACTAATTACACTCTCTCATTCCAGAAGATCGGGAACAGTGAATTATTCGAGGCGAAGCTGATTTCCTGAAGGTTGGGAGAGCAGTCGGGTGGAAGAATTAAGTCATTTGCTGATGAGAGAAAATGTGATTTGTTGCTTCCATCGTGGTTCATCAGCTCCTGCTGAGTGCTGGAGGAGGGTCGACTTGGAGGAGTCGATGCCAGTACAGCAGGGTGGGGGGGTCTGCAATCAGGGGTGGCCTCTGAGCCAGAGGCAGTCAAAACACTTGTTTTGATACCTGACACTTTATAGACCAATGAGCTCTTTACATGAGCACACTAAATTGCTATGTGCTAACGACCCATCCAAACTCAGCCATCTGTTAGCTTTGACATGGAGGATCTTGTTTTACTTAAACATGCAAATACTGATCATTCAGCCTTATCTGTAAGAAAACACATTTCTATACTAATAATTTGTTTTCTAAAATACATATTGACATGAATCTATTTGCTGAATGGATCGTGTTTACTGGCAACATTTTTTCAAGTCAAGGACGTGTTACTCTGGTGTGCAGTACAGAAATGGTAAGGGGGTGCTCAGGGACAGTAGGCATACAAAGCACAGGACTTTCATAATGTAGAAAGGGTCTCTTAGACTCCTGAGTCCATGCATGGTTGTGTTTAATCTTACTTAAACACACAGGATCATGGTTTTGGTTAAGTGCAGCAATCGTAAACCTGTACCTATCTCATGATTCAAGGCAGCCTCGATTCAAAAGAACTATTCAACCAAGACATTTATCTTACCTTACCTGACCTCACTGGCCTGAGCATTACTCTGAAAACATTAATCATACTTTATTTGCTCTGAGAGAATACTGTCTGGAAAACAAATGAAATATGGTCCACTCAGTTTGAACATTTCTCAACTGTGTAGATATGTTCACTAAAAATGATTCTTCTAAATGCAAAACAGGCAGCAACTACATTTACTTTACAGTGAAATACATTTGTACGCTTAGGCTTTTAAATTCAGATTGCAGTCATTCCATACAGGAAGGTGGTTTTAATGACTTCCACGGATAATTGTGCACCGCAACTTTTTGTAGTGGAGATGGGCAGCCTTGCTTGAAATAAAGATCACCTCCGTTAATGTCAGAAAAAATTAATACCGCTGGTATGAAAGATGTTAAATCAATAGTGAACACAACAGCTGCAGGGACAGCTTGCACATGCTCACCAGTCTCTGTGTCCTTACTCCAACCACCATGTTAAGATCAGCATTTTAAATTCAATCACAGGCATGCATTCATAATGAGTTACAGACCACAATGTGGGCTGTAACTCTGCTGATTAATCTTCTTCTCTTTCGGTTTTGATAGATTCAAGTCTAAAGCATTTTTACAGCAGAAGACCGTAATGCCTTCACCTTCCCATCACTACAATCACATCACTCATTATTTGCATGAAGTTGAACTCAGCTAAACTTTCAAGTGTTGCCAAGTAGAAGTATTGAAAGTACTTTTCCCTTCAAACTATAGTCAACTGAAGTACTTTGGTAGATTTCTTTACTGTAAACTTGATGTGTTGTCACATTAAACTGCAGTTCACTGTTCAACAATTCATGTTTCTGAACAGAGGCTCTCAGGCCTGCTGTTAGCTCTGCTAGCTTTTTTAAAGATGTGTTAGCTTTAAGCTATTAGCTCTGTTAGCTCTGCTAGCCAAACACACCGCAGGACTGTGCTGCCCACGTGCTGCTAACAGCTACCAGCTGACTAGCTCTCCTCCTGCCGATTTCAGCGAGGATTTGTTGCTCACAGTGTAGGATTATCAGGAAAAAAATTTGATTCGATATTATTCAATTTTAATGTTGCTTATTTTTCGTAGGTCTCATGCTAAGTAGCCAGTGACAGTAACTAAAGTAGCAGCATGAGAAGATGCACTACATTGTAGTCAGGGCTCGGTCCAGTTTCTAATTTGCTAGCAACAGTGACACAAAACTCCATTTTATCCGTCACGGTTCGACCAAAACTAGTGTGACCATATGTTCAAACCCCCACCGGTACACTTAAGTGCACTTACTGCACGTTCACCTATATATCTGCACTTATGTACGTCATACATAAGTGCAGATATATTTGTTAGGCTGGGGGAAAGTTATTTCTGCACTTAGCACACCTACTGAGCGTACCTTGACACTGTGAACGCTATGAATACAGTTTTTTCGTTGCTGGATACTTCACACAGGAAGGAGTAAGCCTCCTGGATCATCATGGAGTCATCGTGACAGCTAGCCATTAGCATACTGACAGGCTCTGTCACAAAGAGTGCAAGCTTCATACCCTATGACTCACTGGCTAGCAACAGCCTTGACAACAACACATTGACTGACCCACATACAGACGGAATACTATAATGATTTATTTAATAGTGGTGAAAACCGGGACAATTACATAGTGAATACTGAAAACGAGGAAATTTTAGTGTTTTGCAGATATTGGTCAGGAATCGGGACTTATATTTTTAAAACCAGTATAATCCCAGCTGAACCCGGGCATCTGTCACCACCATTTATTAAGATTTATCAAACAGATGTGTCAAAGCTACAGAGGCAAAGAGAAGGCAAAATGAGAAGCTGTTAGCGTGGCCAGCAGAGGTAGACTGCTTGATATGTCGAGGAAAAAAAAGTAAATACATAAAATCAACACCTTTACCTGTCTAGATCTTAGGGTGTTGTGGGATCCAGACTTTGACAAGTTAATTAAATCCTTGCCATTGACCAGTGGAAAGTATTACACACTGAGCCACATAATAAATTCTGGACTCTGGACAGCAACTGAAAGCAGCCACCAGGAATGACATCAAACTGACAGTTTAGCTATTAGTGTTTGTTCCATCCAGATGATTTGGGTGATATGCAGCAAGCTGGCCATTTCTTCCCACTATAAGTCACATCTTAATGGTTTCTTGTGTAGATGATGGATCACGAAAACATTTTAAAAACGTCATGTGTTGACAAGGAACAACTCACTTGAAAAGCGCCTTATTAAGGGAGGATGAATCTCCCTGCTACGAGTTAACGAAAGTGAATTTTTAATGACGTTTCTGATTGTGTTGGAGCGCGGCGAGCGCAATCGGACTCACAAAAGGGGTGACAGCTGCAATCTACAACACAAGCAGGTACTCCGCACTGATGTGGGAATGAATTGAAATAACAAGGACCATAATTTATTGATTGCTTTATTTTTCATTTTATTTATTATTCAGGAATCATCTGACATCAGTGCGTTATCGGTCTTGCAGCAACAACAGGCTTTGTGTATTTTGTACATTCGCTCATTAATAAGTGATCCAAACCACGGTTGAGTATTGCCTATTAAACACTTGCCTCCCCTCTGCAATGATATTCTAAGCACATACCACATGGCGCAGAGAGAAGCTTAGGGCCTTCAAGGATTCCCACCCTTTCAGAAAACAGTAAATAATACATCTTATTGGATTTGAGGGAAGAGCAACACATTCTGCAGAGGAAAATAACATAATTCAAATAAATGTGACGCAACAGGCCACGGCTGGGACACAAAGGGATAAAATAAATGCTAAAAACTGGTATCAGTGGAGTTTCATGTTGTCATTACCAGCAGAGATAACTGTGCTGTCCTCTCGAGCCTAATACATAATGTCGTTCTTCCTCCTCTTCCTCTCCTGAGCAGTTTCAGTTGCTGCATAATTGAATGTGAAAACAGTGTATTATTCTGTCTGCGGGGAAGGAATTGAAAAACATCAGAAAGCTGGGAGATGGAATAACATTGTGGGTCAGGCTGGGTTATTTTTTATTTTATTATTTTTTTTTTTTTTTGTTGAGTCTGACCACATCACTGAGCAAATGTAACCCGCAGATCCAGAGTGCCGAGCGCTGAAGCATGACGACGTCCTCCGCTGTCTCTCCTATCCCGACAACCCTCCTGATTTATTGTCATTCCACCAGATACGAGGATTCAAAGACGGGTGTACACTTTTCACCCTCCGAGTGGGAGGTGAAGGGGAGGCGACAGAATTGCTTGCGTCTCTGACTCCAAATGAGGCCAAGAGCAACTCACTTGCGTCAGCTTGGAAGTTATGTCATTATTCAATTGATTTTATAACTGAGGAGTGGCGGGGGGGGGGGGGCAGCGAGGAGGAGGCTGGGACTGAGACGAACCCTAAACTCATTGAACTTGTCAAGTATTTTGATTGGACAGGCTGCTCTGGCGGCTGGGTTTGTTGTGTGTTTTCGTCACATATCAAAGATAATCCAACGTTTCCACAGAGCGTGAAAGGCCCGCATCCTCGCGGACTGCGTCGTGTTTACTGAATCCATGCAGTTCATTTTGGTGGACAGCAGCCTAAATAAGCTACTTCAGTTCGGCAAGTTTTCCATGTATTTTGTATTTAAATTCACTCAGTAAAAATGCAGGGGGTCCAAAATAGTTTTTCAACTGTCCCAAACCACACACATATTAGATTGCACGCTGCCATCTGAGTGCATTTAGTGTGCTTAGGAAAGTTTTGTTTGTTTGTTTGTTTGTTTTTTACTATTTTCCATTTTCTCAGAGGAAGCCGAGAAGACTCCTGGACCAGAGGACTGCAGAAGTCCTGCCCTCAGCCACCAGCGGTTAAAAATTTCTGAGCCAGATGGTCATGTATTTTTTACTCTTCTCTTGGCAAAGATTTGTTTCTGACTTAATTTCTTAGCATGGGAAAACACACATTAGGTGTTTATATAACACCATGTAGGCAAAAACTTTAGAGCAATAAAAATAAAACGAGCCTAGAACATATCGGCTGTTTGTTGGTTCACTTCGATTTGAGACATCCTGTATGTGAAAGGCTGATATGACACCTGACCTTTCTGGTTGCGTGCTTACATAAAACACATTATTGAAGTTTATTAAATCACTTGTTCATTGGTGTTTGTTGAATATTCAATCCATCTCACGCAGCATTATTTTTGTCAACAGCCATGAACCATTTGGAATGTAAGACAATATTTGTTAAACTCTGAGTCTTTTAAAGAGAAATGTATGTAATGTGACAGTGGATCCAAAAGAAACACGACAGACAAAAACAGCCCTCGTCCCTGCTCCTGTCGAAGCGTTTCTGGGTAAGGTTAAGGATTTATTTTAGAGCTTAGCTATTTTTACAACCAAAACAAATAAAACTGATAGCGGATATTCTGACAATACTGTTGACTGTACAACCCCAATTCCAAAAAAAGTGGGGGCAGTTTTACAAAGTGATCCTGAGCTCATGCAGTAATCTCCTTCATCCAATCATGTGTTCACAAAGAGGTTAACCTCACTCCATCCTCCTGCTAGTTAGCTAACTAGACAGCCAGAAAGATGACATAGAAACTGAACTGAAGTGTCTTCATTAAGTCATTCCTGACTGTTTTTCATGTTGCTGGGGGGTCAGCAGGCCAAAACTAGCTTACCTAAAAAGCCAGTTTTGGATGCTGTAGGTGTGGTTAGTGTGAAATTGGAGGGTCAGTCAAGCTCACTACGACATTAGCGCAGCTACACGCTATAGCCACATACAAACACAGCAGACACAGGCCACCTCTGTGTACATGGAATATATATTGAGTGATAATTCACAAGTTTAGAAGGTGAATGAAAAGCTACAACACAACTCTGAGAAGTGTGCGTTTAATTAACAGAATGGAATTCATTATTAAAAGCCTGCTTTAAATTAAAACACATTTTATATTATAATTTAACTATGAAAGTGCTGTAGAAACACATCACTGTTTAGACTCTTTTGTCCAGTAACACATTTATAACTCATTGATAAGTGCTTTTTACAATCAGCAACACTGATGAATTGAGCTGAACTTGTTTCCACATGTTCCACTTTGTTTCTGGGTTTTGTTTTTTTTTGGCAGTTCAGACAGCTGTTCTTCGGCTGAGCGCCCAAACTAAAGGAAACTGAGGTACGTCTTTACTTAAAGGATAACTTACTCTGCGGCGGTCGGCTAGTCTAGCTGTAGTTTGGCACAGCTATGGTTCGTTATTGCGTATTCGTAGCTGACCGCCGCAGAGTCAGCCGTGTTGTGGCTGGCTGCTTGCAGCGCGCAGCGTTCGGAAATGACATCATCCACGTCAGAGGTAGTTGCCTAGAGACGCTGGATGTTGATAACATGCCACCACGGGCTCAGAGGGGAATAGCACCAGCATATCATAACAAAATATTGGAATATGAACGAGTTTCGCCGCAGATTATGCGTTATATAGAGGCTGTGCATGGATGCTCCAAGTACTCGCATTATACATATATACGCGCCGCTCCTCTGGGGCTTATTTCTTCAAAACGACTCCAAATGCCACCAAAGTTGTCTGGATGAGTAAATGGTCGTATTTAATGCTACAAATAAGGTCCAGGTTGTAAAAAACGAAAGTTATCCTTTAACAGTCTGCATGTAAACTCTATAATACCACTCTCTGTGGACCTTAAAACAGCCAACCACGGTGTTAACAAGCCTTTAAAAGAACATTATGAATTAAAATTTGAGGAAATTATTTGCTAATTTCTCCAGGGGTAACTCCACGAGCCGGGCTCTGTGTGAGGCCCTTTTCATTGCTTCCCCTCCACACAGAGTCACAACACAGTGAAACCGTAGCATTTCTCATTGTGCTGCTGCAGCCTATATTTTCACGCCGTGCTGAGTGGGAGCCCAGTGGACCATGCTGGCAAGTCTGAATCATTCCAGTCATTTTTAGTCTTAAGCATTATTCCAACAAAGAAGACAGTTATCACCACAGTCGGGCAGTCTCTACTCGGTCAGATCCCCTGACACATTATTGCATGAATGTGGCTTTGAAGCCGCACACACTCACCTAGACATAGTATACACACAACCAATGACAGTGGACGGGACACTGGGGTATGCATGCTTGCATAAACATACATGATCCACACAAAGGCTCATATGCACACACAAAATGGGCATCACTATTACAAAGCTATCTACATGGCAGCAAGTCTCCCACAGCTCGCCGCAGGAGGGACATGTATATATTCACCACCTTTAGGATGGATCAGTCATGGAGAAACACTGCACTAAGCGTGGAGGCAGTAAAGATAAATGATTTGAAACGGTGTTGTTTTCACACTGCTGTCCGCTTCTTCAGCCACAGATACTCCACATTTGCTTGACACATTTTACCAAGTAGATTTACAGTCTTTAAGCTGCATGAAGTCATATTTGACAACTAGAACTCAAAACATCTTCATCATTACTTGTTTTACCAGTCTTCACCAAAACTGGATTCAACTGGATTCTATAAAAGACAAAATGTTTTTTACTCACTTCACTGTCCCATGCAGTCAAAATGTGCTGTGTGCTCTGCTGTCCTTTTATCCAAAGAACAGCTCAGAGGGTGCTTCCACTGGCAGAGACCAGGAAAGTGCGGGGAACTCTAATGAGCAGCCCATTATGTGCAATAATCAAAGTATTTCAAAAACATCAGCAGCACTGCAGGGCTGCAACTAACAATTATTTTCATTATCATTTAATTGCAGATTCTTTTCTCAATTAATTGATTTGTCTATTAACAGCCGCAAAACTGTGAAAAATATCCACTATAATGTGATGTCTTCAAAAGTCTTGTTTCATCCGACTCATTATCAACTTATATAAATGAATAAAATAATTATTCAATCCTACAAATAGGTATCATTCAATTTTCAATTTTCTGTAGCTCTGTTTTTGTTGTCTATTATCTTTAAATAAATATATTTGGGTCTTTTCAGTTTGCTAGAGGCAGGCAGGAGTGGCCTGTGTGAGCTTGTTAGCAGCTACCCACAATTGCATGAGGGGGTTCAATGGGAGACCAAGGGTACTCAATCAAACAAGCCTAACAAAACAACAATAATGAGCTCAAAATAGCTGAAAACTGCATTAAGCTACAAGCTAAGTGTTGATTCTCACAGGGATTAGCAGCACTAGCATCTCTTTACAGAGACGACAGCTCTCATTACACACTGCTGTGGCTTTTTATAGCGCCCACACTGTTAATTCACCACATGTGCCTTTAAGCCATCACTGTGGAGATATCTCAATCAACATTATTAAATGTCTGGATGATCAATATTTAATTTATAGCACTTATATTGAAACAGGCTTTACAAAAGGCTTCACAATTCAGGATAAAATGAAAAGATCTGTGACACGGCGAAATGATAGCTTGAATGTATATAAAGAGAATGATAAAATCCATCACTCTTAAATAATTTAAGCTGAAGAATGCACCTCCTGATGGACATTTTACTGAAGAGTGCAGACTGCAAACATAATGACACAATCGGTGAAATTGGCCTAGACCTAGAAAAACAATATTTTATCATAAGGTTACATCTCTCACATTAAATTTCATGTCCACCTTATGTTATCACCTGCAGCTATCGCTTAAAAACTAAATGTACACCTGGTCTGAAGTATGCGTGAGCTGCACACATTCTCATTGCAATTGTGATACGAATCCCACTTTATGTGTCGGAAATGGCACATGCATGGCTCTTGTGCATATGTATTATTCATGTATGGAAAAGAAAAATCAGTGAATGCAAATTAAACTGAGTAGTTGTCTGTTCTTAACCGTACTGTAGCTGCTTTTCACAGATATTGCAGAAATATTTCAAAGAACGTGTCGTTATTCAACTGACTGAAGCAAACCGCACGAACATTTGCTCAAAAGAAAACATTAAAGCATTTTCCAGGAATCAGCTCACCAGGCTTCCTTTACATAGCCCTTTAAGATAATATTTGACTATGATCGCCAATATGTTTGCAATAACGGCTATCCGTTCCAAAGCAAACTTTAATACCCTGCTGTTCCTGCTGAGAGCGTTGATTTAAGTGTGACTGATCTGGGAACTCAATGCTAGATGCTGTCTGCTAAAACTTTTTTTTTTTTTTCCCCCAAGAAACAAAGAAACTTTTTCTCTGTGAACGAGAGAAGCTGCACAGTTTGCGATGACAGATAATGCAGCCTAATGCACACAGCTTTGGACTGATGATTGCCTGTCTGTCAGTGGGATATCTGATGGAGTTTCAAACTGAATCCTATTATTATTCTGAAACATATATCCCACAATGTACTTTATACACTTTTGGTTCATCTTAATGCTTTTGATGTGCTGTAGATCTGAGACATCGCCCAATCCGCCCTTTTCTCGTCACTGATCGCAGTGAATTCCTCTTTTTTTTTTTTTAAAGCATGTCACTTTTTCTCTGCCGTGTTTTTTTTGTAATCTTTTGCCGCTGCTCATCAAACCCTACAACAGGAATAAAACAAAAAAAAAATCTCAAAAAAAGTTGTGAATCCCGTTTTTCTTCTCTTTTTTTTTGCCTTGTTAAATCATTTCCATATCAAGGCTTTTTTGACAATGCCCGTGGGTTCCATTTTAACAGAGCCACTAAAGTGTGAGTTAAGGATTAGAATATAATCTCCGACTCTTTGCAACTTCTGTGCAGTGCTATCATTTCCAACCGCACAGGAAAGGGGTTTTTTCTGTTGGTGGCGGGCCAAATCCATTGCGTTTCCATTTTTCAACCTCTCCTGCTGCCCTTATCCAATTCAGGGCTTATGATTGTAATACTAAAACAGAGCGAGTTGTCAGAACAGAAACAGCAATGATGAATGCCCCGCTGCTCTGTGTGCTTGTTTGTTTTGGGGTGGTGTGGGGGGGGGGGGCAGAATTGAATTTTATGTTTACTTGTTGAGGTGCATTTTCTTGACCGCGGCTGCTCTGCTGTACTCTAGCAGGCAGCATTGATTAAATGGAATAGTTCTGTTATCTGGATAAAAAGGGGAGAAACATGAGGACGATAGTGGGCAAGGGAAAATAATGAGTTCTTTCATCTTGGCAGTGAGGGCGTCTGCGTCTTTCAGACTTCCCAGGGAGATGTACACAGCTTAAGGAAACGTTTAATTAGAAAATGTCAACCTTGTGTCTGCGTGCTATGTGTGCAGAATAATAACATTTACGATGTGAATATGACAGCGCATTTCCTTTCTGCTGCTTTCAGGCCGACTCAAAGACATACAATCAATTGATTCTGAAGAGGGAGAGAAAATAATTAGCCGCCTACATTACTGCCACTGCTCGGAAGAAGACAAGGAGCACGGACGGCACTGGATTTTTAACACGTTTCATCTTATCAGAAGCCTCGTCCTGCACCAAAACTCAGCCTATCCGTGTGTGTGGGTGAGACAGGTACCTGGTGTGAAAGTTGAAAAGTGTGAAAATAAACAAAACCGGTCAGAAGGCATTGACCATAATGACTCATGGGGATGATTTTTGAAGAACTGTGGTCCAAAACAACATACGCTTCAGAAAAATGTTACTATCTGACTGTCATCATCCCACATGCGAGTTATTATGAAACCAAAAACTCCTTCCAAAAACTTCCCTTTATTTAAAAAGAAAAGAAAAAAAAGAAATATGGATTAAAATAAATTCATATGGAAGAGTAAATAGTGAGGACCCCTGCCCCCAAGCGCTCCCCCTCATTAAGACACAAGTGGTTCAGTCTGCACCTGCGCTATGGTTTGATCATAACCTAACGTGGCTAATTGTGCTGACTGCTGGCAAGCTAGATGCTTTTTCCTCAACATCAAAGCTAAATCTGGATCCCCAAAAAAGCCAAAATGAAAGGAAAGGGGGGAAAAAAATAAGGGATAACAACTCATGACATATTTGTGTCAGGAGAAAGGTGAGCTTGCTAATGTTTTGAGACTGCTAGGAGCTAATACAGCTATTTGTGTGGAATAGTTGCTTGTTTATGTATCTTGCAGTGTGTGCAGCTCAGCCTTCAGATAAGTTAGTGTATTTACATAGCAGTACAGCACAAGGAATACATGGAAATTATCATATCAATGATACAAGGGATGATGTGTCACTTTGATTGCAAGCCAATGTAGTTTGAAATGCAAAGTTGTGCTCGTGAGATGCTGTTTGAGACCAAAGAGCTATTTTCAAAAGATTTTTAAAGTTCCTCTGCTGGCATTGATTAAAAGCCTAATAATTCATCTCTGTTCATCAAATTACATATTTGGAAGATTTTTCCATTAAAAAAAAAACCCTTGCGTCTTAAAATGGCTTTGATGTAACTCTACACCTCTGTCTTCATCCAGGATGGACAGATCTAGGAAAATGCCACTCGCCTGCAGCTCCAGCAGACCTGCTCACCTTTGACTCAGTTAATCAAATCACACAAGCAGCACTTTCTGACAGAAAGCCCTGATTGAAACCTTCTCCCGTGTTCCATATGCACTCGAATTATCTTGTTGCTTATGAGAGAGACCTTGACCAGGACATCTTTCTTCGAGAGCAACCCCAAAGTTTTCAGTCTGGGTTGTCGTAATCAACGTAGCCATCATCGATTTCAACATCTGAACTACCTGGCAAACTTGTTTTGAGTAATGTTTCACGTAACTTTCTTCATTAATACCCCCAAGCCATATAAAATGTCCTGTCAGCATTTGACATGACTCAGGCTAACAGTATCTAGCACACTGCAGATTTGTTGGACACGGTTAAAGCACAAGAAAAAATAAACTTGTCAGCTGACAAACACGGATAGATATATCAAACCGTTTCAGGCAAAATCCATCTGCTTGTGTAAAGCAGCTTTGTAACCAAAAACAGAACAAGTTAACTATAACTATTCAAAATATTGATTGGAAGCTACACCAGGCTTCTCCTCTGCTACACCTCATTTCACCGTCACATCCTACAAGTGAACGGGATTTGATCCTTAGGTGTCTCACATATGAAACCCTGTCTGTCTGAATCTGTGTTTCTGACATTGTCCCTGCTACATACTGCAGTTCCTGGGCAGAAATGCTCAGGCATTGACTGCTTATTTGCTCATGATATACCTTGTAGCATATAAAAACATCATATGGATATGCTAACAAGGTCAAAAACTTGATTTTCATTGTAGGGGGTCTTTAAGAGATGGAAAAGACTTCACAAAAGGCCAGATTTTTGTAAAAATACGTTATATTGGAAAGGCTTTTTTCCCCCTCTTTCTGGCCATCTGGTTTAGTGCGGTAACTATTTGCCTTTCAGATCCAAGAGGGCTTTCAGATGGTCACATCGGTAAATGCTGCTTCCTTCATCTACCTTGTTAATCCTTGCTAAAACACACATTGATCACAATTAATGGGCCTCGCCTCTGATCTCTCCGAATCCCTTTTCATCCACTTAACCGTGGTGACTCCATAAAGAACCTGTCCCTCTCAGAAACGCGCTTTAAGTTTGTTTAACCTGGCTTAATCTAGTCTCTTACAAGTGAAAAGCCTTCCAGGAACCTTTAGGGGTTCTTCAGAGGGCAACCACATGGGGACTTCGGAAAGTTACCTAAAGATTTCCTTCATTAATGATTCAAGAAATCTGGAGGGACTTCTACAAACCTCCAACATGTGGAGGAATTTAAAGAAGCTCACTTTTCTGTCAGGTTGGGACACGTAAGAAGGCATATGTTTGAAGCTTTACCCAAAGCCCAATGAGAATATCGATACAAGGATGAATTTATCTCAGAAAAGGTGCTGAAACTACTTGCTGAAGTCATGTATCAAGCAAAAATGCCAAACACAAGCTGGGTTCCAGGGTCTCACATGTCAAGATTGGCTGTGTTAGCCAGTTTTATATCAACTGACATAGCGCCCAGACAGATATTTTGAAGATGTCTTCTTTGGTGTTTGGAAAACATGAGGATTAGTTTTCACCATTTAATAGAACATACGACCAATAAATAAACTGATTCTAAAAATAATAGCTGTTTGCAACCCAACATAGCAATGTCCTACCAACATTATTTTTGGACAACAAGGTAACAACATGCACGGCTGAAAAATTAAGCCAACGCACAAATGCTAAAAACTGCAGTTCCTCAAACGGCCACTTGAGACTGGCTCCAAAAGCAAGTCAATCCCCATAGACCACCACATTAAAATGTCCAACTTTACAGCAGAAATAAAACATGTTTACAGCCTGGTACAAAAAACGGCTCTGGTCTCTACAGCTAATTTCTCCCTTCGTGACAACTGTACGAGGGGTGAATATTCATATAACTCACAACACTTAGTGGAGCAGACTGTGTTTGGCAATACTAACACATGCAACCAGTCACAGAGACTACGTCCATGTTTTATACAGTCTATGCTTACAACAAACTGTGGAGCTGAGTCAACCTTATACAGATTTCTCGCCATTTTTGCAGCTAGAAGTTTTTCATTTTTGCCAAAGCTAGGCTAGCAGTTTCTCCTCTTTCAGCCTTTTGGTTAGCAAGGCTAAAAACAGTCCAGACATAACCCTGAAATGGATGCAAAAGATCAAGTATCGATCTTCTCAAACTCTGGGCAAAGATATCAAACAACTGTATTTCTGTCTATTAGGGGCTCTGCAGCTCTCTGAAGATCTCTGATGACTCCCCCGATAAACCCCAGTTTTGTAAAGTGTGATGTTGCCAGACACAGCCTGCTCCACTGGCCTCTGAAACCAAGTTAAACATGGAGACAGTGTGAGGTTATTTATTGCCTCCATAAAAGCTGGTGAGTGCAAAAGGGAAGAAGGGCGGAAGATGGAGGACAGGGTGAGAGACGGAGCAGCTGCAGGCTCGGCTTTCTGAGAGGCTGTAGTTTGTTATCAGAACAGAATCGAGCATCACACAAATCAAAGCAGGAAGCTACACAGGAGGGATAAATTCACAGACACACACATGCAGCACAAAACACACAAATGTAAGTGAGGAGGAAGAGGAGGTCGCTTAAAAGGTTTTAACTTGCAGAGAAGCACAAATAATCACACAGACACACACCTACAGACAAACATGATGCGGACACACATATACAGTATGTGATTCATACTGTACTAAAAGTTTCACACTTCCTCTTTGTGCTCCAGTCACAAGCACACACACACACACACACATACACACACATTCAAACATGACTGCACAGTCAAACCGACTGCACAGATAACCACAAAAAAAAACCACACACACACATGCATTCATGTACACACACACACAAACACAATCGCAACTCCCCCTTCCATACAAACAATTTCCCACTTACCCACTCTGCCTCAGCCAATTTTGTGGCCAAAAAAAAAGTCCCTGTTCAGTAGCAGATAGTGAGAGCATCAAGGCTTCCAACAGCCTGAAGATGACAAAGTTCAGCTGAGGTTATTGGATTAGTCCCTCTTCTCTTTGTAGTGTTGTGTCCTTAACTTACAGGGTGCAGTGCTGGATGGATCAGACTCACCATAAAGGGTGTCAGGTTAGCTTCAAAGTAAAGTTTAGCTTGTTATTTTCTGAATGTTGCTCCTGGTTCATCTGCCAGGAGGACAAAGGTTTTGTCATTCAGGCATGAGCTGCATGGCGGCTAATATTACAGAGTGCTCAGTTCAGTACTTACTAAGGCACCATTCAGAACACCATTTGCACTTTGAAATAAATGACAAGGTTGCGCTTTTTGGCAACTGGAGCTCTATGTTGGCCCAGCAGGGGGTCCCAAAACAGAGGGCCAAAAAAGCAGGGTCATCCAGCAACAACGTTGAACCAGGAGCACATAAATGCATCATTGCTTAAAGCTCATCACATACATGCAAACACGCATTAAAGAAGAAAAAAAAATTGCTCACCCACTCATCTCATAGACTTTTCATTGGCATGATTTCACACATTAAAGTGTTTTTCTTTTCATATGCCATGGAAAAGCTGTGCAAATATAAATCCTCCATGGTTCAAAATACAAAGAGTCCTAATTTACCTTGTTTGTAGTTGGACATGTCCAATAAAACGTTTTACAGAGGTCTGCCACAGGGGATTTTGTACCACAGTTACCCATGGTTTGGTAAATTGGCATAAGTTATCGTGTGGGCACTATTTTACTTTTCATTGTGATGGTCATAAGCTAAACAACAGAAATACTATGTTCTTGTTAGAAAGTAATCAACCAGCAATGTGCACTTGCATGTATGCACTTTGTCAGCGCAGTGCTTTGCCGGATGACGCCACATTTCTTCCACTTTTTGTAAAACTGTTCTTTTCTGATTGAACGTGGCAAACGTGGTCTTGTATGCTTCAAACTAAAATGCTTCTCTGAGGTGTCGTCTGAACACTTTTCAAGGCACAACTGTACAAGTGCATTCTTAACGGCCGCACTAACTGACAACCTGAATGAGATGTGATTGTCCCAATTTGGAGAATCGTGTCAGACAGGTGTGGTGGGAGGGGGTTTCAGATGCTGTTGGATGGTTTGACGAGCTCTGCATTGAAGCATGCTGATGGCTTTACGCTGCCAACTGCTCCCCACACACGAGCTGAATGGAACATACAGTGTTAGGTGGGCGATTACATTGGATGCACTTTTAGCAGCAAAAGGCGCCTTTCTCTCATCCATTTCAATGAGGTGCTTCACACACTGTATATCTGGGTAAGTGATATGAGCAGGGAAAAAGCGCTTCACGTCACCACAGCTTTTCTTCTGCTATACAGTGTAGAAAAATGAAGGATTTTAGTCATTGTGTTTAATGTATTCACGCATATGGTGGAGCATCAGAAAACATGTTTGTATGTTCATGTATCAATAGTCAACAATGTGAACACGGCAGCATCACATTTCAGTGGCTGGTTCCAATGGACAGCATGCAGCCTGATCAGAGCAGACCCATGTCTTGCACAATCTGCAAGTGGAGTTTTATCACATGTAATGCAGAGAGAGAGCTCCAACAGCCAAAACTAAATCGCTGTTGTCAGGTGAATCCCATCCAGAAAGATAAAATAAAAGTTGCCTCTTGCAGGGAGTCCACACCCACGCCCCGGCTGTCTGACTTTTAACTTGACAATTTGTCACAGCTCATAACAGTTTTCAGTGCGGAGCAACAGTTCAAAATCAAACAAGAAGAGCACTGAGGGAAACACTGCAGTGATTGGTGTGCTAATGATGTGCCTCTTGTTTACCACATGATGGCCTCACGCTCAAGTGTGCACACATGCAACTTGGAGACGCGCGAGCACACACACCCTTTGATGTTCCCACAGAGATCCCTCTGTCACACATCGGGCTTGTTTCATTTTTAATGCAGGAGACGTCTGGCTGGAGTTTTAATACTGTGGCAGCATTCGTGTCACTCTGCCATTTCTGACAGCCACACTGCCAGCTGATAAACAGCATCATGTTACAAACACAACTGTCAAAGCGTCCATTTATAAAATACAACAGAACAGAGCTGAATAGGACCAAAAGTGATCACTCATTTACTGTTCTCTATGTAACAACAGGCACTCAGTAATTTACTCTATCAAAAGCAGTAAAATGAGATTGTGGTTTCTTATTAATCGTCATCACTGATGTTTTGAGAGCCACCGTAGAAAATGTGACGCACTGCACTGAGGGATTGTCAGCATGTAATGTGCACGCCATCAACAATATTGTTCCAACATGGGAATCTTTGAGGGCTCTATATATTAAATAAATTTCACACTCAGACACTCAGATAAAATGGTTTGCAGTAAATACAGTGAGCAGTCTAAGTAGGGAGGGATTTCAGACACAGCCTATGTTTCAATCATAAATAGGACTCCAAGGCCTATGTTTTACATTTGTTCCTTTTTTCCATTGGCACCTGCACTCCTGCAGAGGAAATCACGCAGCTCAAATTGATGATGGAGAGCAAACAAAGTTAAAAAAAACATTTGGGTTACACAAACAGAAGTTTAAACTCCCATAGCACCAAAAGCTAGTAATTTATATCAATAATCATTTCTCTATGGAGTCAGTGTTTTCTTACATCTTTTACTTGGGGCGCCACCAAGGGGGAGCCAGGAGCCAAGACCATCCTGATACAATTGCTGGCTGCCTCAAAACAAATGAAACAAATGTCGGTGCGTGCCACTGCTTGGCAGGAAGGAAATAACATTATCTCAAATTTCAAATCATTCGAAATCCTTAAAAAAATACATTAAAAAGCCTAAAGACTAAAATTAAATGCAGCTTTTAGAACTCTGATAGCTTCCTGTTTAATTATACTTATTGACCAGTTTTTTCAAGAGATCTGTGTTCTTTGGATCAATATCACAGACTGTATGTGAACTATAACACTGTTCAGTCAAATTAGAGCAGCCATTACAAAAGGTACAAAAACCCTATCAGCAGGGCTCGAGATTAATACGGTCCCAGCATCCCGGAGAGGACGGAAAATGTGATGAAAGGGATTTTTGTATGTATGTATGTACAACTATCACTTAGCAAATGACAAACTTAGCCAAGCAATGACTGCATCTTCTCATATTTACTGTGGTCGTTTTTTGTTAGTCTAACTGATTGATTTCATGATGTTTTGGTCCACAGTGATGCTGCTCGGTGAAGCGTTAAAAATCGGAAAGGAATGCAGTAAACTAACTATCAGCGAGGGACTCGTTCTCTTTTTGCCTTGACAGTCCTGCACTGGGAACAACAAATTTGTGCTTAAATCAGCAGGCGAACCAGTTAGCTGTTAGCGAACAGCTAACAGGGGCAGCAGAGACCTGCAGCATGTCTGGCTAAGAGAGCTAACAGAGCTAATAGAGCTAACACAGCTAACAGAGCTAAAACAGCTAACAGAGCTAAACACACAGCAGAACTGAGAGTTTCTGTTCAGAAACATGAGGCGTTAAACAGTGAACTGTAATTAATATGACAAAGCAACAAGTCAACAGTAAATAAATGCACCAAAGTACTTCAGCTGATTACCATTCAAAGGTAAAAGTACACTTTACATCAGTGCTTATATTTCAACAAGTAACCAGATACATTTACTCCAGCTCTTTACTTAAGAACACTGCTGACGTACTTGTACTTTGATAACAAAAGAGCATGTAGATGTTATTGATTACAAAGTGCTTTACATTATGTCACTGGTAACAAAGTAAAGAAACAATATTTTGATTTCGGGATGGTTTAAATGATGTTCTGGGACAGCGGTGAAACATTACTCTTGATCCCTGTCTCTCAATCCCTTAAAATATAAAGTATAATAAGTACTAAGCAGCCATTCCAGAGGTTTATTTATGCCCTAAAGTGCGATGTTGTGGTACATGAAGAAAAGTTATCGGCTTTTAATTATTTAGTTTTTTTTAAGTGAGTCATGGACTCCCAGGCAGCTGTCACACTGCGAACATCGTCTCACCCCAGGCTGTGCCTCATTAGCATTGCAGACGCCTCCTTTTAGATACAGGGAGCGAGCCAGCCTAAACCACTTCACAGAGAGCCAATCTCTCGCTCCTGTTTCGCCACAGTAGCCCGTCACCTGCTGCCAAGAACCCTTTCAAGGGGATTTTTCCTGCTCCACTGATGCATGGAAGGAGAACTTCCCCATGGGTTTGCCTGCTTACTTTTTAAGGTGGAGGACGTCTCCTTTACAAAAGAGCCTCACTGCAGAAAGTGCCCGTCTTAATAAGAAAACACCTGAGAGGGGAGGGTTTGTTTATGATGCAAAAAAAATGGGTCTATTCGTGATTTTTAAAACCCTGGACAGTTTTTTAAAAATCACTTTTTACAGTTTGATAATGTGGTCCTTTGTGGGTTTTTGGATTAAGTGTTAAAATCCCTTACATAAAAACCTATTTTCCCAATTAGCTTCTTACTATGAGTGATGAGGCTCTGCAGTTGTTTTGTTGACAGGTGACAGATCTCTGTCTCTGCTGGTTTTATCGTAGCTCTTCTCACTGGTTTAAAGTAGACAGAGCTCACTTGGAAAAAGGTAATGTTACATTCTTCTGAGCACTGATCAGGATTTAGCAAAATCTAAATAAAAATGCAATGACAATTGCTTGGTTATTAGCTTATGTTGTCAGGCTACTGTCCATTAAATGTGATCAAATGACACCCACACAGTCTTGATGAAGCAGATGAGCCAAGTCGTTAACTAAAACAACAGTTAAATAAATAAAAGCCTCAGATATTTTTTGCCAAACTGTAAATTTTGATGGTTGCTTTAGTCAGTAGTTATTATTATTTAAAGCGTCTAAGGAAATACTTGGGACTTGAAACCATCAGATAACTATTTAATGCTGTATTGACATTTAGTGCATGTTCCAGCAGTAATGAAACTTTTCATTGATTTATAATTTGCAGATGTTCATGCTTTGAGTTCAGTTTAAGATTACATGGTGTTCTACAGGCTGAGAAACCCTCTAAGATCAATAAGTCAGTGTCTCAAGTGAAAAACAAGGCAGTTTTTCACAGCACCTGAAACACTGATATTTACTGATACTACAGATTTTCAGAACAGCTTTTCTTTTAGTTTGTGACATTTTGAATGCAAACTGCATCTGCAAACAGAATAACTGCACGCATCAAGTATAGTAAACTAAAAAATAGGATATTTCCCTGTCCTGTCACTAGTAGATGGAAAGCAGAAAGTGCTCAAATAAAATGCAAGCACGTTAGACTGGACTGACTATACTGTACAGTCCAGTGCTTGAGTGAGTGTACATACTTATTTCAAACAGCAGTGATCAACTAATCTGAAAATGTAAAGGCAGATGTGTAACTACGAAGCATTTAAAGAGGAGCACCATGCACGAACACGACACAGTAGTATCATATGTGTGTACACATGTTGTGATCCAAGTTATTAAGAACTCCAAATTTCACTCCTGATCAGATTCAGCATCGTCTTACTCGAAAGATCAATGGTTGTTCAGTAGATGCAGAAAAAAAGTGAAAGGAAGTCATGTACAGATGGCAAGAAATCAATGAAGGAATTTGTACTTGTACTTACACTGAATCACAGAATTTTAAAAAATGATTTGTTAATTAATTCATCTTAATTAAATGAATGATAGAATTTGTTCAGGCAAGGTGACTTTGGCCTGGAAAACGAATTCTCTCCTTTACCTGAAAGTTTTCCTAATTCAGAAGAAGATCCCTGAGCCACACATCTGGGCTTTGGGGACTTTTATTCCCAGGAAGTTAGTGACCTCCTCTTCTGAGGCTGCTGACAGTGTTTATACAAGCTTTTGTGATAATGTCAAAAAGCAGGCAGTATCCCATATATTTCTATGAGATCTAGATGACACAGCACTCCACTCAAGCCATTTTGCAAACTCAACCAAGAATAAATTATTGGAAAATCGCATTATTCAAGTACAATGTCCAATCCGCACAGAAATGTGGACGGCATTACATATTTTAAGAGTTACGGCTGTGATAAGTATCACAGTACATCACACAAATACGGTCAAGGGATTACAGGCTTTAAGAAAAGTAGACATTCTTACAGCAGGGAATATATAGATCCCTGCCCACCTGGATTCAGACAGGTGGAGAGACACATGTTAGGAGGCAGAGCTCTGAAGCGTAGAAGCATCAGTGCAAGACTCTAAGCTCCCCACATGTGTGTGTGCATGGTGTGAAATGTATGTGCAGGATCTGTGTGGGTTGTGCGTCGGTGCGTGTTCACGCCTGACTCATTCCAAAGCCGAACATGATCAAAGCCGGGACAGACTGAGACGGACAGACAGCGGAGGACACAGCGAGCCAGAGATGGATGCAGTCCAGTCCTCACATTAGACGCCTGTCTGTCATGCAGACAAATTATTGGACAAACGGCTGATAAGATGCAAACTCCAGCAGGGTCGAGGTGCATTTAAACAGGATGACATCATCGAGCGCTACAAAAACAGCTGCTCTGCCATATTTAAAAACAGACGGCATGCCTTTCCCTCCCTCGCACTCCTTTGAGTGCCACACATCTGGGCCGTCCGTGCCTTGTTTGTGCAGGTATGCAGTGTTGTGTTATGTGGCCAGCAGGCTGCCTAGAGGTAAGGAGGCAGAATGATAACCAAAGCATGTTAGTTTCATTGTCGGCGCTAGCAGGAGGTTTCATCCAAACTGTTGGCTGGTGAGGGTTATCCCTCTTTGCAAGCAGGCATGTTGAACCAGGCTAACTGCGCTGCCGCCATGTGACTGCAGGTTTACACAAAAACGCAGTTAAAAACATGGGCGAGAGATAAACCTCCTGCAGAGAAACTCCTGCCCCTGAAGCTCGATTCAACCGCCGTGTTCAAGTGGTGTTCAATGTTGTGATGCTAAGCAGAGCTAACAGAAGAGTGAATATTGGACTTCCATTCTTTGGTCGGCCAGAGATATGACTGTAAATGAGCACATATCAACTTAATATGCTTTAAAGAGGTGATTATTTACCAATACTGCACAGCTTGTTCTGCTGCCTACACGTGGCCAAAAGAAATCAGCTAGTGTTGTTTTAAAGACCCTGAGACACTTTGTTCTCTTGTAAAACCGTCCCTTCCTGAAAAACTGAATTTTTAATGGTGGCCTCATCCAGCATTTATGGGTTTGAACATAAAATCCAACCATAAATTATAAATATACAGAAAGTATACATATACATGAAGTCATCACAGATTTCTGCTCCTCCCTCACCTTAACTGATCCTCACAGTTTACAGTCTAGAATAATCCCTCATGGCGTTCTGACCCGGCCCAGCGTGAATTAAGGACACCACATTAAGGAAGTAAGTACGATTTCACGGGGCCTTTAAGCTGCAGCTAAGCAAGCGGAGGCTGTGTTACACCATGTATGAAGTGTCGGTTTTAGTGTCAGACACAGTGGCTGTTCGTCAAGGGCTGATTCAGGTGTCACAGAGGTGGCAGACTTGCAGATGAAAAATGCATTGTTCTGATCGACTGGAGAAAAACAACTGACGTAATTCACTGGTGTCAACATAACATGCTGTCAAATAATTCATTCCAATTAATTATTAATTACCTCTGCTGTTCACTTGCTGCTAATGAACTAGCAGATTAAGATGTTTATGAGTACATTAATTGAATAAAACTTTATTTATGTGGAATTGGTGTGTGTGTGTGTGTGTGTGTGTGTGTGTGTATGCTGACCTGCAGACCCCTGTGTTCTTCATCTTTGCTTGTCTTAATGGTGCCTGATAGTAATACCACAGTGCCCTGAAGGGAGCGCTGCACTGCTATGCAGAGACAACGTAGAAGAGGACCCAGTTTTCTACCTACCTATGTGTTTCCTGTCTTTTCTAAATATGTTTGCATTTCATATGCAAATTGATCCACGTGGTGATAACTAGAGTGCTGACCTGCTGCTGACTGATCGTGGTTTATATCTCCATGTTTTACATAGATGCGTTTGAATTATTCATGGAATCTCACAGTGATATTCTTTTTGTGTGGATTATTACGAGATTAAGGTGATTGCTTGACTCAGTTAAGAAGCTTCTGAGTAGGAAACGTGTGTGATTGTGCGAGAGAGAAGGGAAATGAATTGTTGGCACTCACTGGAATAATATCATGAGTAGGTGAAAGGCAGTGATGTCAACAGAGATATCAAACTAATGTTATTTCTTCAGTTTAAAAATATCTGCGCAAAAGTAGCTCATAACCACTTCCAGTCCAACGCTGCTGTTAAAAAAGGCTGTTTGAACACAGACAGCCTTTAATACGGCATTTAGAAATATGAATCCCAACCAGAAACAATACTCCATCCAAAACACACAGTTTGCTTGTGCAGGTGAGGCTCTGTGTTCACCTTTCAGTGGTTTCATAGCTCCTGTGACTACTTTTTGTTTCACTCTTGCTTTTATCTGTCAGTCCCATCCATACAGCAGACATACGTATGACGCACATGAGACATACATGAACATGAGACATACAGTAGAAAACAGCTGTCACAGGATGAATCTTAGGTTTCGCAGTGTATGGGACTACAGTGTAGACTTGAGTCTCTGCTAACAGTGATAACTAGAGATTTACACAGAATTACTTTGCATATTTTACAAATAAATGTTTAGCTTTTGTTCCACTTCCCTCCTATCCAAACCTGGACAATGCACAGGTTTTATTGCAGCTGGTCTGTCTTTTAATAAGTGTAATACCTGAGTGGATGCTAGCAGACCTGGTATCAGCTCTGATTATGTGGTGTGTGATGATTAGTATAAGCAGTGACGTGCATGAACAACAGCATGTGTTGCTACTCTTTTTGACCCCTGCCTCTCTTAATTGGTGGCACATCAAGCTACTGCCTGTGTTCTCTATCTGGGTTCTCTTCAGGTCAAGCGCATGCGGGATCTGTTGTAATTAGCTTTGTGTCCATTCGGATCAGGCTTGACTGTGCTCGGGTCCCTTTCAGATCAGGTCTCTCTTTTTGAAAATCAATCTACGGGTGAGTTTCAGATCGGATCCAAGACCTCTGTGTCCTGCTAAAGGCAGCAAAGCACTGGAAGACATTTAATGTAAAACAGCTACAGGGAGTGGTGCCTTGTTCGCCAAGGTTAGTGATTAGTAATCCATTCTTCACTCCTGTTTGAATAAATATTTGAGAAGCCTTTTATGCACATTTCGCTCTCTCTGCTCTGTGTATCAGTTTTAAATGTTGCAAGACAGAAATGGAAGCTAAATTCACTTCTGAACCGGTGAACCAAAGTGTTCCAGGCGACAAGCTCTTATTGCATTTTCCATGCCAGTTGGTGTCATGCCAACATCACAAGTTGCGGTACGCTACTCAGCCTGATGGAAATCTGCTGTAAGTCGACACATGAAAACACATGCATGCCAAAGCTGAATTAAATTGTCTGTTCAGGCAAAAAAGAAAAAAAAAAACAAGTAAAACACGACATTCATTGAGTGAAAAATAGGATTTTCATTGTCTCTGACTGAATTATACAAACTCAGTTAGAATTTGTGACCATGCCCATTCATGACCTGCATGACTCCATATTGTGTGCTTTAATCCTGTTCAAACGCCGCTGATAGACTACCCCATTAACTCCATCTGTATCACTTTGCATTGTTTAATTTAAATGTGTTTTGCATATCAGTACTTCATTGATTGTGATTATGTCCGATGTTGTTTGTCTTGCCAGAAGCCCAATTACCATCAGAGACACTGGAGGCTTTAACTCTTAACTCCACTGCAGAGAAACTCCACTAATCTGTGTTCTTATCTGCTTCAAAACACCTACTAATCTTCTTAAAAACACCTTGGAGTTGGACTGTTCAGCAAACCTCTACATTGTGCTCTTTCGGGCCATTTTTAGAATGCGAGAGCTTTTTAGCAGACTGAAAACACGGCAACCGCTCTCATTATCTGCCCTTCACTTTTCTGAAGCACTTTGAGAGAATTTGTGTAC
Source organism: Chelmon rostratus (assembly GCF_017976325.1). Lineage (NCBI taxonomy): Eukaryota > Metazoa > Chordata > Actinopteri > Chaetodontiformes > Chaetodontidae > Chelmon > Chelmon rostratus. The sequence continues at coordinate 4,181,363 of NC_055672.1, forward strand.
GTGTTTGTGTGTCTCGTCCTATCTTCCTGTTGTTCGTGTTGGTGAACGGTAATCTGAATGAATAATTAATTTGGCTGTGAACCAGTTATAAATGAGAGGTTTGGTTTTCCTTTTGCTGAACTACAAATGTGCTTTGATGTTTTTGCACCAAGGCTGACTAAGAGCAAAAGGAATAAAAATAGAAGAGAGCTCCGTTACAGCAGGTTCAATGACTGTGCTCCCTACAGAGGATTTTAGAGAGGGAGAGGATTTGAAGCTAATCCCACCAACAGAGTACAGTATCAATGAGGGCAATGGAGTGATCCCCGCCGCATCTCGGAAAAGTTGCTCAATGACACTGCTGTCAAAAGCTCTTAACTGATCAAGCTGGCGAATTGCTATTTAAGGCTAGCAGTATCTATACGAGCCGTAAGCCTGATACAGATTGATTGAAACAAGCCAGCATCACAATGGACAGTGATTTTTGCAAATCTCTCACAGAAGCAGCATATCCCCTTAAATCACAATAGGAGACAATGCATTTGAATACTGCTTTTGTCAGCTGAAACCCATATAACTCTATAATTCTGCTTAGATATAAAAGGCTGTTTATCATTCGCTCCCTGAAATGTGGCCAAGACATCAAAATTCACTCTGTTTATGTGAGAACCTACAAGATCAGTTTGTTTCAGCCTTTAATGTCACCTTGGATCTTCTGTGGATTGAATTGTGTGTGTGTGTGTGTGTGTGTGTGTGTGTGTGTGTGTGTGTGTGTGTGTGTATATATATATATATAAGATTGATATGAAACTTTCTGTACATTTTTCAAAATTGGGACCAGTTAAAAGATAAACTGAAACAGATTGGGAAGGGTAATGACTCATGCTGTTATGGTGACCTAACCTACCTCCCTCTGCTTCCCTTCATGCCCTGACTTTGAACTCTGAACATCTGCTTTTAACAATAAGCCATTTTGGGCTTTATCGCAAATTAAATGAGAGCTGATTAGTTTATGCTCTGGATGTCATAATGTGGCATCAGACCACTTGTTGAACTTTCTTTGTTTAGGTATCAGCCACTACTCAAATAAACCTTTTTTTTATTTAACTTATTTTAGAAACAAAACCTCTATATGTAATAGAGCCAAGAAGAACCAAACAGAAACATGATATACTAAATCTTTTGCGAAAACAATACATTTGGCAGAAAATCTTAACACAGGGTCCGTTCAGTAGCTATTCTGAGGCTTTCAGTCATAGCATGCGATCTTCATCATGAGATGGAATTGTAGATGTTCAAATTTTCTTTTCTTTCTTTCTGAACAATTTAAGGACGTCTCATCCCCATTGGCTTAAAGGTTGAGGTTTAACATTCACTCCTGACCTTGGAAACAGCTGTTGAATTAGCTAAAATGGACTTGTTGGTAGAATTGATTAGATCAGATTGAATTAAATTAGCTTTAATTGTCTCCCTCTGGAGATACCTGTTTGGGGTTTTCGAGAGACACAGTCAATGTAGCAGCACACACGTACAATGAAACCACAGTTAACACGCAGTATCACACACAGCTCTATTGGTTTCTCAACTGCTGTGCCACAGTCACCAATGATCTCTGAACACCAACTATAAATTGGGTCAACACTGGGCCTGTAATTGAGAAATGAAGATTGCTGAAAATGATCAAAAGAAAGAGCACAGCACTAACTGTTTTTCCATTCATAATTGAAGGACAGGTTCTCAAACACTCACATGCCAACATGTACACTGCACCAGTTTTCAGTCGCTGTAATCATTCTTCCTGTCCACACTAGAAAATTTATCTCTACTTAAAGCAAAGCCAGTTTAAGTTATCTGGGGGCAAACTCAGTCCTCATTCTGTTCAAAAACACATTATTAAGCAAAGCTGGAAGTAATGTGACACTTCTGCAGTCTGAGTCAATCAAATCAAGTCGGCATCTCAAAAAAGTTAATTTAATATAAAATTCCCTCTTTGTTTCTCCACAGTGTTTCCCTGCTGAGCCACGATGGAGGGATACAAAGAGGGAACTAAGTGCAAAAAAGTCTTGAACTTTTGAAGGTGCTTTGATTGATTTGACTAACTCAGACTGCTGAAGCCTCACATCAGCTTTGACTTAACCCAGAATGTATTTTTGCACAGATCGAGGTCAGTAGATCTCTGTCATTGGAATCACACAAATATCTAAGTTTAAATGATCAGAAATGCATGTGAGTGCTGTTCTAAGAATAACGTGTCAACATTTCCTTTAAGCGAAGAAAATTTGGGGACCAAATATTAGCTAAGCTCTATGCTTACATATCTGAATCTTGCCACTCTGTAGCTGATAACATTTACCTTGGGTTTAACATGCTTAACAGCGGCCTGTGCAGTGTCAATTCTGCCACCTGATTTTGAGTCTTTTGACAAAATGTTAGTTTGAGTTTAGTTTTTGTCACCGAAATTTTAGTCATGCAATTTGAATTCTTATGTTACCATGGATTCAGGCGTCGTTCTCAACTTTTGCAAGGTAAGTGGAGTTTTTAATTCACTGAGAAAAACGTGTAATGCATTATGACATAGTTGTTGCTTATTGTGAAAAAAATGTAGTAAACTAATACTTTTCTTAGCTGTGTGTGTTTGACAAAATCAACACTGGGACTGGGTGCACATGGGGATAACTGGTTGTCATTGGAGAGCTTGTGTTTCTGTCATATTCAGCATGTCTGCAAGGGGGACATTAAATTATTATGATGCAGTAGGTCCCAGGTTCACTTCAGTCTGTTACCACCAGGGTTGCATCTGTCAGCAGCTATGTGCTCTGTCAAGGTGTCCTTGGGCAAGACACTAAACTCCCTGCTTGTACGTCACTCTGGATGAAAGTGTCAAATTCTTGGTTTAATTATAGTGGACACAAAGGAGTATTAAAAATGACGCCCCTTCTTTAACAGTGTACAGAGTCCATAGCTAAGTGATGTCTGGCCACAGAGAGAGGCCATGAAGAGCCACAGGCAGACTCAGTCATGATGAGCATACCATTACTGCTCTGATCCCACACCTCCTTCCTCCCACTGCTGCTTTAGTCCTTGACACCCATCACCTTCAGTTGATATCAAAGTCTGACACTGATGATGCGTTCCCTGGGCAGGGGATCCTGGGAATAGACCTTATCCATCACCCTGCTCTCCTCCAATAAAAATCCTTTGCAGGACAACAACACAACAACACGGGGTATTGAAGAAAAGAGATTTAACACAAGATTCAAGGATAACTAGTTCTCAGCAATCGCATATGGAGCCAGAGGTAGGCTGAAGTCATTTAAGGTCAAAAATCCCTTAAAAAACATAAAGCAGATCAACAATTTGGAGACAACTTGCAGCAAATGTGGGATACAAAAAATCAAGTAACATTGTTGATACTGATCTCCACAGGGGAACTGTCCTCCTCACTCACAGGGCAGGAAGAGCCAAAAGCTGCAACAGGCTGCTCTTATGAAACACTCATTGGAGAAGTTTTTACTGCATGCCCACTGAACTACCACTGCACTTTTGATTAATTCTCAGGAGGAACCTTTCGAATCTTTGTGAAAACTTGAGCGAGGCCACATTAGACAGATATGTAAATTTCTGGGAGGGGGTGAGATGGTAGCTTTGTTTGGAAATAGACAAATTTTGCTGTTTTGCTGTCTGCTGTTCTAATAAGAACAAAAGTCTAAAAGGTCCACAGGAGGCCTCTAGAGGCTGCAGTAGTAATTACATCATTAGACTCTGCAATACAAAAGTGATGCTGGACAAATGAAAAACATACTGATGATGCTGCCTCAGCACAGTCTTACCAGCAGTGATGGTAGAACAGTCAGGTTTTTAGGAGGGTAGCTTATTTGAGTCGTAGTGGCAGGAAGCCAAGCAAGGTAGCCCACCCTTTCCCCAAGTCAACTCCTCTAGCTCCTCCTGGAGCATCCTAAACTGTTCCTTGGCTTGAGCATGTTCTGGGCCTCTAGAGGACACCTAGGGACAGGGGGGATCCAAGAAGTGGCTTACTTTTATGCAAAGAAGGGGCAGTTCCTCTCAGAGCTTCTTCCAAATGTCTGAGCTCCTCTCCTGACAAATCTCAGCCCTCGCAAATAGAACATGTCCATCTTGTACTATTTCCATTCTGCAAGTAGAGGAGCTAAAACCAAACTGAGCTCTGCAGCGGTCAATTTTCCAAGAAACCAGTTTCCCCAAAAACAGTCGACCTAGGACAAAACACTGCTTTATACACGTTTTGATTTAAAAATTCTCTTCTCCAAAGTCTGTTTTAACTGTATGAAGGCATTTTTCCCAATAAGGCCAATAACATGCCCTCGCCTCTTATAAACTCAACAACTGTTACCAGATTGAGCCAGTTTACCCATTAACTAGAGCAACAATAATGCTGAAGTCATTCTGAGTTAACCATCTGCTGCTGCCATAAATCAACACAGCACAAAGACACTAAAGTCATTTAGCTTAAGTTTTATCTTAGCAAGGCTGCAGATGCTACCTACATAGCCATCTTATTAACTAGGCAGGGTTGTGAGCTTGGGTTATTACTCAGCACAAAAGTGCAGAGTGATCAACTAATTGACAAGATTTGCCATCCTTCTGGCCCAGCCACTAGCAGCATAAAAAGAACTGTCTGCAGCATATATACTGTCTAAGGTAGTCATAATATACTAGGCTTTTAAACTTTTGCCCATAACTTGGTCCACCCATGACACTAATGAACCATTTTTTTCTAAACAAAAAGTTACTGGAGCTTTTACAACACAAATGCACAAACTCTGAAAGTACCAATTTTCAGAACACAATCTGCCATCTTGGACTCTCCTTAGAGACTTAGCAAAATTAGTATTTGTGTTCTCACATGAGGCCAAGTTAGAGAATGAGGGCCATCTATGTTAAAAACAAAATTAGATGCTTTCCGACAGCAGATTGAGAAGTGTGCTGCAATGCATGAAGGGCTCTTTCTTCCATTAGATGCCACAAAAGATGTTTGAGAGAATCTTTTAATAATGATAACTGTGTATAATTGATGAGGCTGGGCGCTAATGGCTCAAGCGTTAACATAATCTGAGCTGCATTTAAATGATGCACATGGAATAAGTATCTGGATCCTCAAAGGCTAAAGAACTGAACGTGCAGGCCATTTCATGTGGTTAATTCTTTATAGACATATCGCATGCATAAACATCACAGAGAATGAGGAGTGACATGCTTGTGTCCTGCTGTGCGATCATGGAAGGATTATTAAATGGGCTGCCCCTATTACACAGTCTCTGCTTGAAGAGACTCATTTCTTGTTGCAAAGTCAATGAAATGACCACAGGAAGACATACGAAACAGCCAAAACCACATATTCTCACATATAGGAGGGTTAGAAACCATCTGATGATTTAGAAACAGGTAGGCTCTGTGTAATATCCTGTATATATTGTCCTGTATATGTTGTCCTGTAAGCAGCAGAACTTTAGCACACCTGAGGACCCAGTGAAAGACACGTAGGAGAAGCTGCTGCTGCAAACTGTCTGCTGAACTCCACAGCTACAGCACTGTTACTATGCTTCACCCTGAGACCTTCATCAAGTTGGTTATCTTTAAATGTTTTCTGGCATTCATTCAAAGATTAGTTCATCAGCTTCAGCAGCAGCAGCAGCGCTGGAGCTACCAAGGTCAGAGCTTCTGTAACCAAAATGAGCAGTAATTTTCCTAAATTTGTTTTACTTCTGAAGAAAAATAGCTGGTGGTACAACAGTTTAAACTTATTTTCAGACAGAATTTATTTCCCCATGCAGATCAGATCAGCCAAGATTCCTTAAAGTAATTAAAAATTAGCAATAAACTGCACAACTCTGCTGCCTGCAAATAGTAGTACTATAATCCAATTTTCATTTGAACTTGTTTATTAATGCTTTTATTTCGCCCAATTCCCATCAGTTTCTTATAATTCCAAAAGTTAAAATAATGAGCTCAAATGATAAAGTATGGAAACAAAGAACAAGTGAAAGATGAGCAAAATAAAAAGCATCAGAAAAGTTATACCAATAAAACTGGGGCAGAGGTTTCATTTCCTTTAAAGAGTCATGCATTAAAGGCTATGATGATATACCTAAATTGTACAGTAAGCTCTAAAATCCCATTAGTTGATTGGAGTCAAATGGCATGTTATCACAATAAAAGTTAATACTCTAGTGGGCCACTGCCTTCCATAACAGCATCTAGATCTAAAAAAAAGCCCATGATTTGATTGGAGTTCAGTGGCACTTTATCAAGAACCATTCAGCTCTTAAAAAGAACAAGGAAATATGCATTCATCGGGGGTTTGAGAGCATTTTTATCTGGAAACCCTGTGGCAGTAGGAATCCGCTTCAAAGGATTTTACATATCTACGAGTGCTGATGCTGATCGCCAAACCGCTACGTTACCAATGGACAGGTGTCAGTGATTCCATGAGGGCTGCAATCTGGAAGCCATCCCAAAGTTTGGATTAATAAGGCTTAATTATAGCAATCCTTTTATCTTACAATATGAGAGGGGCCCTAAACGTCCCTTTAGTGTTCCTGCATAACGGGTTCTGTATTATTGTATGCTATGCTTTAACAGTAAAAAGGTTTTAATTCCATGATAGTTCCATGTGTTTCTGTCCGGTCCCATTAATACACATGAATGAAATTATGATGCAATCAAATAAAAAAGCTCAAACTATGGTCTCAAACGCCTTAAACTTGAATGCACACCTCTATTAGCCTCACACACATACAGAGACAGATATGTGCTGCAGCTGCTGATGATTATGGAGCTGTGCTGGCTCCATGTACGTTACACACTTATGGACAAACAAATAAGATAATGAAGTTTCTGAATTTTTTCAATGCATAATACACGCCTCCCATCAACCTTGAGTCAGTTCACCCTAACTGCGCTGCTATTGAGATAACGGTGATAAAAAATGGTTGAAACATCCCAGTTTCTGCTGCTCCAACAGTTCTAGTACAAATGCAAACAACGACAAAAACAGGAAAAAAAAGAGAGAACGCCTAAACATTAATAATTTCAGCATCATTAAAAATAACTGCAATGACATGAACTTTTATGTAATCAGTAGTGTTGCATGACATCCAGTTTAAAATCAGCTTAACACAGCAGGAGCATGACAGCTGTGTCAATGAAGGGGTACTTGAGCTCATCTGACAGGGCTGTGGGGGTACAGCAGACAAAAGAGATTGGGAACTGCTGCTTTCGAGTACAGTGACAACACTAGCAACTGGAGAGGCAGCAGTAATAGTTGACTTATGGCAACAGTATTAGTTGTATTAGGATGAGCAGTTGTGACAGTAGTAGATTTCGGAGTAAAAACAGATTTGGTTATGTTAGCTATTTTAGACAGGTTAAACTCTACTAATCCCTTTAAGAAGTAAACAGCAGTATTATTAATGAAAATAGAAGGAATGACATAAGAATTCAAAGCACTAATGCAGACAGTGCAACAAAACAACTGAAAATACACTTAAAAACAGAATATTTCCACAGTATGTAAATAACAAGCAGGACTGATCACAACACCTTATTGTTCCCACAGAGAGAAATTCTTTCATCACCAAAACAGCCGAGTTTGTAAGGCAGAAGGAGCAAAGACCAGTCAAGACACTGCTCACATAGACCAGAACACACCAGAGACACATAAACACATATAGTAAATACCAGCCGCTGCCTGTGCTGCCTGGAAGCCACAATAAAAGGATGGATCAGGATCAAAAGCCTTCTGCACAAGAACTAAAATGTGCCCATGTTTCATGTTTTCAGAGAGGCGGGCATTTCATTACAGATGGATTCACTGTGGTAAACTGTAGGTTACAAGAAGAGCCTGAAGTGTAATGGTTTTCTGGGTCTGGAGCAGTTTGGTCATGATGGGCTCTGGTGAATTAACTCTTCTGGGCTTTCCTGTTAACTAGTGCTGTAAAGATTCCTCAAGAAACTTGATTACTAAAAATTATTTGCATCAAAGCTTTGTTTAATCCACATAACTATACACAGCACACAGTGTTTGGCATGGATGATAATTATTGTCACTTTTGGCTACTTGGGGCATGGAAAAAGCTGCAAAAACAATGACATATTGATCACTTTACAGCAGATATTGTGAACGTGTTAGCATTCTAAGCATCTGAGTCGTGTCTGCATCCACCTAATGAACTTAAGCCCAAATACTAGCACTCCTTGCAGCTCTGTTTTTTTTTTTCCTCTATCAACTCCTTCAGCTCCTCAACTGTTCAATGTCCAACAGCTTGTGGCAAACTTTGTCAGCCTGCTGCTTGGTACTGAGCGGGTAGTGTACAGCAACAGCAATGTTGGCGAGAGTGAACCAGGACAGTAAAGCTGTGGCCCGAAAAAACAAAAAAACATGAATAAAAGCTGCACCAACACTGCATAGAGCTGAAGAGAACTGCAAGGTGTGATAACTCTCCGTGTGTCCATCACTATGAGCAGCTGGTTTCACATTGCACAATGCTTTTAAGCTGCACCAAGCCATGTTGTGCCCTAAATGTTCCTAACTTAACTTAACTTAAAAATATTAACTAAACCGTGCAAAAATAATGTGATGGGTTCACACTTATCAACCGGGCAGGACCGCGATGAACCCAAGACAAGAAGAGAGCAAAGGGCGTGATTTAAGTAGAAAGTTTTCAGTAACTGCTGCACAGCAGATGGTTTAAGTTTCATTCATTATTTCCTGTGAGAGAAATGTCCTCATCCAGCGCCAGAGTTTCATTTGGGCAAAGAGTGTGAATGGGCTCTCAAATGCTAATAACAGGAGAGATGCCAGAGACAGACACACCGCTCTCCATCTTTATGCTTTTGCAGAATGGTGTGTTGTGTCTGGCAAACAGTGCTGGTGATGCCCACTTCAGCAGCTGCTGCCAGTAAACAGTGAAAGAGATAGTATCTTATTTGCTAAAATGGGCCATTTCTTCTCAAATAAACATTAGTCCGGCCACACAAAATGTTTTCATAGGTGCGTTACTGGCTCACAATGTAGCATTTTAGAAAAAGCTCATTTCAAAAATGTTTGCAAAATAAAATGTAAATCAGTGGGTTTTCTTCAGCTAGTGTCATAACAGATGGTGACAAAATGACATGAGAAACCAGTCACTCTAGTACAGAGCACATGACATCTAATTTCCCACCTATGATGGCATTCATGTTATTCTAATGAATGAATTCTTCCCACATGCACCATGGCGCTTTTGTTAAGTGCCAAAGGAATAGACGGAGAGATTACATGCAATGCTGGATCACGTGTACCCTCATCTTCCTCCCTGTCATCTCAGAATCCAGCTGGATTCAAACTGGAAATGTGGTTGTGCATGTAAGACCAGCAGGCCTGTGTGTGTGTTTACAGAGCATCCTCTGCGGGTTTGAAACACACCGCCTTAAAACTGAGAAGAAAAATGTGTTTACAGATTTAGCCGCATTATGACTGAGACATTATACACACACACACACACAGACACACAAACAAAACCTCCACCTTCTTCACCAACAGCCTGCCACTGATGAAACTCCAACACCTTCTCTCCATTGTCACACAACGAATAGATTTAGGCAAACTGTCACTTCACATCTTGCTATTTTCCCAGCGCCCGTCGGGCGTCACCTTGCGCTCAAAATTAAAAAGCAAGAACAGGCGAGTTTGGCCACGTGCTGTGAGGCCCTCCTGCGACAACAAGCTGTTTGAGAGGAAAGAAGCAGAAAAGATGTCGACGGAAACCTCGTCCTCCACCCTCGCTGCCTTTTCTTTCAGGTGAAAGGCTTGGTGGGCGAGTTCGCTCCGCCATTCTGAATCACTGCTGCTACAGGACGAGTTTCCTGTTTGTACCTCTTCTGGGACGCAACCCACATCTGCTCACATATTAACTGACAGTGTAAGAAAACACAAGCTAAACAAAACAACATCTGTTTTTATAGATACCTGCTCTACTACACACCTGCCTGGTTCACTTGATTTTTTTTCAAACAAACTTGTACATGTTCTGAACTGAGCCATTTCCCCAAGTGCCAGTCAAGCTGGCTGTTGGTTTTCCCTCTACAGCTTCTTGAGGTGCTTGATGCTAAAGATAACTCATTCAAGCCGCTGTCAGTATCGACGTCATGAGAGGGGAGTCAAGTGATTAGCCTATTGTCGTCATGGCAACACTGATTATTTCAATTTGAGTGTTCATATACAAGTCCCATGCACATTAACATGTGGTTCAGATCAGAGTTTAAAGGACTTTCGATTTTTGTTTTCCCTAAAGTGAAAATGAAACAATGGATATCAGTCTCCTGCCTGCGCATCAAGTACAGACCTGAAGTCAGGACGTAGTTAGCCTAGCTTAGCATAAAGACTGCAGGCAGGGGAAAATAGTCATCTTTGTGCAAAGGTTGAAAGAAATACAGCTGCCAACACCCCTACGTCTGACTAATTAACACACACAGTATACTGTCTGTTGGATGCAGAGCTCAAACTACACATTGTTCTTGTCTTTTGAAATGATCCCTGTGTCAGATTAGGCGATGGCAGTCATGAATTCTTGCTGTGACTTGGCAGATGACACAGTGGACCCCAACCAATCATAGCTTGCAGTCTTTCACGACTTGCATGATGCACACAAGTGATCAGTAAGGTACCAGCAACCAACCTGTGGTTTTATGAATGACGGTGAATACGGAAGGATTCAATCAGTGGTGAAAGTGGACTTTTTTCTTTCCAGTCAGTAAAAGAGCTCTGTGCTCCTGCAGGTCAATGGCACACAATATGTTGTAGAAGTTTGAAAACAGTAAGAAAAAATTGCAGGGAATTATACGGTGTACTGTAATTACTTCACTGCAATAAAAACATTAGATGCTGCAGCTTCAAGCCACGAACCTCAAGCACAGACGAGGAGTGACCTACAAAAGTCTCGTAAGCTCATTTGTTTTTAACTTATGACTCCACATCCCCAGATTTGTCTAAATTTCAAACTTGCAGTCTTCAGCCCCAACCAACACTGACTCAAGTGACATCACTTAAGGCAATCAACAGCCCAGCTCCCTCTGGAGCCAGAAAACATTTTCACACATGCATTAATCTGTAAACACACTTCAATGTGTAAAATCGGTTGAGTTCCCCTTTAAGGTTAAAGGGATAGTTCGGCATTTTACACATTAATCTGTATGGCATCAACATCTACAGTCTCGTGCTCTCACACTGACTTCGCCCCCAAAGTGTCCTCTGAGCCGAGATCTGGCCAGTTGTGGTCAGTGCGAAAGTAGTTCCGGTAGGTTTCCTGGGGCCAGAGAAGGCACACGTTTTTCCTCTCAAAACAGCACTCATTCGAATCAGTGATTTATTTGCATAACAAAAGACGTCAACCACAAAACGTCACACCTCGTAATCGTTTGGGTCTAACTTTATCCCAATTGCGATCAATGCGCGCTGTCAGTGCTAACCGTTGTGTGCGAGCCAGCTGATCTCTCGTCAGTGTTCGATGGTGTTTACAGAGTGCAGACGACGCAACGCAAACGAGCTAGTTTTAGAGCTAGGAGAAGGAGAGAGAGAAGAAGTCCACCGGCTATTCTTTATTTGGAAAAACGAGATAGAGACATGGTGCGCACTTGTGCATATCCAGGCTGTACCAACAAAGATGAGAGTGGGTCTCCTCAAACTTTCCACCGATTCCCTTTGGCGAATGTAGCTTTGAGGAGACTTTGGCTACTTTCTCTGGGCTTGAACGTGGAGCACACCCAACTACCGAAGATGAGAAAGCTTCGCGTGTGCAGTGACCACTTCAGCGAGGACGACTATCTTCCAGAAGGACAGACAAAGAAACGTATTTTGAAGAGCACTGCTGTACCTGCACCCCAGGTAAACAAAATTGTACCACATATTTTCTATAGCATCCGTGTATAGTCTTCTGGTGATGCACCGCGGGCTATGCGAGTGCAAGCACTGAGATATATTCTATCTCAGTGAGTGAAACATATTCATCTATCGGTGTCATGTCACCAATGATGTTTCACATACATAATATGTTGGCTACACTGTTATTACAATGGTCAGAAACTAATTACTACGTGGAATGTGCATGGTTTCTATGTTTCTATGCTTGTCCCACGATCAACTTATCTTGCACTGGTTGCATTGAGTTTGTATGTGTAGGTTTTTATTGTTTTTCAGTAATAACACAATCTGTCGACCTTACAAGGTACAATGAAGCTGTTCAAAACTGTGGCATTTCAGCTGATTTGCCGTTTAGGATGGCAGCCTTTCGCTGTGAAACATTTTGGTAGCCAGCCATCCTCTGTAGCCAGATTGTTTGTATGTTGGTGACACCCCCCTCCCCCCTCTCTCTCTCCAACTTGCGCACTTTGGAGACAAGGCCTAGCAAACTGACTTTTAGGCTTCGTTGTAGCCAGACCCCAAGCAGGCACTTTCTGAAATCATACTGTAGCCTACACATTGCCTGCTAACAGATAATGTTTCTTGTTATTAGTCATTACTATCATTATTGTCATATTATCGTGAAAACTGAATAACGCCTTATGGTATTTTTATAATGTGTTTAGAACACCAATTACAATCTTGTAATCCACAATGCACAAATTGATATATATATGTATTTTTATTTTTGTTTTTTGAAAGGATTCCACTCCTGCTGCAATGGCTGAACCAGCACAGTTCGCAGAAGACGTCGAAGTCCCAGAAGAGGAGGGAGCATTTGCCGGACTCCCTCAGTCAACCCCAGTAAAATCCCGATTTCGCCATGATCAACTGATGATGGTTCTCACCAGTCCACCAGAAACGGGTCCAAGAACAAAGCCTTCCACATCTGGCACCTACATAGCTAAACCTCCCACATGGAGCACAGCACAGGTAAGCATTACAATATATAGTACATGTCTCAATGAAAAGCTAAAATGTTTACATAGTCACAGTATTGTATGACCATGGGGCTCAATGCACACCATAAATGAGATCCACAAAAATGCAGTCAGTCACTCAATCTAGGCCCATAAGGCACTTTGTACTTTGACACATCACAACATTCTTTTTTGTTATTCATAGGCAGCAGACACGGGCTCAGCGGTTGAACCAGAGCCACTTGACACGAGCATGGCTTCCACAGAACCTGAGCCATTTGATACAAGCATGGCCTCCATAGAGGAACCTTGTGATGACAACGACGACAGCATATTTCTGCCATTGAGTAGTGAAGGCACATCCACAAGAACATCTTCCTCAGACTTGAACAGTGAAGGAGCAGAAAAGAGAGGTGACTGGTCGGAGAGGAAGTGGATAGTCAACGAGTCAGCCCTGATGCAGCTGTTTGAAACGTGTCACACATGTGGTGTATCCATTTCTGAAAAGAAAATCACCAGCCGTGGATCCAAGATCAAAATAGAATGGAGATGTCTCAATAACCACACAGGAGAGTGGCACTCCTGTCCTGATGTCCGTGGAATACCCGAGAACAACCTGGTGTCCTCAGCAGCCATAATATTCACCGGCACAACACAGAATGAAATTGCAGAATGGGCTGATGTTCTAAATTTGCAGCTGCCAAAGAAGACATCTTACTATTCACTCCAGTCAACCTACATGATACCAGTCATTGACAAAGCTTACACAGACATGCAAGACAAAATTTTAGCTGAACTCAAAGATACAGCAGCTGCTGGTGGACACACAGATATCTGTGGTGATGCAAGGTAGATATTACCGTTATGGATGATACAGTATGGGCTCAATTTCCTCTTACATTACATTTCAGTTCAAGTCAAATCATGTTGTCGACACCCCACAAGTAACTTCTTTGTTTGACATCTACAGATCTGACTCCCCCGGTTACAGTGCCAAGTACACATGCTACAGCTTTATGGATGATTCAACAAAGAAAGTGATCATGTCAGATCTAATTCAGGTAAAATATGAATTATATTGTCAAGTTAGTTACTGAGTCCCATTTTATCTATATATTCTAAATGTAGCCCTCTCTGTATGTCTTTTCTGTCTGTCACTGTAAACAATGCAGGTTTCGGAGGCTACCAGTTCACCAGCAATGGAGCCTTTGGGTTTCCGGAGGGGCCTAGATCGTCTGCTGGACTCTGATGTCTGTGTTGATGTCGTAACAACTGACCGGGCTCCATCGATACGGAAGATCATGAGGGAATCCTATCCTGAGCTCAGACATCAATTTGACCCCTGGCATGTTGTAAAAGGTTGGATTATTTATGCACTGGGACTTACATACAGATGTGTCCAAAGTAAAAGTAAATAAATAACACAGTCTCCTTCAAATACAGATTACTTATCTGAGTAAAAAGTAGACCAGTGTACTTGTCCTACGATCAGCTTATCCTGCACTGGTTGCATTGAGTTTGTATGTGTAGGTTTTTAGTGTTTTTCAGTAATAACACAGTCTGTCAACCTTATTAGGTACAATTAGCTGTTCAAAACTGTGGCATTTCATCTGATTGGCCATTTAGGATGGCAGCCTTTCGCTGTGAAACAGTTTGGTAGCCAGCCATCCTCTGTAGCCAGTGTTGGTGACTCCCCCCCCTCCCCCCTCTCTCTCCAACTTGCGCACTTTAGGGAATTTTCCGTCCTGTTGCTGAGCAGACTAGGCCTAGCAACCAGACTTTTAGGCTCCGTTGTAGCCAGACCCCATACTGTGCTGACTCCAAAGAGGTGTGACCTTGGTTCCCGTGTGCACCCCTTGCTCTATTCTCCCTGCTCTCTCTCTACAGTAGTACATATTGTAACAGCTATGTGATATCATGTGCTACTGTTATAATTAAACCACAGACTTTCGTTTACTTTTACCTTTGACACCTCCACTTATCGATGTAGAATTGAAATACACAAAGATGTTGTACAAAAATGTATTGTAACAGTGTGACCTTGTGCTAAAATATTCATCAGGGTTTGCTTTTTGTTTTCATCTTATATGCATTATTTAGGTGTGAAGAAGAAGGCAACTGCATTGGCAAGACAGAAAGACAACCGGGACTTGCAGCCATGGATCAGGTCCATAGGACATCATTTTTGGTGGTCATGCAGCACCTGTGGAGGTGACGAGAAGGTGATGGCATATGTGCATAACACATCCCATATACCACATATAACACACCCATATATATTTTCACTCGTATATCTTACTTGAATAAACATTACACAACCAATTCTAGCCATGCGCAAGTTTTCCAAGCTGCTTTGTCGTGATGACATGACTTGCAAAAATATACACTATTACATAGCATAAAGGGAACACCAACGCAACTTGTTCTGAACAGACAGTTCTGTAGATGATTCCACAGTTGTCTTCAGTCACATTCCCATCCCCCGGCACTTGTTGGCCCCGGCTACTCTACCACCCCCCTGCTACTCTAACCCAGACACAGGTTGTTCCATTCACGTCATAAGTGTATTGCTGTGCGGACTTGGGAGACCAAGCAATCACTCCGTGTCTGCAACCTTTGGGGGGAGGGGGCTATGCTTTGAGAGCAACACTGGAGGGAGCAACTTGCATGTAACTTCACAGATGTTAGCAGGTTTACACTGAACACAAGTGCCAGCAATGACAAAGTATGGAATTCCCATGGAGAATGTAATTCTGCCTGCAACATCTGTGAAGCTTGCATGGCATCTTTTCCTGGCATCCCCTTCATGCTCTGGTCCATGTGCAAGTCTACCCAGCAAACAGTTTAGATGTATTCAGAATCAGTGTTGATTTCTAACATGCTGGTGTTACAGAAGTGTAATTGACTTACAGCATCTTTGTGTATTTCAATTCTACATCGATAAGCGGAGGTGTCAAAGGTAAAAGTAAACGAAAGTCTTTCGTGGTGGTTTAATTATAACAGTAGCACATGATATCACATAGCTGTTACAACATGCACTACTGTAGAGAGATAGCAGGGAGAATAGAGCAAGGGGTGCACACGGGAACCAAGGTCACACCTCTTTGGAGTCAGCACAGTATGGGGTCTGGCTACAACGGAGCCTAAAAGTCTGGTTGCTAGGCCTAGTCTGCTCAGCAACAGGACGGAAAATTCCCTAAAGTGCGCAAGTTGGAGAGAGAGGGGGGAGCCGATGTGTCTGTGGGGGGGGGGCTGGCTACCAAACTGTTTCACAGCGAAAGGCTGCCATCCCACAGTGACCATGATGACTATTTTTTGAACCCTTCATTTTTTGGAAGATAGAATATTCAGAATGTGCTTTTTATGGTTGCTAATATTTCTCGACACTTGGTTAGGCCTTAGCAGCCGATGTTCTAAATACTGCAGATTGTCATTACACAAATTCATGTCTAAATCTGTATACTTTGTGGTAAACATTTACTTTCAGATATTTTCTAAACAGTGTCTTCTTTTCCTCAAATAGGAATTGAGACACCGGTGGACGTCAATGCTGCACCATGTGTGTGGTGTCCATCGTTGGGAAGAGGATGGGCAGGAGTACACATGTCGTCACGAACTACTCAGCCAGGATCAACAGCGACGGAAAAAATGGCTGATGAAGGGATCTGCTGCCTGGAATGCTTTGAAGACCATTGTGCTCGACAAAAACCTCTTGAAGGACCTTGGTCAAATGACTTTGTTCAAACATACAGGTCAGTTTGGATAGACTTATGGGCAGAAGGTCGATCACTTTTCCCCCACATTTCCCCCTAAACAACATAATTGAATTTATGAATAATTTAGTGGTATGTCATCACAGTGACAAAGCAGCATTTTTGCTACGCTACTGAAGTACTTCTCCCTGCAAAAGGCAAAATACAATAATAATATGATGCTATTTTCTAGGTAAATAACACTGATTTTTTTGTGTTTGTTTCTTTTAGGGGACTTGGAAGTGTTACACAGCTCAATGCTGAAATACGCAGAGAAGAGGCGCCATTTCACCTATGTCACGATGCAGGCAAGGCTTCAACTCAGCATCATTGACCACAATCACAATGTTGGGCGTCAGCATGACCGTACTCAATCTGGTAAGTGTACAAACAGATGCACACACATAGACACACACACACACATCTCCTAAAACTGATAAAAGCAACATTTTGAAAACTCTATATAACTGTTTTTTCCCAGGAAATGTAAAAAATGTTATACAAATGAATTACATCTTAGTTTGCCTTTCTATTTTAGAGATACCTATTTGTAAGCTCATAAATAGCATTCGCACAGCATCACAGGACACACATAACCATATTGAGTTTCATATATAGTGATCATACACCATCCTATCTTGTGTGTCCCCCCCCCCCCATTTCCTTTTTCCTAGGACAAGAGAGATATAATGTCTTCCATTCACGGCAGTCAAATCAGTGGGTTGCAAGAAGACTGTATGAGCCAACAACACAGGAGTTCCGGAAAGATTTGGTGGAGAAGGTCATCCAACGACGGCTTGACACCAATGTGAAGCTCAGAGACCCAGCTTTCCACATACATCCTCCAGTCATCATACCAGCCAACATTGCCCCAACACCAAAGCCAAACAAGGCTGAATTGGTTTCAGCACACAAATCACGCTTTCATCAGACACCTGCCACTGAGAAAGATGACTGAGACTGTATATACATATATTGTCATAGAAGTGTGTTTATTTACATTGTTTATTTACATTTGTGTCTTTACATTCGTTTTGTATTTTTAGAAAATTGCACGTCAAAAAGAAATTCACAGTAAAGCTTCTGATTTTTAAAATTCTAAAACAATTGCAGTGCATCATTTGACTCTTTGAAACCAGCATATTGTCCACTTGGTGATGGATATGTTCTTCTTATTAGCGCCACCACGCAGGAGGGAAGAACTCTTCTGTTGCCAGGACCAAGCGTCTGTCCTTTCAGAGCCCATTCCATTATGATGCGATAGGCGACCAGCCTGTACTGTCTGAAATGCAAACAGAAAATAAGTTTATGCACATTAGATATATGAAGTGTGTCAACATTGAGTAAACTGCATAGTTATTATGGTTGTATATAAACACATTTTGTTTAATTGACAACACAGCAGTTTGTCAGGAAGGTATCTTTATTTATGCACCAGCATTTCAGGCTACTGTGAAATAGGTATCCTTATGTGTTTTTATACATCTCAGAGAAAATGTCCTTTATGAGTACACTTTGGGCCACGGCGACATAACCCTTAGAGCTCTCTTGACATAATATGCATAAGGTAGGCCTTGCTTTATGATTGAAGGGCATTCATGAGTAGGCTGATATTGAGACACAGTGATGCTCAGAAGTAAATTTTGCTTCAAGTATGATGATGAAATGAACATAAATTACTTTAGGGATGCACTACATTTTGTATTTATATTTATAAGTGCCACCCATGACATGGTATGTATAAAACTATAATTAGATTCATTCAATGTTGGATGTGATGACTGTAGGTCGCACTAGCCTACTGCATGGCTCAGACTAATACAATATAACGCCATAGAAGCAAGCAGCTTTGTAAAAAGTAGAAGTTATCTAACTATTTTATTGACAACACCCATACTATCACGTTGTTACAACTACAATACCAAGCTGCTGGTGTTGTAATAACATTTGTAAGAGTACTTCTACTTTATACAACTCGGTATAGGCTACAATTGAGCACTTGTAGGCCTACTGTAGGGTATAAGGCAATAGCATCAAAATAACAGCATGTAGACAAAAACTCACTCTGCAGACAACTGGCCATCGGGTCCAGCAGGTTTGGGGCGCTTTTTCCAGTTTATTTTCGGGATGTGGAAAAAAGTCTCGAGGACACCAGCATTCAGGATTGCAGGCAAGTCGTTGTTATTGGTGATGCAGACAGCTGCTGATGCGCCAGCCTCCTCGTCAATGGAAAGGTCCTGCATGCGAGGCATTACGAGGTCCCATTCATGGCAACAGTAGCACTCAACCTCGGTCTGCATAACTTCGCACTTGTTGCACGTACACCACCTTGTATCAGTCACTCGAGGTCTCGCAGCTGCGGCCCCGATTTCACGTTCCACATCTCTGCTCGCCATCTCTCTCTCTCTCTCTGCCCGTTCTACCTCCATCTGATAGAGTTCTGCATCCGTATATTCGGGTTCATACAGATATCCTTCTGGTTGTGTGCTGAAATCATATTCTTCGTCGCTGCTGTAGTCAGACATGGTGTAACTAGCTTTCCAAACGCTAAACTGTGAATGAAACACCTGGCTTAGCTACCTGTCACGTATAGTGGCGCCTGCGCGCATTGATCGCAATTGGGATAAAGTTAGACCCAAACGATTACGAGGTGTGACGTTTTGTGGTTGACGTCTTTTGTTATGCAAATAAATCACTGATTCGAATGAGTGCTGTTTTGAGAGGAAAAACGTGTGCCTTCTCTGGCCCCAGGAAACCTACCGGAACTACTTTCGCACTGACCACAACTGGCCAGATCTCGGCTCAGAGGACACTTTGGGGGCGAAGTCAGTGTGAGAGCACGAGACTGTAGATGTTGATGCCATACAGATTAATGTGTAAAATGCCGAACTATCCCTTTAAGCTAGGCTAGCCACCTCCTGACTCAATACTCAATGCACAAACGTGAGACAATCGCTTCATCTCTTTCTACTAAAGCGTCTCCAAAACACTGGACTGCTCCTTTAAATGGAATGCAGCACTCCATTCATACTGGTAAGAGAACACAGATTTGTGTCAGTTTAAATCAGGACACCTTTAGGTGCAGTGTGAACACTCTGTGTTTGTCTCCATCACTCCTTGTTAGATCAAGAGGAAAACAGAGACACAGGAGAGAAGAAACCAATGAAAAATGAAGTCGCCAGCTGTGATGATGAAATCTGCAGTGATCAGTGATATATAATATATAAGCACCTCTCTGCAAAGATATTCTGCCTCTCCTCTCTGTAATGTAGATGCAGGAAAGGGGGGGGGCAGTTCTATATCGATTTATTGCCGATCGTGGCCGACTTCACAGTGCGTGAACTTAAATTGTACAGGAATTCATTATGAAGCTCAGTGAGTCAGATTCTTTTGGGATAGCCTGAAAGTGACAGTTGTTACTGGGATCTTACCTCATAACATTCATCTCACTGGGACCTGCACTACCAGTTATGTGATGTAATACAGAAAGATACCTGGGCAACATGCTGGAAAAACTGTGATAAAACGCAGCCGGTTTGGTTCTAAATTGACTCAGACTGGATGAGAAGATGGGATTTCCATCATGGCAAATGCCCATGCAAATCATAAAAATCTCCCCTGACACAACTCCCATTTTAAACGTAGGCTTCGGGTTGGGAAAAGGGTGGGACCATCTTATCATGAGAGTCAAAGGCAGAGGGATTCAGAACAAATCAGGGATGTATTCAGTGTAAAAATGTGCCACAGTTTCCAACACTGAACATATATTCTCCTAGTTTTCACATTTTGCTCCAGCCTTTCCGATGCTTGGTTTATAGAACAGGGTTAAAATCTGAAACATTCATTGTGACCACCCAACAGAGCAGAGGCATGTTCACCAAACGCAGACACCTTTGCTTTCATTGTGATCTGACAATTAGCAGGAGGGGACACACTGGCATGCGCTGAAGCCCTAGCAGCTGAATATGTCCGTGCTGGCTGCTCTCTGGTAAGTTGAATGACAGTGACAGACATCAGAAGTAATGGCAGTCTCTCCTAAACGCTCTGATAAAAATGGCTCTCAGAGGGCATTTTGACTTGCCAAAAACAGGTGCAACAAATAACATCAATTCACCAGGGCCCTGCTATTGTGCACTATGGCCGACTGTCACTGCCTACAGATGCATTTGTTTTTTGAAGTCGGGATGTGCATAAACTGTGTATGCTACTATGTCTGTAGGTTTAATGTATGTATGGTTTAATTGAGTGTGTGTGTGTATGGTTTAATTGAGTGTGTGTATGCATGTGTGTATATGAACAGCACAATATTTTGGAGAATGTTTTTAATGTTTATGTCGCAATCCTTCACAACTGTAGAGAGGTCTACAACGGACAGGGATTTTACAGTTCGGCTCACCTTGAGATTAGTTTATCTGACTGCTTGTGTTTCGTGTCCAGTCTGACCAGCTTTCACACATTCTGACACATTTTCAGGTCTAAGCGATTAACTTATTTTGCATAGTATTACTATTAACAATAGAAATGATGATCAGTGAAAATAAATATCAACTTCAGTAAATGAACACAGCTGAAGATGGTTGAAAATGTCCACTGACATTCTTTCTTTCATTGCACGTTAGACTGAATATAACTGCCAAATGCCATCAATACTCGAGTTTAACTCAAAGTGATGCAGCAGTCGGTTTCATAAAGTTTCCATCGTTCCGTGTTGAAGAGGTACAAGTGCAGTCATTTTTTTAAATTATTGAAGCGTTGAACTTATACAGTGCGTTGGTTGAATGTAAGAAACATCCATCAGCTTCACATTCATCACTAAACTGTCAGCCGTATGAACAGGAATGATCACGTATAGAGGAAGCTGCTGCATACAGCTGTACAGTTACAGTATAGAAACTTTCATACACACTAATGCGAACAAAACGGGTGTGATACTCTTCAGCTGTGATGAAACCTGACACTCGGGCGCATTAGAATACATCAGAGATAATGAATTCCCTTCTCCCATTTTCCCTGTCGAGCAGGGCTGGTCGACGCGTGAGATGGTGGAGTGGCAAGGCTTGCACTCCTTTGCATTCATATTTTTCATTTTCATGTGGGGAGAAACTCTGTCACGCCTGTGCCTCGCTGACAAATGGAAAATATAAGGTTGATGACTGCTTTTTTATTTGTTTCTCCGCGCTTCCCGCTGTGATTTAGAGACGTCTATCCAGGGACCCTGTGCTTGGTACCTGCTCATTATTATTGCTTCCCACATTCCTGGAAGATTACAGGTTTCTCACGCAAACAACTCAGCGACACAATAGAGACGGGCTGACATGCTAAAAGGAAGTGTGAAGGTAAGGGGTCGAAGTAGAATGAGAGGAAACCTTAAGGGCTCCTGCACAAAGACAGAAACACACTGTTGTGATCAGAGTTTACCATCTTATTTGTTCCTTTTCTCTCTCTCGCTCTATCTCTCTCACACACACACACACACACACACACACAGAGTTAATCACAGCTGGTAAGCCATGCAGGTGTGCTCCCAGCTTTGGTCACAGCTTCACCTGTGGAAACGCTGAATCGAATGCTGCACCACCTCCCCCTCTGTGGCCTTGCCCATCACCAAAAACAAAAAGCAATACAGCCTTGTTTCGCCTAAAGTGATTTTTCTAATGAGTCTGTCCACATGCGAGTATTTGTTTTCCCCCTCCATGCTGCCATACTTTGGCACAGTGCGAGTGTGTGGATTTCCGTGTGTGTGTCTATGCGTGCTTGTGTCTAAGACAAGGCCATCCATCTCAGACAGTCCCATCTGCGAGCAACAGCCTTGTTTACTTATCCCTCGACCAGAGAGCAGCAGCAGCCTGTCCACAGGTAAGCGAGCAGCCAGCACTCAGGACGAGTTGGGAGGAGCAGGAGGAGGAGAGGAGGGGGGTCGGCTACTGTCTTCATCTGGGGATAAATCATTCTTTACACCCACGCCAAACTTCCACACCTTCCTCTCCCCTCACGCCGTCTACTCGCCCCACTGAAGTTGTACTTTTCTCCTCTCCATTTTCCAGCATCCTTCGCCACTTTCTCTCCCCGGTTTAATTTACTCATCTTTCCAAAACAATCCCTTTCACCTCCCCTCGGTCCTCCTCTCCCCATTCCCTGTCCAAGCCGCCACCTTTTCACACTGTCAGCCATTTTTCTCTCTCTGACCTCCTACACCTTTTCCTTTCTCTGCTGCTGTCCAGTTATCTTTCCAAAGAAATCCTTTCCCATACCTCAGTTTTTCTCTTTTCTCCACTCCCCCATTTCTCGCCGTCTCTCCCAAGTTGTCTCCCTCGTGTGGTCAAAGCATCTTTCAAAGCCAAGCCCTCCTCCCCTCAATCTGCTTCACTTCCTCCTCGGTCCTGACTCTCATCACACATCATCGTCACATTTTCTTTTCCACATTCTGCCTTTCTGTCTCTATCGCAGGGCAGGGAACAGCCGGCATTGAGCTGATGGGGTGAAATAGCGCCCTGTGATGAATATTCATCCCACCCCGCCAGCCTCTGTCCCCAGTCGGCGTGTCACAGAGGCCTTCCAGCCCGCAGATGCCACCATCTATTTGTCACAGGCGAGACAGGACCAACAGGAAGGTTTCTTGAGCCAAGGCTGAGGAGGGAGCAACTGAGCCACCCCGTCTTAGTCTGAACCAAACTCATACATCTGAGCCACATCAAAGTGTTGAGTCACTGAGACACTGACGACACTGTCCTCGGCTGTTTTCCCCGCCGCCCATCACGGATAGGAGCGCCACTCAAGGAGCTGAGAGTTGGTGAAACACTGTGTAAATGCCTGGCGTAAAGCAGAAGTCTGACCTTTTTCCAACAAGCTGGGTCATATTTTCATTCAGTTGTCATAACACTGCACTCATCAACACCACTGCTCAGATCTTGAGACTGAGCAAGTTTCATTGCATCATCATAGCACTTCACATATCAAGAGCAAACAAAATTAAGTCAAATGATTACTCGACATGTGTCCAAATCCAGCCGACATGACACACTGTATAGAATTGCCATGTCGTCTGGATTTGGACACATCTCGAGCCCTAATCCCTCAATGACAGGTTTGATAATATGGGTAAACGAGGGGTTGCTTAAAACCTGTGTGATCATGTGACAGTATCTTTCTTGCCTAGTAGGAGAAAAAAAAAAAAAAACAACCCAAGTTCAAAAAAAGCTCAATTTTCCTCCAACAGTGGTGCAAATGGACAAGAGGCTCTACTGCAACACTGCAGATGATTTTCTCTTAAGGCAACCAGAACTGTGTGGAATAGACATACTGCTAATGGGTAAAAAGGGAGTGGGGTCAGATGGGGGAAAGCATCGACATGATTGAGGTTCCTGCCCAATTAACTGGAGATCACTTAAATGGTTGGTGAGCTGAAGAGGTCATTATCCTGAAGAGCTCTGAAGAAGCCCATTAGGGCTTTCCAAAGCTGGACCCATGACTCCTCCACTTCGGTTTTCTGTTTCTCCAATAAAAAGACACATGGCTGACTCTGCTCCACAGAGGCAGCCGGTCTGTTTGTTAAAGGCTTTACCTTCCTCGGAACTGAAGAACATGTGCAGTCATCCATGTATGCGTGTCTGTGAGCGCCATCATCCATATACACGATCATGCATTCACCACCCTGTAAGCTCTCAGTGCATCGAATAAGCTATGGAGAAACTTTATCCTTCAACACTGAGCTTAGCCAAAAGAAAAATACCAAAGAACAAATCAATGTTTTCCACAAACTGAGCACTGCACACAAAACAAATCCAAGAAATATCGACTTTCACGTTAGCCCTGCAAAAAGGTTTGGTAAACCAAACAATGTACAAATGTTTCCCTGAACAGCCAGAGAAACATGAATTGCAACATCAATATATACAGCTGTAAAGGGACTGGGTGTTGTTAAATGGGATTCCACATGCAGACTGAGTAGAAATCATTCATTCATATACAGCAGCTCTACATAATCACACCTCTACCGCAGTGCCCATCATATCAGCATCTCCTACATTAGTCATGGCGCCCCACCAGCACGTTCAACATGAAGCAGTCTGTCTCAACCTCCCGCTCATCCCCATAATCACTTCATCAGCATCTGAGCTAAATCTACATTTATTTATGAGGGCTTTTTACAAAATAGTGCCATTTAAGGGTGGTTTAAATGAGAGAAGGGGGCATAAATGTAGATAAAAAGACAGATATGCATCAAACAGTTTAAATATGAGGCCTGTGCATGAATGTGTGTTAGTGAATAAAGTGAGTGCTACTAATTTGTCACTCTACTTATGCAGGAGGGCTCAAAATCCACTGGGATGTGCAGACACACTGGAGACTAAAATCGACTGCACTCATTTTACAGTAACTGTACTTTATGTGAAGTACACTTTCAGCTGTCTAGATTGATCGAAAAGAATCACAGCCCGAAAATCAAATGGTGCATGTTGCCGGGTGATCCTGAAAGGCCTTAGTAATGTCAACCGATTAGTAATACAACAAACAAGCAGTGATGGAATCCAACAAAGACCAATAACTGTTGCCAAAGTACAATCTTGGACTTGTAAAGTACTTGTACTTCAATTGAGTATTTTCATTTTGCGCGACTTCTACTTCACAGCATCCATTTATCTGACGTAATCTTGCATTCTTACTTTGCAGATTACATTTAAAACATAAGCACAACAAAAATGCTCATATAATATGCTGCAATATGATGCATTGCTACACATTTAAACTACCCAACAGTAGAGAAAGTAGAATTGGCTCCACACATCAAACTACACACAACACTGACACATGCAAGTCTCTTATTTAATGAGTATTTTACTTTGGATAATCAATTTCATTTTGCCAAACATACTTCTGCAATGAAGTTTCTTATTCAGGATTTTTACTTCTAATAGTGTATTTTTACACACTAAGGCTGCTACTTTCACTTAAGGATCTAAATATTTCCTCTATGTTTGCAAACCAGCATACAAGGTAACCACTAGCTTTTTATTCCATATGCAAACAACCGGTTAATCATTTCTAAATTAAGTCTGCAATGTGCAAATGTAGACAGTGAAACAGAAAATTAATAAAGGAAAGACAATGAAACACAGTTAACATGTTATGAAAAGTGCAAATATAAAAACAGTAAAAAGACTCATCAAATTTCATTACGATATTATAATAAAAAGATGACAAGAAGACTTCATATTTGCTCATCTGGGGGCTCATTAATGTTGCTTATTTCATCGCCAAAGAGCTATTTAACTCACTTCCGCTTGGTGCCGTGTGTGTGGCGTCGTCCTCGGTAGTATTCACTCCATTGAGAATTTTAAAAAAGGGGCTTTTTTTCAAAATGATAACTTATTAATACTAATGAACTGCTCGTTTGTAATGGTGATGCATAATGGTGATGAGCAACAGGAGTTCATAGTTTGCCCACCTTTTTATTCCTAACTACTCTGGCAGCAGAGCCCCGGTAGAGACATTGCCATATGACCTAATTATCTCTCATTAGCGGCCTCAGTAATTACAGGCCCTTTTACAGCTCCATCTCCTCTGTCTCACATAGGAGGGGATTTCAATTAGGCTCGCCTTACAGCTCTCCCTGCCTTGCTTTCACAGCTAAGCCACACTGTCACCTGTGTAGCCAAGCATAGCCAAGAGGCAGGCGGCCCAGCACTCAGGGAAAGCTCCCACAAGGGATATACCTGTTTGTGCGGCTGGGTTTTATTCATTCCATATCATGCACCCATCAATGAGACATGACAACAAGACAGCTTGAAGAGGTATCTTTTTTCAGTGGAGAAAAATAACCTTTTATGCCATCTTCTGCAAGCAGCACATCATGAAAAATACATCAGAAACAAACTATGTATTGCAGCACATCTTCCTGTCAGGTAAATAGCATGTGATATGCAAATTCTCAGGCACCTGAGTGGCAGAAAATGCGCCTATCAAGCCAGATTCGTCAAACATAACTGCGAGGGAGAAAAAAATAAGATTGAATCATCTGCCTCAAGATTATTCAGTTACGAGCACAGACCGTTCATAAGAGGAAGAAACAGAGGGGGAGTGAAAGAGAGAAAGCAACAGAGGAGGCTTGAAATTGTTGAGTAGTGGCGAGGAATTACTCCACGGTGCTCCCCACTCTCGCTTATCATTTATCTCTCACTCCAACCCTGGTGCCAAATCAGTCACCCTAATTAACAGGCCAGCCAGAAACACTAATCAATACCGCAGAGGGGTAATTAACCCCTTGTGTTCTCAATCGTCTCTACAAAGGTGAAATTGAAATTGATTGAGATTACCTTTTGTTGGCTAATTGTTGCCCTGAGTCGGGTGAAGGAGGGTCGACTGATGGCGTGTGTGCTGTTATCAGGAATCAGTGCGATTGATGCTAGTTGGGGAGGTGCAGCAATGAGGTGCTGTGACCACTGTGGAATATGCCAGCTGAGGAATGCTCATATATTGAAGGATTTAATGGAAAACTCTGCACCATGTGACATCACACAGCTTAGTTCAGGCTCCGGTACAAAGGCCACACAATGCATATTTTCTGTGCTTTCTCACAGGCGCCTGCAGTACATTACACACATGCTTATCGGCAGACATGCGTAGCATCATTTGTTTCAAAATGCACCTCTGTGTACCAAGCAGGAGGACATCGCTAAAACCGAGCAGCTGAATATGAGACAATGGAGAGTTTACCTCGGACTTCCTTGGATT
Source organism: Chelmon rostratus (assembly GCF_017976325.1). Classification (NCBI taxonomy): domain Eukaryota; kingdom Metazoa; phylum Chordata; class Actinopteri; order Chaetodontiformes; family Chaetodontidae; genus Chelmon; species Chelmon rostratus. The sequence continues at coordinate 4,208,719 of NC_055672.1, forward strand.
GACTGAACTGACAAAGTTGGTAGCCATGTGCACAGATGTGGCTACTGTCAACGTTTGTATGTACGACGGCATTTTATCAAACCTTACTTCCTTACTGTGAGACACCTAGTCGTTCCATTGTCAAGCTACCGCAGTTTTATTTACAAAAAGGTGGTGTAAAAAATAGTGCCATGCTGGGAAGTTGTGTGAAGAAAGTGGAATCTCCTTTTTGAAACTAGGGAAATTTCACAATATCAGATGGTCTGCATGGAGGCATTAAACACTGCTGGAAATATCAAGACCTTTGTCCTCTAAGACCTCACCATTTTGGTCATACAATGATGTGCACCTTTCTTCAGAAATATGACAGAGACTGAATGAAAGCGCTTAAAGCAAGCAGGAAAACACTTAGCAGCGTCCACTGAGTATGACCTGGTCTAAATAGTAACTAACAGCAATAACACCTGTTACTCCGATATAAACAGGCTGGTTATTGTCTCTTCAGCAGCCTTCTAGTGGTGCAGCATGCGAGAGGGGATTCTCACTTCTCAACATGATAAAAACCAGGTTCAGATCTCATCTGTCTCTCAGCCCTGATGCACATTCACCTGCCAAAGAGAGACATGTGACCAAAAGCCAGCTGCTGACCTGAGACCAGAGACTGGGAGGTGCATCTTCATCACCTAACATGCAGGAGGCTGAAGCAGACAGTGAGGGAGATACCGAGGAGGACAGCGAGGGACACAGTGTTTATTAAGACGGGGTGAGTACAAAACACCTGGTTCTCACCTGAGCAACCAACAAAAAAGGAGGGCCGACAGAGAAAAGATGAATGTCAACACACTTTTATTTAAGTGTGTTTCCTTTGTCAACCAATGACTGAAAAGTTTATTTTAAAATTAATATCTTAACTTTATTTTAAATAAGCCTCTGGACGTTTGTTTGTTTCTTTATCTTCTTCATAAAAAACATTTACATTTTACTGTTTGTGTGTATTGAATTGTCTTTCATTGTCTACTGTTTCTCAGTGTTTTATCGTTGTTTTTCCCTTTGGGATAATAAAAATCTAAACTGGAAGATTTACAGCAGGTGACAAAGTGATTGTGACCATCACAAGTATTCTGATGTCAGTCAGCTGGAACATTTCAATGAGAAGTCTCTTAGTAAAATGCAGGTCACAAGTTTTAATGTTCTGAATAATAATATGACGAGACATTAAACAGCCCACTGAGCTCGGGGCCCCTGCAGCAGACGCGCCATACTGAGAGCTCATTTGCGTGATTAAACAGGCATCAAATCTACTGTAACAGGTGTACGAGTCAACTCACCTTATGGATCCAGGAGTGCAGATTAATCCGTCTGGTTTGGGCGATGACCCCGTTTTAACAGCTTTTAAATTCAAGAGTCCGGTTGCCCAGCGGGGTGCTGGTACTCCGGCGTCAGACGTCCATTTTCTCCACCCCGCTGCTAATGAGTCCGGGTTTAAGATCCAAACACGCCGCAGGTGTAGCTCAAGCGTTCGTTCGACGTCCTTCATATCCAAAACAATGTAAAATGTGCGTGAAATGTGTTCCTATCGACCGCACCCCCAGTAAAACAGACTGTTCGTACCTTACTTTCATCAAACTTTTTTACACCTGTGGGCGCAGCGGCAGCCATAGCAACAAACGAGCCTCCCGCGTTCGCCGAAGCCAATCACGTTCTACGACAGACGTGACGTCATCCCGATTTCGCCTGCTCCTTCGCTGCAGCCAATCATCAGTTGCCAAGTCAATGTAGTTCTTCTTCTTCTTCTTCTTCTTCGCGTTCAGAATTGCATCCGTGTTAATACTGTACATGTGTGATGATGCTCATTCTCCAGAGATGTAGAGATTAATGAAGTTTAGTGTGTCCTCCTATAGACCTGCTACTTAGTCAGTCCTCTTTCCTACGTTTCCCAGGGGACACTCCCCCTCCAACTCCCTGCTGGACCTGATATTAATGTATCTTCATCCCATAACTTCTGCCACTGCGTCATCTTTTTGTTTAAAATGAAAGATTTGCTTCCTGCCTTACTTATTGGTTTTGCCAACGCTCCTTGATTTGCTTTTCATCCCTTTTTGGCAAGTTGATCGACTGTTTCATTCCCTTGAACGCCTACATGAGCTTACCCATAAAACTGTACATCAATTCCTACCCTAATATTTCTATATAAAAACTGCAATATTTCACATCATATCCTGTCTACATTTTGAAGAAGTATGTTAGAGACAAGCCAGGCCCGCATTTGAGTCTGAGCGTATCAGAATTTGCAGGGGTTTGATTTCCTCTATGAACGGCAGAGCAATAGAAATTGCCTTCATTTGAACCGAACATACTGCTGTATGGTCAGTTTTTCTCTTTGCTACCTTAACTTTCCACTCTGGAACATAAAATGCACAGCTTGGTTTACCATTATCAGGGTTTTTAGACCCCTCAGTAAATGCATGTGCACAATGTCCATACCTCCAATAGTGTTCACAAGCCTGCAAAGTCAGTGCAGCTGGGATGAATGAAAAATTTCAACACAAAGAGGCAGTGGTGGTGTGTCTCTTCTCGTGGTTGTAGCAGGGCCCCCCCTGAAAATAACGGTTTAAATAAACTTGTCTCATTATGTGTGTAGGCGCATGGCTATGAAGAATTAAACCTAAAAGGTGAGTTGTTGAAACTAGATCCCATGAACAAGAGTTGGACCAAAGGTTACGTAAAAATGAGAAAGTGCAATAATAAGACAACTGGATTCAGTTCATAACAGGGATCCAGGATCAAATGAGACCACGGGAGCAAAAGTAAAAGTAAGAATTTGTATATCATCAACTGTGTTGAGCCAGCAGCGATTTAATAGTTACCCTCAGTGTTGTATTGGCCACAGATTAGCCTCAGATAGCGTGTATAGTTGCTAGCTTTGTTATATATAACCTTTACAGCTTATTTAATCAGGTGGTCACATTGAGAGCAAGACCTCTTGTGCAAGAGAGAGACCTGAGCACAGCAGGTAGAAAACACATACAGCTAACATAACCAGGCAGCAATCAAAGAATATTAATCAAAGATTTCAAGCCACAAACAACAGCCACAAAACACTTGTCAGAAATGCAGAACCTACAATGAATTATTAATTTACAGAGTGGATAAAAGATGCCAGTTGATAGTTGCTTGGTCACAGATCTAACAAAACTGTGGAGGTAACGATGTCAGTTAAACTGCTGTGGAACTCTGACCACTGGGGTTGCTATGGCAACAGAAACCAAATGATGGTGACAGAAGAGAGACTCATCTGTCCCCAAACATTTAAAACGGGCTCGTTCACAGTCACTGATTTTGATTTCTTTGAGCTTAATACATGGTAATTAAGTCGTTTACACATTTACAACTCCAATTCCCAAAGAGTGATAAAACACACAAAGTGTTAAACATGAATGAATACAGAATGCAATGATGTGCAAATCCTTTTTAACCTATAATCCAACTGAATACAGTACAAAGACAAAATATTTCATGTTCAAACTGCTAAACTTTATTGTTGAATTTTTTCCCATTCTTGCTTGATATACGACTTCAGTTGTTCAGCAGTCCAGGACCTTTGTTGTCATATTTTGGCAATGAAACCATGCTGTTACTGCAGAATGTGGCTTTGCGTTGCTGGAATAAAGAGGGACGTCCCTGAAAAAGACGTCTGGATAGCAGCATCTGTTGCCCCAAAACCTGTGCATACCTTTCAGCATTAATGGTGCCTTAACAGATGTGCAGGTTGGCCGTGGCTTTGGCACTAACACACCCTCATACCATCACAGATGCTGGCTGTTGAACTTTGTGCTGGTAACAATCTGGATGTTCCTTTTCCTCTTTAGCCCTGAGGACACGACGTCCACGATTTCCAAAAACAATCTGAAGAGTGGACTCATCAGACCAGAGCGCACTTTTCCACTTTGTGTCAGTCCATCTCAGATGAACTCTGACCGAGAGAAGTCAGCAGCGTTTGTGGATGTTGTTGATATGTGGCTGTCACTTTTCGTGGTAGAGTCTTAAAATGCATTTGTAGATAGAGCGTCGAACTGTGTTTACTCACAACAGCTTTACAAAGTGTTCCTGAGTCCATGTAGTCATCTCCTTCATACAATCATGTGTTTCACAAGGTGAACCTCGCTCCATCCTCGCTGTGAACGACTGAGCCTTTCCAGGACGCCCCTTTCATACCCAGTCATGATACTATCACCTGTTACAAATCAACCTGTTTACCTGTGGAATGATCCAAACAGGCGTTTCTGTAGCGTTCCACAATTTTCCCAGTCTTTTGTTGCAGAAGTGTGACTTTTATGTCAAGGTAATTTAGGCGTTAATTCAAAAAGACCAATGCAGAGACCATCACATTCATTGAAGACAGAGAATAATTGAAAAAGGCATCAGAAAAACTACTTTATTTTTAGATAGCATAGGTCACTTTTTCTACTGGCTGACTACAGATATTCACAAAGGTAAAAGTAAACTAAACTATGACCTGGCAGAAATCATACCGACACATTCGGAACAACTATTTTCAGCTCAGGAGTCTGAGGTTCAAAAGTCTCAGCTCTGTTTCTCTGTTCAGATATATTATTTTAGAACTGCATTCTCTTGAACTGCTTCTTCTTCTTCTTCTTCTTCTTCTTCTCTGATACTAGTATTTAATGTGAGCAAAGAGGGCAAATCTGTTGCATCTCATTAGGGAGGTTGGGACGAAATATATTGCTGACGCCCAACTTGCTGATTGAAGCTGATTAGACTGCTGAGTTTTCAGGGATTTTGCAGGAAAATTCTAATATGGGGAGTCCCCGTGCAGATCAGCACTAAACCCTCTCCCTTCTTAATGTCCCACTCTACCAATAGAGTTATACGTGACCAAATTAGAGCTCACCAAAACAAATAACGGCGCTACCAGGCAAAAATATTAAACATAACAGCTTAACATCTCACTTTGTACCATTTTCTGTGTCTGTGAGAAGGGTCACATCATCTCATCCTGTACATCTCTATTACTTCGCTTCTCTCTTATCTCTACGTTTGACTTTTTATCCACTTAATTAAAAAAAAACACACTGACAAAAGTGAGCTGTGAAATATTAATCAAAGCTCTAATTATCCTCAAAAAACTGCCTGAAGACAATTAGAGCTTTTAACAATGTAAGAAAAACATTAGCTTACTGTTTTTGAAACGCTGAGCAAGGACCGCCGGGAACCATCTCTTTACTAATAAAACAGCTCTTTAAAATGAAAGTGTTTAAATGCATTCAAGCCGTAAGATGCACGTGGGCCGACTGAACCTGAAGTTGAAGAAAGGGCAACAACAAATGAGAGTGACACGGCAATAAGCGAGCAGTGGAGAATATCTTTTTTAATGGGAATTCGCCTGTTGCTGTGAATGATTGGAAACTACTCAACAGTATCATTGAAAGCAATTAGGAACGGTTGGAACTCTCAGGAAATCATATTTAGTGTGGTAATCACCTGACTACTGTTTCGCTTTGAGATTGAGTCGACAAACTGAAAGCTCCGGTTTGAAAAGACATCAAACTTCAGGCAGGTACGACTTTGAACCCGGCTGTAATGAGCTGTAACAGTCGGAAAGCTGTGGACAGACATTTTTCTCATTAGAACTGAGAGTAAAGAGCAATGAGCTATTAAATATCGCTGTCTACACTAGCCAGGAAAAGGTAATTTGGGGTTGATGGATGCCGCCTCCATTGTTAGCACAAATTATAAATCCATCCCCACTGTTCGGGAAAAAAATGAAGCATCATGTGAGCGAAAGCAAAAGCTTATCTCGCCATCATTACCGAGGTGTCATTTTGGCTGAAGTGACTGCATTGAATCAGAAATATCAGTCTCGTTCCACAAGGATCCTGAGGGTCCTGTGGGTGCTGCAGGACTCCTGGGGGAGAGGTATTAGATTATTCCTTCAGGATCAGGACAAGACAGGAAAACAAAGCAGGTTATATCAAGAGTGTTTAAGCAAAGGGTAATAATGTGTAATTATCTCACAAAATTCAGACAGTTGGCTGTAAAGAGGCCTCTTTTAACAATTTAGAGGCAGATCATTACAGGTGAGAGAAGGGCAATGCGGAGAGGAAGCAGCTCTGAAATGCCTGAAACAGGATGGAATCTGCCACGTTGTTCGAAGAAAGGCTCAAAAGTTTGGCAGCCTGTCATCATTAAGGTCTTAAGGTGGCACTGACCCAATGTGATGTGGATCTGGTTATTTCTCAAGGAATTTGTTAGAGTGGAACACCTGTAAAAAGGCAAAAACTGCACAAAAATTGCACAGGAAATTCAAAATGGCTGACATCCTGTTGGGTTTAGAGGCTTTTTTCTTTGGGTGTTACACATGCATATTGAATTTCATCAATATATGTTATTGTGAGGGCTATGTCATTGAAATTTTGTAGGGGGCGCTATTTAGCCATTTTGCAACAACCATGCTCAAGACCCAAAAACATCACATTTCACCACTTCTGGCACATGTGCAAGGTTTTGTGAGTTTTCAAGCACCTTTAGTGCCTCGAAAATGCAATGCAACTGGGTAGAGGCAGGAAGTAAATTGGGATCATGCAGGAGGTGAGCAATATTTCTCTCCTGAGTCGCCCTTTGTGGGGTCCCCACCTAGACCCAAGCTGATAGAAGGAGGATCGCTGTAAAACCTGAACAGGATCTGGAGTAAAAGTGACAAGACGGGGACAAACGTCAAAGAAGTAGAATGGGAAGGGAAAAAATAAATTGGGACCAGGCTGGAGGGGAAGAGCTGTTTATTCCAGTGTCATCTCCCTCCTTCCCCCCACAGACCCAAACTGATAGAAGGAGGACCCCTTAAAACCTGAAACAGGCTCGCAAGGAGAAGTGATGGATCGGGACATGATGGGGTCAAAACTCATTAAACTAAGAACAGATGGGAAAAAATACATTTGAACCATGCAGGAGGGGGAAAACTGTCCGCTCTGTGTCACCCTTTACTCCCCACAGACCCACGCCGACAGACGGAGGACCCCTGTAAAACCTGAAACAGAATCGCTAGTGAAAGGGACGGATCAGGACAAGACCGGGACTAAAGTCATTACACTGGGATGAGATGGGGAAAAAGAAATGAGAACCAGGCAGGGGAAGAACTTTTTTCATCCACTAAATCCTTACAGACTTAAACTGAAAGTGCTTATTTCATGTCAAGTTATAGATTTTTGGGGAAATCCAAAAACCTGCAGCTGCTGTTGTGTTGCCTGACACTAAAACTCAAGTACAAATTGGCAAGTGGGCAAATGTTAAGCAGGGGATCTGGTTTGTAAGATCATTAGCAGGAACAAACTGTCCAACCTCCATATGTCCGGTTAAAGACGTGGCCTACGATTCCTCAGTAAATAACATGGAGACGTTTGTTTGTGGTAGGTGTTCACACACGGTGCCCAGATGCTTCCCATTTGTTGAATAATGGTGGCGTAGTAATTGAAGGCGTGTGGAGGGGTCTCCAGGGATGCTCCCCGGTAGACATTATGGGCTCCATAACTCTCAGATCCAGCCTGCATCCACTCACCTTGCTGATTTGGAGTGAACTGTATTCTGAATCATGAAGGCCTGGACTCTAGCCAGCATTGAAAAAGGAATCAGTCAAAAATGAAACCTGCGATGTGTTCAAGCGACGCTGCAGCTACTTCCAAAGATATTCTCAAAGCAATTATTGTCACACGGGTGACAAAAACGCAGCAACCCACACACACACATACACACGCAGGTAATTATCAAGCTGCCATTACAAATTAATAGGCCTTCTGCTGTGTATCCTCAAATAAACAGACATCACATCAGTGACATATAAAGAATTAAAAAAAATGTTTTACTACTTAAAATACTTTAATACTGGAACCTCTGCACCGTGTAGGCCGGTGTTTCAAAGTGTTGCATGTTGCTCTGATGAGATTTCCTATCACATGTAAAGCTGCAGAGCTCTAATCTCGTCAAATGTATGCAGTCGCTGGGCAGCATAAAACATGACAGCTGTCAGCCGGCATATTAGAGGCTCTCTCAGTGAAAGGTAATGGCCAGTAAGGAGAAAATTGGACAGGCTTGCTTTTAGAGTGGATTCAACCTGCCCAAACTGACGCGACTGACACCGGGGGCCGCTCCTGAGTGACTGCAGCTTAGTGAGAGATGACATGACAAGCACATAGTGCTTTCTGCTGCACATCCCCGGTGTCATGAGTGACCCACTTTCCCCCCCCTCTAATTGCAATTCCCTCTTTAAAACTGTATTACTTTGCACAAAGGCTGATTCAATGTGCAGCTACGGTCTGCAGCGGATCACATGCAATGCGAGGGTCTTCATTATCAACGAAGAGGAGCGTGCTTATTATGTAAAACACACATACATATTTACAATGTTGTTGTACGCCATTGAACGCTTTTTTCTCATTTCTCACTTGTGTCTGTGTTGAAATTCTGCTCTGAATAAAGTGGCCCACGAGGGGACCAGAAGACGCAGTCAGACCTGCTTCTCCTCCACAAATGGGACCACCTGACCCCAGAGACCAAAAATAATGGTGCATTCGGGCGCTTCATATCAAGTTGGAAAGTCAGAATGTCCACACTGTCACCAGAAAGTCGCCTGCAAATGGCCAACAAAGAGTAAAAACCAGAGGGGCAAGTTGCATAATACCCAGGTTTGCAGTATGAACTGTGACAAGTAACCAGTGTATCAAGTTAATGTTAAAGATGTCCACGTTTCCTGCATTTTACTGTGATACTCTGTTATTAACAACATGTTCAGGCTGATAACGAGAGCAAAAGGTGAATTTCCCGCCTGGATTTCCATTATTTACAACATGCTGCTTGTCGTTTTCATTGATCTTATTCAAGTGATATATTTACCGCAGACAGATCACCACTTGCATCTAAACAGCTGATGTGGTCCTGTGATATATCTCACCTTTACGATTTGATTAGGATCTCCACAAAGCTCCGCTAAACAACTTATCAGCGCACAGAGGACTGTGGGACGCTGGGGCTTCGACATACATCAGGTATGTCCTCCAAACAGAAGCAAAAAAAGAAAAAACAAACAAAAAAGGGCTGCATTGCTTTGAAATCAGATGTTGGCTTATTATATATATATGCCACATATAGATATATTCCAGTCTAAAAATGCAGACTACTGCAGGATCCAGACTCTGAACTGGGACACCGTTTTTTCAGGATATTATACTGGAATTGACTGGAAAAAAAGCAATTGTGTGTGGACACAGAAAATATGTTATTATCAGGTATGAAGAGAGAGCATCTAATATGAAAAGGCCATCCAATAATTCATGTGGGCGAATGCAGCATGGCTTCTCCTGGGTCCCAATTGCAGAACTGGGTGCATCAACCAATCGCTAAGTGGCTGGCAGACGGAAAACCTCAGACACTTCCTGTTTTTCCTGCTGAGCCTCACTCACCGGGGATTCTCCACAAATGAATAATACATCTTCTCCATTTAATTTGGAAAGCAGCCGTAATGAGGCACTTTTGCACAGTATTTCCCCACTCGGGGCTCTCGTGTGCCGTGAGCACTGTGTGGTTGAATGTGGAGCTGTTAATGGACTGTGGTAAACTGGCGTAAGGGCAAAAAGCCGGAGACATACAGAAAATTCATGTCTTACGTGGGTGCAAATTGCCTGATTTATTTAGGCAAATTAACAGAGTGGCAGCCGCCTGAAGATCAGAAAAGTGATCTTGTGACTTGAAGGTTGCAGGCTTGAATCTATTATTACTCTGCTTCTACTCAGAGGCTTATCACCAACTCTGCAGCAGCTCTGTGGAGATTTTAGCCAGGTTTCGCTCATTGATCTGGTTTACCAACACCTTTGCTGTATGCTTCACTCTTACCGCTCTCATCAGCAGTATTTTCAGGAAAAAAGCTTCACCTGTACGCCACCTGCCTGGAACCACACGCCATAAAGTCACAGTTAGCGACCAGCTGGTGAAGAAAGTGAAACATCTCAACCTGGTTCCAGATTTTGTCAGAGAAACAATCAACCTATCAGAGCTTTGTAGGCGGGTTTAAGAACGGTGACATCATGTTTCATCATGCATCCACGACATATACTGACAGAATAACGGCCACAAACGGCGACAAGACTGGATGAGATCAACACGACTGTTCAGGTTGTCATATTTCTTTGATCTTTGTGACCACGCTGGGTCAGGCTAAATGAATGAAGTGAAACAAAATGCCACCTTAGTCTGATTGACAGGGTAGAAACGTCTAAGGGCCAGATATTTCTCTCAGGGGTGGGTGGGGACCAAACCAGAGCTAAAAAGAGAACATGAGTGGACACAAACACGACTCCAGATGAATGTTAATGTTGCTTTCTGTTTGCTGAATGCATCAATATGCAACGTTTTTTACAGGTATGTCAGAGGTGTGTGCCTGATAGCTCGTTTCGGAGATCTTCTGCGAAACTTTATGTCTTAAAATTATACAAACAGCTCGAATAGTTTGAAGCCACCTGCCAGTTCAAAGCGGCCTCGTCCTCCTGGACAGTTTTGAATGGTGCTCAGAGGAGCGGGGGAGGAAAGGAAGGGAGTGCCGGTGTGATAAAGGGGTATGACCCATTAAACCCTCCAGGCCTGAGTAAAATACAGTGTCAGTGTAATTTTACCGTAAAAGAGTCAGCCATTCTCAGATGTAAATTTATTGAGGGGGGTCGTAACATTTTACAGCCGGTACTTTGTACAGGATATGATCACATTTGCTCCAAGTTGTTAAGATTATGATCCCGGATGATGTGTTTTACAGCAAACAAGCCATAATCTCTGTACAATTACTTTAATCCCTATTAAAAATTACAATTAATGGCCAATTGCAGGCAGTAAGGAAGCAGAAGCTTTCCTGCGTGATGAAAATATGAGTATGTTTTACTAATGAGGCTGTAGCTAAAGGTGGCGCTGTGCTCGGAGTAGCCTGTCACAGTATTTTTGAGGCAGAAGAGTGTGAAGGCATCTGTCTGTCTATCTTTGATTTAAATAGCGGTGAAATATAATAAGACAGTGTGTGCAGAGGCAGATGGGATCCTGTTTGCCTGATAATCCCTCTGAGTCGCTATCAGAGCATCAGGAGCATGTGGCCTTTTTCAGTCTAGACTGCTTTATCACTTAGCTTATTTACAGATCAACAAATCAATTTGTGGGGGGAAAACAAAAAGAGGCAAAAAGACAGCAGAAAATCGAAGACATGAAAGTCCTTGTTTTCATCTCTCTTCCTGTTTCCCGCGGACGGCGCTGCCTTTTCATTGATAATGAGCAACAACAGCAAACCTACAGAGGAATCGCACTGCGGAGGGAGCTTAATTAAGACATAATTGACTTATATTTTCAAATAATTGAGTTGTTTGAAGTGCTGTGATAGTCTCACACTGACAAGCTATACCTTTAGACAGCAGGCGCCTCATGCAGATTGCTTGGAATGTGAAAGAGACATTTTTCAAGGGTCGGGGAAATAACATGAAATAAATGGCTTGAAATTGGAAATCTAACGCGATTTGAGATGCTACGAGAGAACATCTCTCCTCTGATGCTTCATCGACTGGAGGGGAAAGCCACTTCCCTCTGTGCGTGTGTGCTGATGTGTGTGTGTTTGTGCGTGAAAGGGGGCGTATTTAACAGGATCCCAGGTATGATGTGCAGAATTATGGTGATGAACCGACATGGAGAAAGTGTTTTTGCTACATACGAGCCATTCATTCAGGCTCGGCGTATCCATGCCTACATCCTGCACTTCAAACGCATAATCCCCCTCCCACACAGGCAGTGAGGAATGCAGAAATATACACATCATAAAGATCTGTTGTGGCATCTAATATGAGTGGCGTTTAGCTGTTACCGCTGAGCATTCCTACACCTCCACTTCAACCAAAACCACACTTAGCTTTCGCCTGTGAGAGGAATATTTGAAATTCTAGGAATGTACGCATGAAAAGGAATAGAAATGATGCCTAATGTATATGAATGGGAGCCATGGCATTCAGGTATTTCACGCCGCATGCCCCGACAGAGGCTAAAGTGAATAAGTCGTCAACTCACATTGAAATTCATATTGTATCCCTGGCTGGAGCCGAGCCCATTTTCTCCACAGTGCTCCCGCCATGAGCCATACAATAGTCAGGGAGACATCTAATGAGGCAGGAGAAAAAAATATTAAGAGGAAAACCCTTAAACTCAGGAGTTGGCATATTCAATGGCCAGTCTTCTAAATTCAATGAGAAAATCCTTTGTTGGAGCTTCGGGCGGGGGGGGAACAAAACTCAGGAAGAAGAAAAGCGTGAGCGAGTGACTGAGATGGACTGTGACAATGTCAGCTTTGGTCTGGTCCGCCTGCACGGATGATGAGTGAATATGAGGCCAGCTCGACGATGAAAGGCAGGAGGGGAGGGCTGGAGCGCCGAACGAGAGCGGGAGGTGGTCGCCGAGTGGTTGGAGAGCGCGGTTTACGAGGCCGAAGGTTGCTGGTTCACATCTTGGTGGAAAATCTGTGCAGGACGACCTCTCTGCGACCCGCTGGTTCAATATCTGGTGGTCTGCAGGAACCTCCCCTCTTGACTCAGTGAATCAGCAGTGAACTCCAGCTCACGCACAAAGCAGCTGAACCAGATTCTGCCTTCGATCCACCTGCTCCGCCGCCTCGTGCAGTTTGACCTTTGGGTCCCCTCGAGAAACTCGCCTGACTCTCCATCAGGCTGGTTTCCTCAGCGCTGAGCTGCTAAAAAGCACTTTGCAAAGTTAGTTAATGGTGCAAGATTGTTTTTGCTATGAGAATTTTATGTACTTCAGTTAATGGGCTTCAATTTATTCCCTCTGTAAGTGCTATTGAAGCCTGAGAGTGTTCAGGTTTTCATTTCAACTACACATTAAAGCCGCTGATTTCGCAGACGAGCTTGTGTGTCGTCAGGGAGTAATCACCTGCAGTGTTCGGCGGGAATAAAAACCTGCAGATTCTCAGGCTTCGGTAGCACTTAGTGTCGAACCTCTTCATGACCTGAACTCATTTCTTCCTTTAACTTTGACCCCTCTGATGGCCCATTTTCAAAGTGAAGACAACTAAATATGCTCATTTTGTAGCATCGCTGCGTTTTCCAGGCCTGCGACTTCTTTGTGCAATTATACTAATCAACTTTCTTGCCCTTCTGACTTCCCCTCTCTCCAGTCCACTCGTGTTTATTTGTACACTAACACGTCCTTACTGAGAATCTGCGCTGTGGTGAAATGCCGTTCGACCTCACAATCACGCCGGATAACAGCGAAACATACACACAGATAGTGTACCGTTAATCTCCACTTGACATTAACTCATGCATTTTATCAAACAGCTGTTTGCAGGCAAAGATCATCTTCCTGTGTCTCTGCATCAGTAATTAGTTGTAATTACAAGCTGATTTCACACACATGAAAACAATCTCAGCGCTGCTTGTTTGATGTCTACCAGCTCGTTTTAAATCGCTTCAAAGCAGCAGCAGCAGCAGCATTCCTGATTTTGTTGCCTGGTGGATTCCTGCTCCGGTGTCACTATCTGTCCCTTATTATCAGCAGCACAGACTGCAGCGCTCATCATGTCTGGCTACATACTGCCCCCTAGTGCATGAGTCCTGGTTTGTCAGACCTGACTCTGCAGTTTGTTGTGAAAGTTTAGTTCAGTGACGTGAATGAAGAAACGGGATTTTCTTAGCCAAAGAAGACAACAACCAAATGTTGCTTTTCATGATTAGAAACCACACACAGTTGTCCCAGAGTTTTTTTAATCACCAAAAGGTATTTAAGCAAACTATAGAAATTTTGACGAGTCTGCGTAGTTGCTTTTCGGCTGAAAGAGCAAATTTTAGCTGAAGTCAGCGGTGGGGGGAAATCAAAGATACCCTGCAGACATGCTGCAAGACAAGAAGAATTTGTGTCAGGTATGTTCTTTCCACAAAAATGCATTGAGGTTTAAAGTGCTCACAGAGACACAGCAGATGTGGAAACAGCAAACTCTGCACATGCATCACTGTGAAAGTCAAACATTCAACTGAAGCAATGAAGAAAACAGTTTCAGCGCTGGAAGAATGAGAATTGAGGTTTTTGGACTGATTGGAAAAAATGGTTTTGTGCTGATTTTTACCTTCCAAATATTAACATCAAAACTGGGCAAAATAGTCCGCTTTGGAAAGGACCAAATTATAATCAATAAATACATGTAGAAGTTAGAGTGTGGTATCTTGGCAACGCTCCTTTAGACTGACATGCACTACATGGACATAAATATGTGGACACCTGAACATGCGTTGAACGTCTCATTCTAATTTATGGATGCTAATCTGCTGCTGTACTAAGAAGTTCCCCCCAAGGCGATGGCAGACGCAGAGTCTACAGGTGGATGCTGGGGTGGAGGTGGGACTTATGAGAAGCTGTTCGAGCAGCAGCAGCAGGTGACAGCTTAACTTTCAGGTGAGCGATGTAGCAGCAGGTGTGCAGAGCAAGTGTGAGCAGAGCACTGACAGCTTAAGAACACCATCGTAATGAAAAGGGTGCACTGGAAATATCTCGCAGTGAGGAGAGTAAGCCGCGCAAGTTAAGTAGCCTGAACTAGCTGGAAGGCTTTGATTTATTCATAAGCTCAGTCTCTAATGTTGGCTGATAAGGCTCGCAGTCAGCCTTTCCGTTCATCCTGAAGGTGTGGGATTGGGGTTGAGGGTTGGGAAAGCCGTTCCTTACCAGGCTTTGTGCACGGGGGGGTTGCCACACCATGTCTAAGCATGCTGTAGCAGTAAGATTTTGATCTTGTATACGTTATTGGGTTTTTCCCACATAGTTTTGCTTTATGAGCACTTTCCCACTTAAACTGGAGACCCTCCAGTTGAGTGACCTGCTGCTGACAGAGAGACCATCAGTAAAACTGGGCTGAAACCAGGAACATAGTCTCCTGATGATTGGACGGACATTATCTGTGAAGGTCTTTAAGGTGGCAGGAACACCTTTCTCCTTAAGACTGTGGGCTGAATATGTGAAAACATGGGAAAATGGATCTTGTACATTACACCTGTAAGTCTATTGTTTATTTCATGTGATTTTTTCCTTTATTTATTCAGTCAAATGCACTGAGAATCATCAACATACACTAAAATGTTCTGGCTCTTTTCTTCGTTTTGCTTTTCTATTGCACACTTTAACTCTCACACCTGTGTCTTCAATTATTTAATTGATTTCATATGAGTTATTAATACTGCTTTTATTCCTTTTTGCTGCAGCAATAAAGGCATGAAGATAATGATCACGCTGGCTTCGTATATGAAAACAGAGAGAGAATTCCCTCCAATGGAACCAACAGACCTGCTCCTAACCTTGAAAAACAGTCTTGGACACAAACACACAGCAGAAAAAGCTGAAGTGTCCACATACTTTTGGCAGCACTGTGCGCAAGAAATCCATTTTAGTCTGTTAGAAAGTTGTTTCTGAGGGCTGTTTCTTTAAAATTTGCTCAAAATAATTCTCATCAGTAAGTTTCCTCCACAATATCCTTCACTGCTCAGTGAGTCACAGGAACAACATCGCCCTCTGCTGGCCGTACACTGGAACTGTCTGGTTACCTGATTCAGTCGTGTTATTGCAGGTGTTTTCATGCAGCTGAGGTTAAATTAGTATTTTTTTTATTCCCTGTGAGACGTACACAACCTTTAAATCCTTCTCTTGTGTGTTTTATCATCTTTAATGTGCAATCCCCGATGCCTCGTTTTTGGAAAAGCGCACTGTGTGTCCTTGATTGCAGAGTACACAAGTTTCAAAGAATACGCCTTGGGTAATATTAAAATTAGTTTTATTTCTTTAATACAGAGAAAAAAGAGAAGATCAAAGCAATTGATGTTGGCATCCACACAGATGTTTTCACCGACCTAAAATCGTCGCTCTGGTTTTGGATTTGGTTGCCAGCACAAAAACTGGGGTTTAAGCGGCTTTTATGAGGCCAGGAGGAGGAGCAGGAGAGTCTGGCTCCATGGAGGGCTGCAGTCGGGGGTACAGCAGATGTTCACAAGATACAATTGTTGTATATTGTTTCAGGAGGTTTCTGTTTTAGTTGTTTTTGTCATCATCTCCTGGTTTGTTCTGGATCCCGCATGCCAACATCTCTGCATATCGTCTTTACAATATTTCCAATATGTCACTTCCTGCCATCTTCATTGGCCTCGATGTCTCATGAATCCTGACATTTTTGGTTCAAAATGACATTAAACAGGCCTGACTTTGATCTTTCTGCGCTCCATCTCTGCTGTTTGTTCCGATGAGATGAATCATACTTTTAACTGCACAAAAACATAAGACAGAAACAAAAAAAACGACCTGGTGTCCTCCTCCTCCTCCTCCTCCTCCTCAGGAACAAAAGGTGCATTAGAAGCCACATTGAGGCAATAAAGCACTTTGAGATTCATTTATGCTCCCAGAATTCTCAAAAACAAGGTCAAGTCTGATTCCCCAAGGTCACACTATGACATTTGGAGTATGGTGAATCAGATAAATTGCTGCCTTTGATGTTGACGAGCAGCTTTTCACTGGCCTCTTCAGCTGCACTCTTTAATCTGCCACATTTTTCTTTCCACTCTTCAATTTGACAAACAGGATTTGAACTGAAGCCTCCCACACAGTAAACAGTCAACAGCGAGCTGCAAGTGGCTGAGGGAGATATTTACCACTATGTGTTTACCACCTCATGCAATCTGAAACAGCAGCTGCCACTAGTCCGCTCTTCCTCCACTGCCGCAGAAATGTCACAGAGGGTAAACAACAGTCAGCCTGTTTGTTTGAAAGCTAGCGGCTACGGCTAGCAGCGGCTGAGGCCGCGGCGGGCTCGCCCTGCCTCACTTGGCCATGTAAGCCGCCACCTCCTTCTCCAGGCTCTGGGCGAAGCGGTGGTTGAGGAAGAGGAGCTGCCCGTGAGGAAGTAGGCGGCTGAGCAGAGCGTCGATTCGGTTGCTCCTCAGCAGCACCTGGAGGGGAAAGCAGCGTCAGTGACGAGCCTGTGCAGACTTTTTAACGATCGTAATTACATTCAGATGGTAATAAAATCTGCACGGCTGCAATCTCGTTCCACCACTGTTGCCTCTCTCTTATTGCTGTTTCCATAACCTATAATGAGTTGCTGCTGTTGAGCATTCGACTATCAGCCACACAGCAACAGTTCTGTGGAGGCAAACTGATGCACTGACTTGATTTCAGCCACTGCGTAGACACTCTGCTACAAATATTAATACAATGTCATTAAAGCTGCACCTGGACCTGAACCAACAAGTGGCAACAGGGACGCATGGTCCAGTCCAGCAAAGTTTAATCATGCAGGAATAAAATGTGCATTTCTTAGGGACTATTTTCAGCAGTGCATTAAACCACAGTCGGTGCTGTGGTGAGTATTTTCTGCAGCAGGACAGTGAGTCTAAATAAACCACAGTTCGTGCCTTCATGGTAATGAGCGAACATGTCACCCAGTGCAGCAGTGTAATAATGGAGCTCTAAGGCACAGATAAGATGCATCAGGCTTTCACTACGCAGACAAAACTTGTTAGTGGGATACATTCGCTGCTGGTTGTGGTCTTTTCAAGAGATTTGTTGAACATCATCGGATTTATCCTTTAAGACCAAAATAAACATGGTCTCTCCGATAGCAGCGACAGAGCTAAACTCTCCAATTATGAAATCTTTTCCTCCTCTAATCCCTGCTTCACAAACTGGCCAACAGCAAGTCGAACACAACATTTATTCCATTTGTGAAAACAGAAAAGAGGGCAATTTCACAGCTTTGTCTTCATTTGGACCACATCAGACCAGGTCTAGATCAAAAACCACTGGTCTCACACTTTGCAAAGCGGGACTACACTGACATGGAGGTTTGCAATTGTTGCATGTTAATGGCTTAAAATCCCCATCAGATTTGTGAAAACAGAAAAAAATTCACTGCTTTTTGTCCATTTAGATCACATCAGACCAGGTCCAGAGCAGGTCTGCATGTTCATCTAGTCCCGGTTTGACTCATTACATGATTTTTGGACATTAAAAACTATGCATATATTGATCCCCTGCTGCTCTGTGCTCCTTCAACACTTTCCAGACTGTACAGGACATACCAGAGCCCCTTCATGACAATAAAAACACGTGGTTTGGGGTTGGCGCTCACCTCGCTGCCCTGCCCCAGCATGTGCAGGTGCTCCAGGCAGTGTCGGGTCAGGTTGCGCAGGGTCCCCTCAGCCAGCAGGAGGTTCTCGTGGGGCTCACAGACCAGCGTGAAGCCCAGACTCTGGACCCCCAACCACAGAGCGCTCATCTCCTCAGAGAAGGGGTCCCCAGCTCTCAGGCGCAGCACTCCGCTGTCGGCCTCCTGCAGGGCCAGCGCCTCCTCGCCGGGCACCGCCTCCACCAGCGTCTGACCCGAAGCCTCCCGGGACAGAGAGACGGCGCTCCGGACCTGCCTGACTCACAGTGGCAGAAATATGGAAACAGAAAGGCAACCAATCATCACCTGGAGATGACTTTTTATCCTAAATCACCACCATCATCTTTATCATAAGTAAGATTAGAAACTTTTTTGAAGGGTGTGTGATTATTGTTAAAAACAAAGACAACTCCCCAACCGGAGCCTGCAGTGAAGTCATGTCTGGATATTTCATCTGGCCAACAAGTATTTGATTTACTGAAATATGAAATAAAGCAAATACTCTGAATATCTAAGACCTCGTCAAGCAAAGGTGCCACATGTGCAGCTTTTAAAACTGGAATAAAGCGTTCCTGCCCGGCTGTCTACTTCTGAGGCCTTTCACAGGATGTTTGGGGGGTAAATTTTTCCTCCATGCTGGAAAATGATTGCAGCGTTTTCTTTTGACAGATAATCAGTAGTTACAGGTTGTCACGAGTGAGAAAACGACACAAACACTGTGTGAAAGAAAAGCTTGTTTACTGACGGCCTCCACTGGACTTTACGATAATAACTTTATTATGAGCCATCAGGAAATCAGCAGGATGCAGAGAGAAACGTGGCTGCATCACAGCAGAAGACTGCTCCTTTATGGTAGAAAAAAAAATATATCATGAATCATGAAGGAAGACAGAGACAAGAGCAGCATCTTCCTGAAACAGAGACAACAAGCAGAAAGACAAAAGGCCGTCTCTAACATGTAGTTAAACTGACTGTGTGTATTTCTGGTCCTTCTACAGGTAGAGACACTGATTTACCTACAGTGTCCTTTTTATTTATGTGTCCGTTACGTGTGAAAAAGAGAAAAAGTTAGCATTGTTTTTAAACTTGACTTTATAAAAACCGGCTCACCTGGCTACCACAGCTACCTTCTCCTTCTGGAGGAGTCGTCTCTCCTCCGGGCTGAGCTGGGACGACATGCCCTCATCTGGTCCAAAAACCCGGGAGTAAAGTATCCGAGTCTCCCCGGGACCGAGAGCAGTGACCGGACACACCGTGTGGATCAGGAAACATCGAACCATGTCGGCAGAAGTGGACAAAAAGCACAAAAAAGGACAAAAAAGCCACTTATTTCTCACGAGCAGCGTTTACATCTCATCGTAATGTTTGTTATTCACTTCCGCGTTGGTCAGCTGACCGCTCCCGGCTACCGTTGCTATGCATAAATTAAACCACCAGATGGCGCTCGCAGTCTAAGTTCCATTATATTATATTATATTATATTATAATTGACCTATACTTATAATTAATAATGTATATGCTTAATTATTTGTGTGGTTTGCACAGTTGTAATTTATTGTTCCTATTGTTCTTATTTTCCTATTTGCTATTGTTCTGTTTGCACCCCCCCCCACGTGTGTTCTGTAGAGCTTCTGTAAGAGTGAATTTCTATCTATCTACCCCATTCTATCTATATCTATCTATCTACTAGTAAGTTCTTTATGGTGATGATAGGATATAGAGCTGCAACAATCATCTTATTAATTAATTTGTATATAAAATGTAAGAAAATAGTGAGAAATGTCCATCAGTCTGTTCAAGAGACTTCAAATTGTTTGTTTTGTCTGACTAACAGCCCCAAACCCGCATTTATTCAGTTTATTATCAAGCATTTTTGAGTCACTTTATGTCATTTTTGCTGAAAAAAATTCTTAAACAATTACTCGCTAAGCAATCAGGTTGATCTAAGTTGTACTGGACGGAAGCAGATTACCAAGAGTGATCAGAAGGTGTAGAGACGTGGAGTGGAGTGGAGTGGACAGCAGGAGGCTGCAGACAGGTTGAATGAGATCAGAGTGTGTCGAGGTCTCAGTAGACAAACACAGGCAGCTGTTAATCCAACAGCTGCTGCTGGTCACGCTTCTTTACTCTGAGAGGCCCTGCTCAGTGTGTGTGTGTGTGTGTGTGTGTGTGTGTGTGTGTGTGTGTGTGTGTGTGTGTGTGAAGAAGTGGTGGGGGGAAAGAAAGGAAGAAAACATTCACCCGGCTTTGTGAACATTGACTCCACTGTCCTGTTAACCTCCTCACCCTCTGCTCTGCACAGACCTGCTGAGAAGAAACACACTGGAACCTGAGGATGTGCTAGTTTTGGTTGTTTGAAGGATTTCATCTTTTTTTTTTTTTTTTGTCTTTTCGGGGTGATAGAAACCTTCCTGACATTCTGCTTGTGTCATTGTTGCAGCTGTGGAGGCTGCCAACTTTTCATGTGTATGAAAAGCTGGCAGGTGTAGGTGTTGCCCCACTCTGCAGAGTAAAATATCTCATCAAGTATTGGATGAACAGCCATTTAAGCTTGCAGAGACATTCATGGTCCTCACAGATTAATCGAAATCCTGGCACCACCAGCAGCTCGAAGTCTTCACCTCTGCAGGGAACTGGCTGAGCATTGACTGGATGGATTTTGTACAGATGGTTCATGTTTCTCAGATGATGAATCTTCACTCTGCTGATCCACTGACTTTTCATCGAGAGGCATCATCAAATAAAATCCTCCAAAATTTAGCCCAGTCCTGAATTAACTGATTTCCTGGAGTGCAATTAGGGTTACTCCAGGACGAACGACGGCTCAGACTGACCCTCTGAGAAGCAGGATGTAACTTGTCTTATTATGCTGTGAAATACTGAACCTCCACGTCTACTTGATGGCTTTGCATTAAATTTGGCACAAACAAAGTCATGCTTCCCTCCTGCGTCCTGACTTTTCCTCGGATGCCACAGTGAGGTTGACATTTTTGGTTTTGTGTACAAAGCTTTGACATCTATGATATGAAATGCCATGAAATTTGCTCCAGACTTTCATGTTTACCTAAGAGCGACTCTGGTGATCCCCTGACTATTTATTTAGCGGCATCATCAGGTCAAAACCCGCAAAACTAGTCCTGGATTTCACCTGTCTTCAATGAACTGATCTGCCGAAGGATGACGAGAGTCTCTCCTGCTTTAATAAAGGCTTAAACTGAATTTGACTTGAGATTAATGTTCGTCTTGTTTGGATTATTTCAGTGATGACAAGCAAGCCCCACCTGTCAGACAGGTAGGCTGCTGTCTGACGCTCTATAAATCTGATTTCTTCAGTGCCAGGCTTTCTGTGCTAAGCTAAGATAACCCGCTGCTGACCGTAGCTTCATATTTACCATACAGACCTGAGACTGGATTTTTTTTTTTTATCTAACTCTTGGCAAAAAAGAGGATAATATTCTTTTAAGCTTTAACTGACTATTTTAGATTAAGGTCAAGTTAATCAACGCTTAATGTTCAGCCTAGTTACATCTATATGTAACTGACATGTGGAGAAGTTGTAGAGAAGAATTTCTGCAACACCCACGCTGCATGTAATTATTAGCCCCGACTGATTTGCAGATTTTTAAACGACAAAAGAGTGAATCAGAGGCATCGCTGCAGGTAATAATTAGCCAAATCTGTGTGAAAATTCAATGTGAAAGTGAAGCCAGATTTCAGGGTCCGTGTAAAACTTGCTTTTCAGATTCACGTAGAGGATCAGATGTTTAGTACAGAGCTTAGATTTTCAAAGCAAATGCAGCGAGCGTGGAGGACATGCAGCCACTCGTGTCACGAATACCACAAGAAAAGCCTGAGAGAGTTTCAGTATTACTGAACTGTGAGTCACAGTTCCCTCTGATGAAACAAACAGCTGAACAAGAACAAAAACAGGATGCATCAGCCGCGTACATGCACCAATGGCAGCGAGGCCCACGTGTTTGAAATAAAGGAAGCTGGAGACGTGTTCTGCATTCTCAGCAGGGGGAAATGAAAACATCCTTAAACTTGTGGTGAAATCATCTGCAGAAAAACTAGAAACATGCAAGAGAATATAGATCTTTACTGAGAACGTGTATGTTTCCAATCCTCGATTCAAAAAAGGAAGTTCACCTCGCAAAACAACAAGCTCCACCCTTCCCTTGAAACCACAGCAATATGCTGTTCCACCACCCTCGCCTGGTTGTTCGGACCTTGTTTTACAGGCTGGTTTGTCAGTTTGCTGTCAGTGTCAACGCGTCAACGCAAACAGGGGTTTAAAGGTGACACCCAGGCGGGTGCTTAACGTGAGGGCAGCTTTGATGGGCCCTGCGGATGCCTGCAGGACCTCGGGGATGGGCTCTGAACACAGGGCAGGCTGGGGTGAAGAGGTGGATTCACAAACCAGAGATGGTGAAAGGAAGGGTGGGGCGGTTTTAAGGCAGTATCATACAGGGACAACAGGTCCCCACTGCTAACCATCATCTACTCCGGTGATACCAACATTTTTTAGTTGTGACCCCTCCTCTCAGATGGTATTTCTCGGAGCTGTGAGCAGAGAGTACTCATACTCATAGACCCAGTTATACAGTATTAAATTATTATTATTATTATAATTCATTTCTGATAATGATCTCATGAAGCTGCTATGGCTAACATGCAACACATTCAGCAGATGCAGAGAACATTAACAGCCAGCTGGAGCTGAAACAGCTGTCACTTATTTGGTGAAAGAGTCGGTCGGTCTGGTCTGTCACTACAGCCAATCACAACACTGCAACACTTGTTAAACTTTAGGACTTCACATCCACAACCATTAGATTTTTTTAATCCATTTGTAATATTTAAAATTTGTTGAAAGCTACAGTCTGGAACTGAAAAAGCATTTGAAACAAGCAGCTCAGAAAGCACACACTGTTGAACTTCTGGACTAAAGTTGCAGCTTTTGCAAAATTTCAAGTTCCTTTTTTCTCTGTTGAGTCTCCAGCTCCTAATTGGATGAGTCCATTTGTAAAACCTGGCTTAGTTTTCTTTGGGGGGACCTGCCAAGCCCTCATCTACACTTAAAAACCAACTGCTGAAGTGGAAAATGAAGCTCATCTTGAAAGGCTCTTGCAAGTGTTGCATTATGTATGCCTCTTGTAAAGGTGCGAGGCCTCTTCAACCTCAGCAACTGCCCAATTAATTGGCTCGCTCAGACGAAGGCGGCAGCTTGATATGAATGGAGCCGACCCATTGACAAACGCATGTAAAGATCGCTGGAACAAAAATGTGCTTTCCTGTTTTCCCATCTACATATAATCTTTACTACCCTGCCGACACGTATTCTCAGGGTTCAGGAGAGAATTAAGGCATTTTGAGTTGCACAAAACAACCAACAGACACTTGTGTCAGCTAGAAACTGTTGGCTGTAAATTAGTCCTCTGAGCTCAGAGGAATGCAAACAAAGGCCAGCCCTCTCTTTCCCATACCCACATGGCCGCAGGGAAACTGCCTCATTTCAAACGTTGGAAAAGTGCCAGAAGGGAGGGCGCTGTGCTTTTATGGCCTCCCAATCAGATCGGTCACGTGTTGACAGCACATGGCGGCTCTGATTTTCTCCCTCCTCTAACAGTGCTGTTAACCTCCTGTCAGAACACGTCAGGGGAGCGGCTGACTGCCAGGCGCTGCCCCTCCCGCTGCATGCAGGAATGCGTGCATGTATGCTGGAGCACGTGCTGCAGCGGAGAGGCCGCCCCCGAAGTCGGCTGGAGAGGGAAAATTTGAAAAAACAGGAAATGCTGTGTGCACCCGCCACATGCAGACGAGAAGACTAAATAAAACAGCAGCTGTGCGATTCTCAGAGTTCAAAAGTGGAGTTTAGTTTGCTTTGACTGAATCCTGCACACTGAGGGCCTGCTAGCAACTGAGTTACAGCTTTGAATCAAACCTAGAAGCCTCTTGAATCTGGAAAGTGCAGCTACATGTTAAGTTAGCCTATGCCTAAGTCTATAAAATAGAGAAAAATGCTCGTCACATTTCCCAGGACCCAAAACTGCTTGTTCAGTAGGTTCATACTGCTTGTTTGACATTTACAATAGTATAAAATAGAGGAAGGCTGAAACCCCTCACAGAAGCAAATAAATGTCACCCAATTAATCATTTTAAAGTAATTAACTGCATCCATGATCATTCCCATGTTCACTCTTCCCAAGTAGTAAAGATTCTAGTTAATTCAAGTGTTTTCAGTCATTTATGAATCATTTGGTGTCATCAGGTGCATCATGTTAATTTACACACACAAAGTTGAGAGTTGCACCATTTTAGCAAAAAGCTCTGCACACATTTTGTTTAATTGTGGGACTTTGAGAGCACTTTATAGTGATCTTGAATCAGATTAAGTAACTGTAGAGCACTGTGTAGCAGCTGGGACTCATTTCAAACCACATCCCTGATTTTACTCTCTACTTTATATCCTGTTAACGCAAACTTTGTCCCTGAAACAGGATCCTACCCAAGAACACATTCACAACACAGAAACAAAATTCTCAAAACTAAGAAAAAAATAAAGATACTGTACATCACAACTGAACACACACTGGCTCTTTATTTCAGCTCCCCAACAAGCCTGTATCAAAATATTCAAAGCACCCCATTCATTATAAAACTGACAACAGTAACTCTGCAGAGGGGAAGACATGTTCTCTCTCAAAATAAAGGAATCAAAGCAAAGCAAAGAAAAAGTTTGTCTTAGATCAAAAAAACCTCTCACACTTGCTGACCTGCAGCATCAGAAAAATCTCACTGCAAAGTTAACAGGTAGTTGTTTTGCTTTGGTATCTTCTGACCGGAAAAAAAAGAAAAAGTTACCATGCATGGCAACTGATCAACAAAAACAACAACAACAAAAAAACCTTCATTAATATTACACTTTAAAAGTTGTCATTAAAATATCCAATTTGCATTGTGGGACGCCTAGATAAAGGCATACTTTCAACAAATTGATGCAAAAATGGGGACAAACAATTCATTCTACAAAAAAAAAAAAAAAAGCACCTCACCATTTCAAGGCATTTAAATTAAGTGCTTAAATAAGGCGGGACATGAGAAATGCAAAATGAAAAACAAAAACATCCAGCGAGGAGACTGAAACGTCAGACTCGGCAGTGTGGTTTGCTGCAATCTGGCAGTGATAATAAAACAGGGAACACAAGCATCAAGTGGTTTCCAAAAGGATCACGCTGCTTCTGATCACCTTAATGAAATCTGTTCACTGCACCACTGTGACGTATTCAGGCCAAGCGTTCATCATTTCATGTCTTTCCCCCCTTTAAAATTTGCATAAATACTTAACTTTGCTATAGTTGAATCAAACAATTAGAGGCTTTATAAAATCCCTTCCTGCTGGTGCGATCCTGAAAGGTATTTCCGTGTTGGTGGGGCGAGAGCTCAGGCTCTGAGAGGAGTTTGTACGCAGTCTGTTCAGGGGGAGGCAGTGTGTTTTAGAGGCAGTTTAAGAGGACGAGGAGGCGCTCACAGCTTCTTCAGTCGGCTGTACATGTCTCTCTTGCTGCGCTCCCCGGCCCAGGTGCGACTCTTCAGGCGAAACTTCCTCAGGTCCTCCTTGAAGTCCTCGTGGTGCATGGGCCGGTAGGACTGAGGTACACATTGTGACTGTGCAGGAAGAGAAACGAGACGAGTTCAAAGAACTGAAGAGCCATCGAGGATTTCATTCATCTATTACCATGTGGGACAATTGACCACTAAATGATCAAAGGCAGCTTGAGGACATGACCCCTTTACATGTGACAAAATCATCTGAACTCAAGGCCTGTGAGCCTTTTCTGAACGTGCAAGACCATGACAACACACACACAGTAAGAGACCTTAAGAGCTTATTTGACTACAACGTCAAGGTGTGACAAAAAGAGTAATAATTAGATCACAAGCAAATATATGAATTAGAAAATTAATATGAAAAATAATCCACTCCAAGGCGTGCGGTTGTCAGAAAATAATGCACACTTAGCAAAATGCTTCATACATGTTGCTTTAAGAGAACCCCCTGACATGAACTCCTATTTCTGTCTTGTGCAAAAACGTTGAAAATCTAAATGCACAAAGCCTCATATCAACCACACATGATCATTAACAGTCATTTACTAAATAGAGGAATGGGATTCTCCATAGCAACGACAGCTGTTGAAACTGTGGCCAAAGAGCATCTAACACGAAGTGTCTCATGGCTGCAATCTTACATTTACAGCTTGTCGGGTATCAACAGAATGTGTAATCGGACACGCCGTACTACGCTGTGTCACACTATTTCAGCGTATGTCGAGGGGTGTCCAGCACGTAGAACTAGCTGTTGCACATTACATGTTGGTCGACCAGTACAAGACAGAGCACCATCTTCTGAAGAATCTGAAGCAAGACCAACCTGGAAATGGTGGAAGAAGTCTTTGTAACCGCCCTTGAGGATGTAGAGCTCGGGGTAGTGGAGTTTGGGATACTCGTTCATGGCGCGGTCTCGCTCCCTGACGAAGCGACACATCCGAGGGCCGCGCTCCGACGAGAACTCGCAGTGGAAGATGATGACGATGCGTTTGTCCGGGCAGGACGGGATGATGGCCGTTTTGAGGAGGAAGTCCTCCACCTGCTCCTCCTGGTGCAGGTTTAGAGCTCCCTGACACGACAAAGACGAACCCAAAACTTGTGTCACACATACAGACTAACGGACACATTAACCGGTCGAGAACCAAACACCAGTCAATCTTTCATTATTTAAAATAAACAAGTTAAATACAAATAACAAGCAGAAATACAAACGTCTTAAAGCTACTTCTGAAGGAAATGAACAATATTTGATTCTCCAAATGTAGATTTTTGAGATTCTCACTCACCTTGATGTGTCCGCCCTCAAACTCGTAGGGGTAGCGGCAGTCGATGACGATGACTCGCTCGACTAGATGACTGAACTGGTCGGACACAGCTGCCACCATCTGAGGACCACACAGAACACAATTCAATTCAAATGTTAAAAATATGGCGGCTAGTAATGCTAGCACATGACGGAATATTTGCTGTATTTGCTCCATTTTGATACATATGAAGGGAAAACAGAAGCGCCTCTACTCACAGTCTCTGGGGTAATGTACTTGAGGTCTTGATGTTTGCCGTCCACTGTGGGTAAAACAAAAGGCTGAAAGGGGAAACAAGAAATTGGATTAGAAGAGTAACTTAACACAGTGAAGTTATGAGTGTACAAAGCACAGCCATCGTCCTTACCTTGGTGAAATCTCCTATTAGCGCATTAGAACCATCCTCACCGTCCAGCAGCTTCTCAATCTCTGTCTGGCAGAAGGACTTGGACCTCTGGAGCAGAGAGCCGCTCTGAAGGGAAAAAAGGGAAGAATTTAAGGAGGCATTTGAGGAGATAATGAGGTAATTTGAGATAATCGGTAAAGCTGGTAACAATAGCCAGTCTGCCTCAGAGGAGGTTTCAGAAGCTGTTTCTCGTCTTACTCTAAGGAGGCAACAGATGGTCAGCTGAGACTGTTTTTTAGCCTGCAGTAGACCAACAGGTTTGACTTTTTGTCTAAAGTGCATTCCAAAGGCAATCAAACGATTTCAAGCATGGCGCCAACAATCAGCTCCAGAGTTCAGAACAGCAGAACCAAGATGTATCACGCTCAAGAAAGACTCTCTTCTGACTTGACTCAAACATTTAAGCTCGGCTTAACACCTTTCTTAGAGAAGACCATGTTTACAGCCAGCAGCTCGTGACCTGATCAATACTGGATATTGGGCTCCAGTTACAGGTGTTTAATCTCTGAATGCAGGGAGAAACATTTAGGACTTGATTTCCCTGCCGCCATCAGGTCAACACTGCTCTCATTCATTAAACTAATTTGACCTGGCACCGCATTGACTAATTCTGGTCTGAGGACTCACCATTCGTGGGGATTCTGGGTTTTGTTCCAGGGTGGTGACCTGTGTTCCTGCCAGGCTGCGTCGCCTTTTCACCCTGACGGGAGTGTTTTCGTCTCTGGAGCAGTCGGGACGCTTCGCACATGGACGGGACACTGGACTGGGCATGGATGGGGAGCGAAACAGGCTCCGCGGCCGGCAGCGAATCACAGGCTGAAGGACACAAAATGACTCAACTCAATACTTTAAATGACGAGCCTAAAGATCTAAAAATCAGCCAAGCAGGAACGATTTTGCTCGTTTCAAAAAAGCAAAAAGGTAAAAGTAAAGAATTTCAGCTCATAGATTCAGACTTACAGAGTCTTCTCCTGTGCTGTCGGACACCAGAGGGGCGGTGAGCAAGCTGGCCATTCCCATTGGCATCCCGGAGTCGTTCTGTAGGTAACACAGGAGTGTTGTCAGACAAACAGAGTGCAGATCACGTGTGATTTCAGATAACCTCAAAGATGTTTTTACAGAATTCCTTTACACCCACAGAAATCATTGTACACGGTGCTTATTCTACCAGCAGGAGAAACTT
Organism: Chelmon rostratus; assembly: GCF_017976325.1. Taxonomy (NCBI): domain Eukaryota; kingdom Metazoa; phylum Chordata; class Actinopteri; order Chaetodontiformes; family Chaetodontidae; genus Chelmon; species Chelmon rostratus. The sequence goes on from NC_055672.1 coordinate 4,237,440, forward strand.
GGATGTTTCGATCATAATTATTTACTGCTTGCTAATTTTGACGACAGAAACAAAACATGATGGCGGATCGTTTCATTTCAAATACTTGAATATGTTTATGGTTTATGAGTGATTGTGTAGATGAAACACCAGATTATGTTGAAAACCAAACATTTTTCAAGGACTACACTTGAATTCAAGCATAAAAACATCAGGATTAAAGCATTTTCCAAAATTTGTGCAAATCCTGCAGTGTAAGTGACAGGGCCTCACCTCCATGCTGTCATCCATAACATCCAGGAAACCGTCATCTTCGTCATCGTTCAGAGAGGAAGTGAGGGAGGAACGTCTCTGGAACATGGGGGAGTCATAAAAGTCAAGCTGCAGGACTGGAGGAGGTGAAGAAAACTAGACGGGGGAAACGATAAGGAGAGTTAGCGTCACCTTTCTAGAACCAGACCAACACGCACCGAGAAGGATGCTGATTCTTCACGTGTTGACGTACCATGAGGGCTGGTGCGGAGCTGGGACGGCTAGCAAATGCATCCTTTGACTGACCGCTGTTGAAGGAGCGCACGCGACACCGCGATGCAGGCTTGGTTGGTTTTTTAAATTCAAAGCTCTCCTGAAAAAAAAGGACATTTCTAAAACAGCGATCCAAGACAGCTTTCAAAGCACCCAGTAGTGTTTATTTTACAGATAATGCTCAAGGATATCAAACCCTTAAACTTTTCAAACTAACTCAATGGCTACTAATCTGCTCTTGCACAAACTGCATCACTGACCTCCGGCACGTTCTCCTTGTTGTTGCGTTGAGAGGAGGCGATCATTTGGGAGGGTTGTTGGCTAAATATTCCATAGCGGTGAGAATCTGTTTCTTGTCCCTTCAGAGATGGACTGAAACTCTGGAGCTGGAGCTGGGGAGGGAGAGAGAGTCAGCAGAGGCTCAGCAACTGTAAATCTGTCCTGTTCTAAGTTTACACTGGAGAACGTTTTCTACTAATTAAATTTGAAAAACTGCCCTCTGGACAGAATCCTGTTACACAAGCAGCTGCAAGTTTGACGGTCACTTTATTGCAAGGCTTAAAAGCCGGTTAGGACTCTTTTAAAACTCCCTTTAGTGTCTTCAATTCTCCTGTCAATGTGCGTTTAAGATCTTTTTACTTTAAGCTCTTCTGGAGGAATATTTTGAGTTGGGATTATTGTTGCTTTATGGATGTTTGACACCCTAATTAAAACTACTATTCTTCCAGCATCTGTCAGCCCTGAACATCAGCCAAAATGGGACTAATTAAAACAAGACATGCAGTACTGTCAACAAAAACATGAAATATATGCTTACTGGCAAGGAGTTGATTCTTCGAATTGGCATCTTCCTATAATTTACGGAAAGGGAAAAGAAGGAATTGGAGTCAACACAAATCAAACAGGCAGACTGTAGTTAGAGGAGCAAAAGACTCCCTGGGGAGCAATATGTTCTAAATAAGAAGACGCAATAACAACCAAACACAAGTTAATGATTTTTAAGTTATTGACCAGAGAGCAACTTACTGGTTGACAACTTTGCTTGACTGCTGAATGGCTTTTTCAAAGCTGGAACAGAAAATATGACAAATCATTCAAAATTAGTTGAAAGATCCAAACAAAACACTGTGCAAGAAAGAAAACTAGGACTGTATCTAATGATTAATTTCATTTATCACTTTTATGATTAGTTGATTTGGTCTAAAAGAGATGAAAGTATATATTTTTAAAGTGCTTAAAACAAGTTCTCAGAGCCCAAATTCATGTGTTTTAATTTCTGTTGTTGGAGCCCTTCAGTGTTAAAGGCAAAATTGTTGACAATTTTCTGTTGACCAATTAATCGATTAGTGGCTAAATATTTCAGCCATAACGGAGAACAACGTGTTTCCAATAAAGCCTGCAAAGGAAAGAGGCTGGAAGTCCTTTGTTGTCAGTCAAAAAACACCTTGTGCGCCTAAACTACAAAGACAAAGAACCTGCAGCTCTGTGGAGAAAGCAAAAGAAACGGTTGGACCGGAGGAAGTTGGGTGAATGCATTGAGGCAAGAGGTGGACTTTGTATTGGAGTAATGCCCACCTGTATGCTAAATGAGTGGAGAGCTCGTGGGGGGGGGGCATGAGAAGGGATGCAGAGATCAGCTAATCTACCATATGCCTACTAGAGCCAGGGCCGCCAACCCCTTTTCTGCAAGAGCCCTTTGTTTGTCGAGGAGAGAGCGTGTCCCATTCAATGCACACCAGAAAAAGGGGGGCAGTTGTTCTCTGGGGGTGCCCTCATTTCAATAGCCCTGACGCAGAAAAAACTCCAGCCCCCTTTTTCCTATTGAAATAACAGTGCATAGGAAGAGTGTGCCAAAACCCAGAGGGGGTGGGCTATCATTACACCCAAGCGCGGGGCATGTCTTCCCCCAGCCTGAAACTCCTAGCAACCGAGCAGCTGTAAAGGAGGTGAATGAGGTCTTGTGGACCAAATGCTGCTGTAAAGGAACTCGCACATCAGACGGCGGCAGATGTCTGCGGAGACTCGCCCAACTGAGAATTAAGTAGAGGGCCACCCAAGATTAGCAAGGCATGGGTTTGCTGACAAACTGATTAAGATAACCAGCCCTTGTGCTGAGAAGAACTGATACACACTAGTCTTAATGTGTTATCGTTTGTATCTTCTAAGAGTTAAGGATCACTTCCCACTGAGATAATGGACACATAAAATTCCATAACATTCCATGTTTTTTTCACTTGATACCTTAAAGAAAGTTAAGCTCTCTCATGCACTTGTCAGCTTATCTTCTTAGCAAAATAAGTGAAGCTGTCATCTTAAAGCTAACGGTAGAAACAATAATCCTACAGAATGGTGCTCAGCTGAGTTCAACCGCAGGGTGGAGGTGGGGGTTGGGGGGGTTTACGCAGAGGGGCACAGCTCCCAAGCTGATTGATTATAACAGACATGATGAGGACAGTGTAACTTACGTGTCCTCCATTTCGATAGCATCCATGGGGCTTGGGGGATCCATGCCAAGGCCTGAAGGAAGAGATTTGTGTCACTGATCAATATGTCACAGATCAATATATGCATGCAGGGGTGCAGCATAGGTTGGGAAACCGTTAACCAGCTGAATACCAGTGGGTAAGAATTGCTTGGCATTTTGGCTTGAAAGAAAATTAACAGCATAGTTGCAAATTAATTTTCTGTTTATCAATTAATTAATTAATGCACTACTAAACACTACTAATCACTGACAACACTTACTAGCACATGGCCACATTTAAAGCTAATGGGTATAATTATGAATCAGATGAAACACATGCACATTAGGCCCTGAGGCATCAATTCTAATACCATCGATTAGCACAGACAAAAGGTTTTTATGGGGGGGGGGCTCACCAGCATCAGATGAGACGTCAGAAGCAAAGGAGGGAACCTTTTCAAGGGTTGCGTGCTTTCTCCTTTTCGGTGTATCACATTGGCTGCGTGGGAAAAAGATATACAGGGAAAATCAGCGATGCACACACCCGCGACATAAAAACCAGACTTTGGGTGCATGGAGAGTTGGACTAAATAAAGGTTCTGCCCATGTTTAGCGAAAGATTAGCAGCTACAGTTAGGTCATATAAGAATTAATAACAGAAAACTTTAATAAGAATACCTTCCGAGTCCGGCTAAATTGTTCATGTCCAGAGCCAAATTGGTGACCGGAGACAACACGGTGGCGGGTCCAGGGGAGAAAAGGTTCCGACAGTGCGCGTTCTTTGTGCTCAGCTCGGGCAGAGAGAGCGAGGCAAGCCCGGGGATCCCGTCGGGCCTACTTTTCAAAACGGTGTTTGCAGGACTCGTGCTGCCAAAAATATTAATCGACTCCATCTTTAGTTGTCCAATTTGAGTAAATCCTGCCGACGTTATTGCTTTGTTGTAGATTTTGTTTGAATTTCGGGTTGGAACGTGAGAATTAGCAAGACGGTCCGAACTTGAAAGCTAACCCGGAAGCTAACCAGTCAGTTAGCAACAATTTAAGAAAACATTTCCAAACCTACGATTCTAAACACCGACTGGAAGTGACTCGGCGGTTCCGTGTGGAGTAAAACTTTGATTCAGTCTTGCTACAGTACTAAAGCCACATATTTTTTTCGGTTAGAGCTGCGGCACAGCATACTCCATCTCTGACAGGCTCCGGTTTTCTGAGGAAGTCACTGAAGCTGCCTGTATTTATGTTCAAAATAGACGCGCAAGAACTGTAATAATCCAGCCAATCAGCGGTGTTGTTGCATCCAGTCAACCAATCAGAGGGCGGAACGACTCTCCGCTGTTGTCCTTTCACCGGATGGAGGAGAAAAATAAGGACGTGACGCAATACAAAATTGTCATCTTTCTTCTCAGATATCTTTTGTTCTCACAGTCTCAACTGGTGGCTCTAACTTTTGTCAGTTAATATTCAAAAAATAGTATTTCATTACTGATAAACACATCCGTGTTAATAGATAGACAGATAGAACCACAGCTCCGTTCTCTCATATAGTCTGCTATCTGTGCATTTTGGTGGTAAGGCACATTGTGACCTGACTGTGTGAATGCATCCTGGTAGTAGCAGATAGGCTCATACGCCTCCCATACAAAGTGACTCAGACAAAAGGAATCAGTTTGTCATTGATGTAATACTGAATACTTCCTTTCTGAAAATGTGCTTTAGCTGACCGAATGCATGAATGCTGCTTGCTGTTGGTGTGATATAAGCAGGTTTTAAAGTGGCATACTTCCTGTGTCTAATGTGAGAAATGTTTGGCTTGTATTTGCGGTTGTGTGTGAGTTGGTGTGATAGAAAGCAGGTTTTAAAGTGGTTTTAGTTACATTTTCCTACATCACACATCACTTCCTGTGTCTAATGTGACAAAAAATGCAACCTAATTTCCAGAAACCACTGACAACAGAGGTAAAAAAAATGTCACAATTATGAAACCAAGCCATCCACACTGCTTCTCCTGGTATCCATTCATTTAAAGCATGGAACATATGGCTATGTAGAAGAAATTGTATTAGCTGTATGGATTTTAAATTATTTAGTTTCAGTGTATTTGTGCAGTGAATAAGAATTAAACCAGTTAGGGCCATAAAAGGAAAGGAATGATTTCTCATTTCTGTTTTACTGTTGCTTCTCTACTGACGCCTTCATCTTCCATCCTGTGAAAGCATGCACAGGCAATGCATTCATCATGTGAATATATTAGACGTCAGCTAGTCATAAGTATTGGTTATTGCTATTTATTAACAAATGTTTAAATAAGTTCTTGCATGCTATTTTAGAAGCTGCGTGAAGCATTGAGTGCTTAGTGTAATGAGCACACATTTCTTGCACTTTCCCATGAATAGTGGGGTGTTTTGTTTGTTTATTTTTTCTTTTGTTCACATATGACCTGTGAACAAGTGGACACTTTGGGAAATAAATTCAACTGAGTGTTATTTTTTGCTGCCATGTGATTTTTCTGTACTTTGTTTTGTTACCATTTCATATCACATGTACATTGTCAATTTGAGCATGTTTTTAGAAAGTACTTTAAGCTACTGTTTCTAAGTATCTTCAGTTGAACTCGATTTCTCCTTAGTGCGGCTTTAGTTGTGCTTTAGTTCAGCTTCTTCCAGTGTGAAATAATTGGTAGCAAAGCTGTGCTTTTAAAGTAGTGTTCTTCTACTTACTCTGCAAACAGAGACCAAACCTCATGCTTGTAAAGTCAGTTACAACATTGCTGACCAGCAGACACAGACCTGCCTGTAACTAGTTCAACCAGACTACTGAGGCAGTACAACTGACAGAACCAGACAGATGTCACCAGTAATAAGACCTACTTTGCACAAGGTTTATGTGAGGTTTGTGTTTGCAGTTCTGCAGCTTATCCTCAAGTCTCAGTTTGATTCATTTTAAAATTCTTCCAGCATAAGTCTATGTTTCTCCTGCACAGTCCTCATTGTATTTACAATGCTGAATGTGCAGTCATGTGCAATTCAGAGTCTGATATCTTATCATGGAGGCAGCACCCATTTTAACACAACAACAGTGCTTTAGCATTCTAACCAGAAGGTCTTTCAGTTTCATTTTTAGCAAAGCTGCATTTTAAGCACGGGGGTGTGCTGACCTTTGGCTTGTAGAAGTGACTGTTCACTGGAACAGTCTTTCTTCAGGTAAAGTATCTGTGTGATTGCCATCACAAATGTAAATGAAGTTTAATGAACTTCCCTGCAGCAGTGGGAGCACAGGCCTGTGACTCCGGGCTCCCCACCCCACATCTCAAAAGAGGAGACAAAGGGGGGAGAGAGACATCGAGTCATCCTGAATAAAACCTCTTCAAACCTCCCAACACCTTCTGTTCCCACCAAACCTGCACTGACGCCCTTCTGCCGACCCACTTCCTCCTTACACAAGCTCACACCAACACACAAATACCAAGGGAGCCAGACTCACAATGTACGGATGTACCAGAGCTAATGATGCTAGCATGACATCCAAAACAACTATCCAACATTATTTATCAGCAGTCATTGTAATATCATTCATAAAGCCATTCAGGGCAAACTTTGTTATATCTCTGCAAACTTCTCACATGACCTCCAACTAATCTAAGAACAGAGAAAGGAATTATGTTTTATGCTCCAGCCACATGGAATAATCTGCAAAAGGATGGACAGGAAATGAATCAGCAACAATTCCTCTGTTTTATATGGCAGTAAACTGGTTACCTTTGGATCTGGGATGTTTCCTTGTGACAAAACAAAAATGTTAAGATGGCACCTGGGCTCAGTGATGGGGGTTTTTCACAATTTTGTGCGACATTTTTTTGACTTTTTAAATCAATCTGCCTAACTTGCCTTGCTATGATGACATGACATTGACAAATTTCCCTGGCTGGGGATAAATAAAGTATATCTATCTATATATCTATCCATCTATAATGTACAAAAGTACATAAAAAAGATCAAACAAACAAAAAAAGAAGCCTAAAGCATCATTTAGGACTTACTATTGTAATTTGCTCTTTTCCTTTCATGTCCTCACAACATGAAAATCTGACTATTGAACCGTGCTAGAGTTGTTCCATCACACTGAAGATCAAGTCTGCATTCATTTTGTCAGAGTAGCATTATTGTTGTGGGTGAATCCAGTGCAGATTTTTCAAATCAGTCTGCTTTTAAACCTGCATCACAGCGCAACAATGATCAGAACAGAATGAATGCAGATCCACTGTGACTGATTGCACAACACAACGGCAAGTTTCAGGACTCTGTTAGTTGATTTTCAGAAGGGGCAGAAATGGATATAAACCATGGCAGCATGGAACAAAAAAAAAAAAACACATGAAAAACCTAAAACTGCATGTATTCAAAAATGTGTCAGCAAGAATTTGCAAACACACTGCCCTTTAAAATTGCAGAGACCAGCAGCCCCGGAGCTTTCCACGAACCTGAATTCAGTAAGCTGTAGAATAAATATGACTGTTTAAACTTTAGTAACTGCCGCTATAAAAAAATATCCATGTGTAAAGTTTAGCGATGCAGTTTAATGCCCAATCTTATCTCTATTTATTGCACAATGTGACTCCCTCAAACAAACAGTGTGTGCTCTCTGTAGTCAGCCTATAATTGGGAACACTCCAACAATCTGCACTGTTTTCAAACCTTCCATTTCCAGCTGCTGGTGGAGGGTGTAGCTACAAAGGAGGGAGGGCTTTACACCCACACACAAACACTTGTTGCCAAGCATAGTTCTGCAGGTGTGAAGCTGCATTGTCAAGGTAACCTTTACAAATGACACATAGAGTTTGACCACGGAAGCTCCAGAAATTATAACTGAATTTTCTCCTGCAAGGAAAAACAAAGATTCGCGGTCAAGTTTTTTTCTGGTTGTATCGAAAACCTCTGAAGCCGCCTGTAGACCCGCATGTGACTTCAATTCTCCACTCAAAAGAAGAATAATGATTTTTTTTCCCAAAAAGTCAGTGTTATTTTAATTACACTGGGAAAAAAGAAAATAGCAGCAGTAATAGTAGTAAATTATATTCAATGCAAAGATGATCTTGCTGAGTAGGAAGAAGTAACCTGATAGCACCATAATATAAATACACTCAATTGTAAGTAGTAGCCGTGCATTCCAAAGTGTTATCAGCAAAACGTACCTAAATTATCCAAAGTAAATTGTCATTATGCAGCAGAATGAGTCGTCACTGTTTTATCACTGTATGTTATATATTTTGATGGGGTTTTTGCAGATCAGTTAACATGAACACAGCATTCAAATGTTGTAGCTGGTTGGGAGGGAGTCCATTTGAACGACTTTATGTACTGTTTATACTTGATATACTTGCTGATTTTGGATGTAACCTTTTAATCAGCAAAGTAACTTGTAACTGTACCTCTCACATACGTAATTTCCACTGAAATGTAGCATCAAATAGAAATACAGTGCAGGGTAGTGATGGAGGAATCAGTCGGTGAGCGGTTGATTGGACACTTAGTCGTATATTTACATTTGTCTCATCTGGAGTTTGTTGCATTTACATTGACGCTAGTTCAAACGGGTCATTAACACAGACTCAGTGGCGGCTGCATGACAGAGCGTTCAGGCTGTCACGTGGAAAGAGGAGACAGTTTTACCGCCACTAACTGATGACGCCACACTCTGGCTAATTAACATCTCAGGCTGCTCCCCAGAAAAATGTCCCAGAACTTCATTCTGCTGCAGCGTGTAATCACGTTTTCTCTGTGGCGCGATCACAGCCATTTATGACCTTCTAACTACCACAAGAGCAAGTTACTGTGACCATTATATCTCAGACTGATTGATCTGACTGCCTGAATCCGCTATCAGTGACATTCCTTGCACTTTGCCATGAATAGTGGAGTATTTTATTTTTTTGGTTTGTGCTTGACCTGTTAACAGGTGGGCACTTTTTGCAATAAATTCAGCTGAGTGGCATTTTTGCTGACATGTGACTTTTTTCTATTTGATTTTGTTATAATTTCTCTTTCTTATTGCAATGTAGTTTGAAGCTTTAGTAGCTTTAGTTAAACTAGATTTCTCCATAGTGTAGTTTTGCTGTAGTCATTGGCTGCAGAGCCGTGCTTTCAAAGCAGAGTGTCCCCTCAGGCTTCTTCCTCAGGACATCATTTTGAAAGGATAAAACACTATTTACCCTGCAAACAGGGACCAAACGTCATGCTTGTAAAGTCAATTACAACATTGCTAACCAGCAGACACAGACCTGCCTGTAACTAGTTCAACCAGACTACTAAAGTGGTCCAACCGACAGAACCAGACAAATGTCACCAGTAGTAAGACCTCAGAATTCCTCCTGCACAGTCGTCACTGTGTAATGCTGAATGTGCAGTCATGTGTTATTCAGAGTCTGATATCTTATCATGGAGGCAAGGCCCATTTCAACACAACAACAGTTGTAAGCTCTGGGGTGAACTGCATCAGTTTCCCAAGTTTAGCATCAAACTTTTCTGACATCCTGGGCAAAAAGTTGTCACATTTGCCCCGAGGTAATATTCATTTTCTCAATGTAGCGCTAACCTGTGCAACCCAGCATGAGCTCTGATGTTCACAAAGTAAAAGCACCAATAAACTCTGTGTTTCACACAGTGATCAAAGTTTAGCCCATAAAAGCAGCATCAATTTAGGCCCTCTGGTTTCATGTGGTAATTAAGTGAGTGAGTAATGAGATACTAATCTGTACAACACACTTTAACCACAGATAAAAGCTGTAAAATAAAGACGACCTGAAATAATATCAGAAGCAGTCTCGTCTAAACAAAGACATTTTGAAACACAGCTAAAAACTGTTTGCTTAAAATTTGGTCAGAACCACGCTGCCTGGTGGTCTCCATGCAAAGATAAGCTAAACACCAACTGGCTGTTTAGCTTAGCTTACAGACACGGGAGTGGCATCAATCTTCTCACCAACCTCCCAGCAGGAGGAATATGCTCTGAACTCTTCCTGACGCTAAATTGAAAAAAACTTTATTAAAACAGTGTCCCAGTGTTTTGAAATTCCTCATCACAGGATTTCTGGTTTCCCGCCAGCAGACTTTACAGATAAGAGGATTCTCAAGATAAGCTTTTGCAAACTGAGCCGATGCAGATACGTTGTCACAACATTGTGTTTCTTGCTGGTAGAGTAAAACAAAGGAGGATGTGGGCCGCCACTGCAGCACTGACGGCAGCTAATGTAGTCGAGCATCATCTTTGTCTGTTCTAGAGTCTTCTGATTGATCCTGCTTTGAGGGTCTGAGTTTCAGTCCAGTTTTTGTGGTGGATCTGGGTCAAGTTTGTAGTGCAAACAAACAAACCTTATGGATTTGAAAACATGCACAGATGATGACCAGAAATGATCATCTTCTCACGGATGTCCTGAAGCTGCGTTGTGCTTCTCTACACGTTTAATATGTAACCACACAGACTTTTCCTTCTAAATGTCTCCACACTCCTTTCACAGAGGACTGAAGGTACGTATGCATGGAGACGGTCAGGCAGCCCCCCCACCGCCTCCCTGGTGTTCATTCATACCATTGTTCCATCTAATTGTCTCCGCTAGTGTCAAAGCTGACTCTCCTTTGGTATAGGTCACCCCTCCACCGGTCAACCAACCCCCCGCCACACACACATACACACACACACACACACACACACACACACACCTCCAGGCTCAGGTCGAGGAAGAAGGAGTACACATCTGCTCGTGGAGGAGGCCCGGCAGTCGACAGATGGACAACAACACAGAGGGAGAAGGCTCGAGCCTCTGGCCAGGAATTCTGGAGGGAAAGACAGACAAAAGATGAGGAGGGGACGAAGACGGGAGGCCGTGGAGGATGAATGTGGGGGTTAGAGGAAGGAAGGAGGAGGTTTATAGAGTCCATGGTATATTTTATTGCTTTAGTATATTTTTATTGTCTGAGTATATTTTTATTTCTGATAGATTTTTATTGCATTTCCGCATATTTTTACTGCATGTTAGTTGATTTTATTCTATTATCTCTATTTTATTTTATTATCTTTCTTGTTTTCCCTGTCCCAAGTTGCAATGCAAATTTCGTTGACATGTCAATGCTCAATGACAATAAAGGCAATCTTGAATCTTGAATTTTGCAGTGACGCGTCCTGACAAGGCTTTGAGTACATTTTCATATCATATGGTGATGATTCAGAAGCATCAAGAACTACCATAGCTGGGTGCTCTAACCAACACGTGACACAGCACCAAGTCGGCTAGTGAAACCTGTCAGGTACCAAAAGCCGGCATGACAAAGTGCTTGTGTGCTTGCATTTTGACAACATTTAACATTTGAAAAGTGTCTTCTTCTATTAAATGACGTACTTTTGCAGAAAAAACGTCAATCTCTCAAAGTAAGACATCAAAAAAAGTATCTGTGCTGTAAATCTGCTGAAACTCTTCATACTCAGCCCTAAAAAGACTAAAGAAATGGTTGCTTACACGAGTTGCAATGATCTACTGCCTGTGTCTTATGAAGGAGTAATAGATATAGATCATCACTGGGGTCAAACAAGACAAAACAATTAAACTTTGTTGATTCCAGGAGAGAAATTCTGTGCAACCTGATTTAAACATTAAAAGTCAGTTTTAGTCACAGAGTCCAGGAACAACTATCATATTAATAATTTTTCATGCAAAAATGCAGAATATTTAATGGTTCTAGCTTCTCAAATATGAAGATTTGATGGGTTATTTTGTATTTATTTCAATAATTTTAACAGAAAAGCAGCACAAAGCTGTCACTTTGGGCTCTGTGTAGCTGTGGCAGTATTTCCTGTTGTTTTCTGCAGTTTAACAAACCAAACTTTATGTGAATTCATGGCGGACATAATCAGCAGATTAATCCATAAAGACATTATCAGTAGTTGCAGCATTATATAATATAGTTCAACCGACCACACTCACATTAACGCAGAGTAATAAAATAATAAAAAAGTAATAATAAATAGTAATAAAATAATAAAAATCTAGTAATAAAATCTAGTGATATAATATATAATAGTATAAAACTCACCTTTTGTTCTGCATTGAGTACTTTTATGTTTGATTCTTATGTAGTTTCCTGATTATACTTACATACTCGTCAGTGCAGGACTTGTGCTGATGGGGTATTTTTTCAGTGTGGTATTATTGGGCAACATAAGCATCATCAATTTGACTCGACATTTATTTTCTGAATCCAGAGGATTTCTAGTTTTTGTAGCACTCAGAAAATACTTTTGATCCAGTTTAGAGCAACAATGTCAGCGTGTACGCACATATCACATTATACCGAATAAGACAGTGTGCTTTAAGCTCTGCACATTGCCTCAGGGGTTGAGCTGTTAGCGAGAAGCTGTCACCTTTTCAAAGACGTCGACATCTCATCTCTCTGAATGTGCAGAAGACTCCCTGCTCTGCTCCCTTTGCTGCACATTTATGAACGTGAAACAGGGTTTGGTGTGTTTGTGCTGAGTAGCTTGTTAAGTGTCTGTCTGTTGATTCCTGCTCCAAACTAAAAAAAACACAACCTCTTCATGAGAATTTGTGTGTGAATACACTCGACCGGTTAGAGCCTTTAATGAGCTGATCTTTATCAATGCAGCCTGTGTGCTTAGATCGCCATCATTTACACCTTTGTGACCAGGAGCTCCTCAAACTTCAGCATATTTCTAAAGGTAAATAACTGTGATAGTTACATTTTTACTTTGAAACAATACAACAAACTTCCTCTTCTGGCAACTGTTTAGTTTAACACCATGAATATGGCATATAAACACATTATTATGTAACTGTCAGCCAATACAAGGACATTGTTACGGTGTTCATGGATTTGTCAGCAATTCTAACACTAAGGTTCAAGGTTCAAGGTAACTTTATTGATACCCATAGGTAGATTTGTTTTGCAGTCTGGAGAGGGCATCTCAAACATTATGCACAACATTTAAAAACACAGGACGCATACGGAAGACAGATTAACAGCAGACATTGACTGGTACTCCCAGCAGCTGATCATCACTGATCATGGTTAAAAGACTAAAATAAATAAATAAAATAAATAAAAGTCATTAGATATCACTAAAAATGCCAATATAAGACCTGTTAAGAGCATGCTAAGAAAACATAAGAGCATGATCCAAGGGACAGTAAAACAATAATAAATACATAAGTAAGCAAGTTAAGACCACACTATGAAGCATTTTCAACGGGTGCATGAATAGTTAATAAATGACTGATGCAGATATAATATATATATATATATTTGTAGATATAAGAGCTCATTTGAAAGTAACAAAAACACAACGATTCTCATTTTTAGGTGATTACAAACTAATGAAATCATAACTATGAAATGAAGATCCGCCTGTATACTACACATTGAGAAAAATCAAGAAAATTGAGCCTTTTGCCTGTTTGTTTGAAATATATTTGAACAATAGGGAAATATTTCCTGGTTAGTTTCGTGTTTGCTGTGCAGGGGTGCAGTTTAATGTGTCCTACACTGACTGATTCCTTCTCTCTCTATTAAACCTCCCTGCTTTTCTTATGTAAATGACTTTTGTGTCACCGTCTTGCTGATGAACTAATAGTAAAGATTGACTTCCTGTTCAGGGAAAAAACCCTGTAATGCAGTGAGACTCTCCCTTTGTGCGACTGCTAATAAGAGTGACGGGCACGTGTGTGTGTGTATGTGTGTGTGTGTGTGTGTGTCAGATCCATCTTTAATATTGCATGGAAAGCAGTTGGCAGCAGTTGGGCTGTCCATCTGTCAGACGCAGAGTTGGGGCCTCATTTGAAAAAGGATCAGACAGAGAGTTATTAATCATGGAAGAGGGCACGGATTAAAAGTTGATAAGTTCAACAAGTATCAAAGGTAACGTTATTAAGTGTTCATATACTCGACAATTAGCTGCACTCGACTTTAATGTGCCAACTGACTGAATCTTAATCAAAGCTGGAGTGAATGTGGAGCCTTTCCTCCCTGCAGGGGTTAAACATCCTGTTGAGGTATCATTTTATGTTTCCCAGCTACTTTGTAAAAGAGTCCCACAACAGAGTGTTTGAGATCCTAAGAGGACGTTTCCTGTGGGCATTACGCCTGCTCTCGTTCACTGAGTTAGCTAACATCAAAATACAACCTCATCGTTACGTATTTCACAGTGAGACCACAGTACAGCCATGTAAATACGGCACCACCTCATTGTCCTTTAAGCATCTTTAGAGGAGCTCAACAAAGGTAAAATAAATTCACTCAAAATCAGAATCATCTTCAAACACTTAATACGTCCGAAAGGAACATTTTCTTCACTGAAGGGTCTTTAATAACAGTCATTCTTTCCTTACATTAATTCATAAATTCATTTTGAGGCTTTTCACCAGTAATTCATCCAGATCACAGACTGTATACTATCCACACATGTGATTTATGTGATGGCAGCTTCATTAGAGACTTGATGGTTTATCTATAGCATGGTGCCACCTGCTGCAAGATTGTGGGACTGCGTTTTAGGTCGGACCAGAAATATTACTACAACTACCACAAATTCTGGACTACAAAAATGGTGGCAACAGCTGCCACTTTTTTTTTCTTCTTTTGTTTCTGGAGATAAGAACCCTGAGCTGGAGGGAAGAATCAGATTAGAGAGTAAGCTTATGCAAATGTAATTATTTGTAGTTATTAGACGAATAATGTAGCTCATTAGGAGCAAGCTGACGAAGCATTATAGACATACAGCAAGCGTGGAAATCAAGTACATTTATTCAAGAACTGTATTTAAGCAAACATTTGATGTACTTTTTGTGAGTATTTCTATTTTATCAGGGGCAAATATTGTACTTTTTGTATTTTGATTCTCATCCAGAAAGCCATGTATCTCCAAATGTGGTGAATGTTAGTGATAAACTGAATTCTCCTCCTTCTTAAGCTAAATAAACTCTTTAAAAAGCTGGAAAAAAAGCTGAAAAACAGGCAATTTTTCTGAGCTCGAGAAACTTTTTAGAGATACGTGGTCCTCACAGGACAGCCGCGCTATAAACATATGATGATCTTATAGAATATGATGCATCGCTCTAGATTAAACTAACCAACAGTAAGTAAGTAAAAAGTTGATGAAATGAGCTCAACCTGAAACATCTACAGCAGTAAAATGCAACATGCACATTAATGCAGCAGGAATATTAATCCACAAACATCAAATATAATAGAGAAACACTGACAGGAACATTTTACTGCACAGAGTACTTTTACTTTTCATACTTTAAGCACTTTTTGGTAATAATATTTACACACTTGTATTTAAGGTTTTAAATGCAGAACTTTTACTTGCAGTAGAGTTTTTTCACAGGTTTCTTTTACTCAGGTAAAGAATCCAAATATGTCTTCCACCACTGTGCAGCAATATACACTATTAATAATCTAAGTGTGGGAGTATAAAAATATAAACTATAAATGTAATACAGTCATAATTTAGAGGATTGTACAGACTTGGTTCAGGTAGTCACTGAAGGGCTGAAATGTGACAGGGTGGCACATTTCTTAATGTATAATGACCACATGGGGCAGTGCTGATGCTGTTCACACCTGTGCTGCACCTGGTCACTCACTGACACTCATTATTGTTTTTTGTCATCAAGTGTGCTTCAGTTCTCTGTTCTGCATATCTAACATACTGCTGTGCATGGTTATTCAATGGAGCTTTTTCCATACAGATCAGCAACAGAATAAATAGATTAATGACTTGACAAGTCCAACAGGTAGAATCCACATTAAACTCTGTGGCTAAAAAGTGATCACCTCAGGACAACCTTTATTTTAGGTTCAGAAAGAGGCATTTTTGTAGTTGTAGGTGTGGTAAATGAGTGTGCAGCTAAGTGCTTTATTTGACTATTTGGCAACTATTTCATTCATCATTGTTAATAATAATATAATAATAACAATATAATAGATTATAGTACAACAAATCTTTCTGAGTACTTTTCTTTTGATTAAGTGAGTACATTTTCCTGAATGTACTTTTTCACAAGTCCTGTGTTTTTTACTTTACATACTTTTACTTTAAAAAGGATCTGAGTACTTCCATCACTGCACTGAGTCAAAATGACCATAAGTTAGTTTGAGTAAATAACCCAGTCCATTGGTTTAAGTTAACCCAGTTTAAGAACGGTAAGAATTCAGAAACAATAAAACAATAGAAAATAATATGAATCAAAACAAATATGGCATCTTGTAACTGTATGTTATGGCATTTTTATAGTCGCTTGTGAAAAATCAGAGTGCAGGTAAAATTCTATTTCAGTGATTAAGAACAATCAATTTAAATCATGTGAGGAGCCTTCTGATACTGTCTGCCCCCTGAGCTGCTAGGCATTAAACCCCCTTCTTTAGTGTCATCTACTGGTCATATCAAGGACGACACTGTAGCAGACAGCCATGCACTCTGACCTGACAGCAGCAACATGCAACATGAAAGCAACAGATTAAAGCAGCACAATTTTGAAAGATGTCATAATAAAAATATAAACACAAAAAATCTACATGAGTCAGTCAGTCTGTACCCTGTGAAGGAAAAGTACTCGGATCATTTACTGAAGTAAAAGCAGGAATACTGTAGACTAAAAGAAATATTCAATTACAACTAAAAGTCCTGCATTCAGAGTGTTACTTAAGTACTCAATATGCTGAATGGCTCCTTTCACAGTGTTGTATTGTTATAAAATATTATATTTTTCTGTTTTTATCACCAACAAACACATGTAAGATAATGTTAATGTTGTGGTTCATCGATGTGGAGCCAATTAGGAAATACTGCACAGATTAGTGCTATAGTACTGCGTCATATCATATAAGCATACCATGTTTTTTATGTTAAAAGTAACCAGTAACTACAAGTGTCAAATAAATGCAGTGGAGTAAAAGCAAAAATCTTCCCTCTGACTTGTGGTAGAGTAAATGTAGAAAGTAACATAAAATGAAAGAACTCAGTTAAAGTACAAGTATCAAAATTATACTGAAGTACAGTACTGGAGTAAATGTACTTAGTTGCATTCCACCTCTGTCAGTACAAATATTGAGGAATTTTATGAAAATAATCCGATCTAGAACTGAACGTTTCTCATTGGTTTATGCTGAATGAAACATGAGCGCTACATTTTGAGCTCACACACAGAAAGACACAACACTGTCCTGTACTGAATACACGAGAAAGACGTGTTGATATTTAGGAGCTGACTGATGTGTTTGTTGACGAGTGTTGAGCATCCTTCCTAACCTGGATCTTTACAGGCTGCACGCATCAGGGAACTGATTGTCTATCCTTCCTAAATGAATCCAACCTTTTTCACAGCAGACGTCCTGACGTGTCTGGACGAGCACAGCAGTAACTGCCGACATTAATGATGGCTCCATTCCAGCTGTTAACAGCGCCTGACAGCTCAGAAAGTCTGCAGGTAAAAAGGTCTATTCAGGTTTTCACTTTCACTCCACAAACACCTGCTGATATCTTGTTCTTTAACACAAAATCTAGCAAAATATTGGTGTGTTAGCTAATATGTGCCAGTGTATATTCATATTTGTCAATATTTATGTGTACACACACTATATTAGTTTTCCGTATTCATATTTTGTTCAGTTGAATATTCTTGTTGTTTTCTAGCATTTTGTCTTTGTTTCTTGTAAAGCACTTTGTAAACATTAATTTCGTAAGTGCTATTAAGAAACTTTATTATTGTTATTGTTTTTGTCATTTATTAACACCATTTTGAGGTGTTTGTACTTTACTTGTGTATTTCCATTTTATGCCACTGTATACTTCTACTCCCTGACCAAAGCCATTATTGAACTTTTTATTCCATTTAATTTATTGACAGTGTTAATTACAAAAACTATTTTTTTTGTTTCTTTTTATGGATTAAGCTGTCAGCATTAGGTAAAGTAATCAAAATGAGCTCCACCTTTACCAGTTGCAACATTAATGCTAATTGAAATTCATTAACATCTAGAAAATGATTCTGAAATCCACATTTCTGCACAACAAATTCTCTCACTTCTGGTACTTTAAGTACATCTTTATGCAAATGTACTTTCACTGAAGTAAGATTTGGAATGTGGGACTTGTACTTGTAACAGAGTATTTCTAAAACAGTACTTCCTCAGGAGTGTCAGGAAGTGTCCTTGCTCAGGTTTTTCCTCACTTGAACCTCTTTTGTCCACCAGAGGGCAGCAGATGTTAAGCAGATCTGGTCTCTACCTGTCAGCCCATGTGTGTGTGGTCCTGTTTGAAGTGTTCAGCCAGCTCTTGTAAAAACACTAAATTAGCTGCAGTGTCCCTCGCTCTTTGCATGAGTTAAAAGACAGGGAAGTGAGGTGTAACGTGCCTTTAGGTGGGCTGTCTGCACTGATTATTGCTCCCAACCCTCAGCCTCCACATCACAGTCCACACAGTTGGAAAATCTGTCTTTGTTTGGTGTTTCTCCAGGGAGACCGCTGCTTTGATCTGCTGCCTTCTTCTGTTCAGCTCAAAGTTACATGGACAGACACAATCGACTGCAACCAAGGTGGGGCGACTGTAAACCTGAAGCGACATCAGTGCACAGAGGAGGCTAAAAACAGGCCTGTCTTTCTGGAGTCAATGCAAAGAAAACTTAGTAGCGATACTGTGCATACAAGACAAAAAATAAGGTAATTAGAAAACCATTAAAATAAAATAACAGCTTATAGACCAAACGCAAATGTAAATAAAAGCATCTTTTGATCAATTTTGAACACAGCAACAATCATATTTTGGTTTTCTGGTTCTTTAAAAGGCTTTCCACATGAATACTTCTGGCTGTTTGCTATATTTATCCTATTGTCAACAAATCAAAAAAACAAAATGAATTGATTTACAATTACTGTCTGTGTATCAAAAGCGTGATAGATCCTCTGTGCCATAAAGCTCCACTGTCGTCCAAAAACACACTGTTGCACTGGGTGACATGGTCCTTCATTACAAGAACACGCCTTTAAATGATAGTCTATGCATACTAGGATATAAATAACTCATCACATTAACACATTATGATTTGTATACTCAGCTGAGAGGCCTGCAGGTGTCTTGAAAGTGAAATCACAGCAGCAGAGCACATCATATGACTCTATATTGTGTTAGATGTAGCGTGTTATATATGTATCAAACAGTAAACTTTAAATGTAAATTTGACTTAGAATAGTATAAAATTTAATTATTAAATATTTTCATTTGTATTCATTTAAGATAAATTCATGCATTTTGAATAACTACATATTATAAACTATTAATATCCTGCATTTGTAAGATAGAGATCTGAAGTAACTGTAGTCATTATTTCTTTTTCAGGGATGTTCCTGTTTATTCCAGTAAGACACAAAAGCCACATTCGGCAGAGTTACAACAGCCTAGCTTCGCATCGAGAGTGTGGATACTAGACTGGCCTGCCTGCAGTCTAGACATCTCTCCCACTGAAAATGTGTGGCGCAGTATGAAGAACAAATTACGACAACAAAGATCACTTTTCTGTAATCAGGGTCATCCATGTTTCCTTTATTTTTGGTGCACTTGCGTCAGAACAATGCTCAGACGAGTCTTCGCTAATAAAAAGTGCATTCTGTTGAGGTGTGGGTTGTGGCTGGACAAAAAGGAGAAGGTTAAACTGGGTGCAGGTCCAACAACAATTAAAGGAAACTTTACAGTAACTTTGTGTTTTTGAGACAGATTTTCGAGACTGATGACGATTCGTCTGGCAAATATTACAAAGAAATAGAGCTGAATCGGTTTTTGATTTTACTTTTTTTTTTTACGGCCGCTGGTCAAGCAAGACAAGATATTTGAAGACATCCTGGGAAATTGTGATGGTAGGTTTCCA
The DNA here is from genome assembly GCF_017976325.1 of Chelmon rostratus. Classification (NCBI taxonomy): domain Eukaryota; kingdom Metazoa; phylum Chordata; class Actinopteri; order Chaetodontiformes; family Chaetodontidae; genus Chelmon; species Chelmon rostratus. The sequence goes on from NC_055672.1 coordinate 4,257,332, forward strand.
CAGTTTTGTGACATTTTACAGATTAAATGGTTCATGGATTAATCAAGACAGTAATCACTCGTTGCAGCCGCACAACAAGTACAAGAGTCATAGTCATTTAAAAGAAACGACATTCTCCATTCCTGACTGAAAACAGCCATTAAATCCCCATTACAAGCCAGACTGAGAACAACAGTCAGGTTGAATATGCAGGTTTGTCATCATTTTCCTATAAAAGGCCTGAGGAGGCGTGTGGGGGGTCGAGGAAGTGTGGCAGTAATATAAGCAAACAGAGAATGTGAAGAGAGGAAATGGCCTGCCCTAATAATCACAGCCCAGGAGCAGCAGTGCATTCAGCCCTCAGCGCCGGGGTGCTCGACCGCTCTGTCTCCTTTCAATGCAGCAGAAGCCTGCAAGCAGCGCTTTATGGACAAGCCCTGACACCCACAGGAAGTGTAAACAGAGGTCAAGTGTTAAAGTCCAACCCGCCAATTCTCACCTCCATTAAAGGGGGAGGGGGGGGGGTCTCCACAGAGCCCTCAAAGCACCTGGGAAGGGGCCCCTGTAAAACGCTGCAATGATTGGTTTCATAAAGAAGCTTTACAAATCAGCAAAGACGTGAAATGTCTACAGCACATTTACATTTTATGCATTTATCTAGTAGCTGGTGGCAATGGTACCTGGACTCCAGCGGCAAAAAAGACTAAAAGACGGATTTCAAGATGAGATATTTACAACATGAGGAAGAGGAAACTTTCTACAAAAGGATGAATGAGCTGGCCTTTTACTTTTTCTGACACTAGATTGAAGGTTTTGGGTCTGACAGGCACCAAACTTTAGTTTAAAAACTCATGGTGAGAAGTCTAAGCTTCAGAATGCAGCTATTGATGCTGTGTCCAAAAAATGTTCATGTGTGTCCGAGGCAGAGGAGTGTAAAAAAAGAAGTGTAAAAGAAAAAACAAGCAGCATAAATACACTGGATGACACTGAACCTAAAGGAATGGTGCGAGATTTTGTGAAAAATGTGCTTATTTGCTCTCTTTCTTCAGAACTAAATGATAAGATAGAGACCACTCTCTTATCTGCATGGCAAATATGAAACTACATTCAGCACGTGGCTAGCGTAGCTTGGCAGAAGGGGTTAAACCAAACAGAGCAGTTATTTTCTCAGATTCTGCTGCTGTAATGCAAAGTCTAAAATCAACACAAACGACCAAAGAGAACATCTTCATGAGAGTCTGCTACAGTTCAGAAGAGTTTGTTGGATTCCAATAGAAGGAAACGAGGCGGCTGATACGGCACACCTGCTGTTTAGCTTCACATGGATGCAATGGAGCAAAGTGCAGAAAGGCTGAGTGAAGTGCAATGTAGATCAGAGGGTGTGGTGATTGATCAGTATACTCTCGGCCAGTCACATGGTCTCATCGCTCTGAAGCAGAAGAGTAAAAGTGACACATGATGACGACAGCTCAACAAATACGAACTGAAGAAGATGAAGAATCGGCTTCTGCCGGAAAACGTGTTTGGGTGGTGTAGAGCGGCATGATGTAAGCACGCAGCCACAACCACAAATCTCCAGGCAGAGGCAGGTGGTGTGGGGTTTTTTTAACAGTCAATTAACATGATCATGAATTAGAAAGAAATAATCAAATAATACACTGGTGATGCCATTTATATCATATCATCATAAGCAAAAAAGCATATTTCCCTAAGTGTTGAACTAATCCTTTAACAAGAAACACTTTGACTCTTCCTGCTCTTCATCAAGAACAAGGATCAATGCTCTTTATTTTTCCTTCACCTGACCTAAATCTAAACTTCACTGCACAGCCCTTCAGCATCTAAACTTTAAATAATCCACTCCATCATCTGAGGGACGGCATAGAATCAGGCTGAAATAAGGCAAATCTGCCTCGAACGTGCAGCATGAGTCAACAGCCACAGCTATGCTTACCCCCCAGTCAGGGTAAATCAGGGATGCATTGGAGGATGCGGGCATTGATCCCGCTACCTCTCGCATGCGAAGCGAGCGCTCTACCATTTGAGCTAATCCCCCATGATGCATCTGGATTCAGTGTAGTGCCATACTTTGCTTTGCTAATAAGCACTAAACAATAAATACAGCTGATGATAGTAATGTCATTGGTTTTGCAGGTATTTGGTCTTAAACTAAGAGAAGACAGAATGGATTTTGATGTGATGAAGATGCTCAGCAAAAAGCCAGGAGATCATTTAAGTCATTACAATTCGTCCTTAAGGGAACATGCATGTCTGAACCAAATCTCATGGCAATCCATCAAATTGTTGTTGAGATATTTAAGTTTAAAGTGATGGGCTGTATGACAGACCAATATTGTTACTGTGATTACTTAATAATTGTGGCTAATAAAGTTAAAATACCAAATTCAAATACTGTTATTGCTCAGTGTTGTCTCCCTGTATGCACTATACTGAAGATTTTCTCCACCAAATTCCTAAAATGTCCATTACGAGCCAAATAAAAGCTATTGTGCTGCCAAAAATGATCTTGTTGAATTATTTTCTTCCTGTATAAACCAGGACTTCACTGCAGGTCCTTCTCCTCAGCTCAGTGGTGCAGTGGCCTGTACGGAGTGTCAGACAGGTCGAATACACACTCGCTTCCCAGGACGGGACCATCATGACAGCCAACAGAAACCGTTCAGGGAGAGAGTTAATCCCTCATTAAGTTGGTAATGACATGGACGGTCATTTCTGTGAATAGATGGAGGTTTTTCTGGCCTGAATGGCCACTATTAGCCCAGAGGAGAGCAGCTCGTACAGTAGCGCTTCACAACGCTGGTGTCGATGCTAATGGTTATTAGGACCGAGCGGCAGTGAATGGAGGTCCACCCTTCTGCCACACGTGTAAATGAAAAACACACAGAATCTGCATAGCGACATGCAAAAGAGGCCGAATCAATGCTGGAATTAGGCAGTTCATTTCACATTTAACCATTTAGCTGATTGTGTGTTAATGTTGCCCATTTTATAGAGAGAGAGCAGGGCTGGAAAGCTCTGACAGGACAGAGGACTGGTAGAGGGACACAAAGTCTCCCAGTTTCAAGTTGTGGTCCTGTACAGTAAAATGACTCACATGCAGCCACAGCACATGACATTCCCGTCATATAAACTGCTTAAATCTTCATGTGTGGGCTGCTTTTAACAGAGCTGTAGAGTCAACTTGGATCCCAGTTAAAATGAGGACGTCTGACTGATTAAGGCTGAACTTGAGATTTTAAAGGAAAGATATTCAAGTCCCAGAAGACTTCAATGAAATGAGACAGTGTTTGTCCTGAAAGCTCAACACACTGCACATGCAGATAGATGAAACACAAGCAAACAAAGAGAACATCTTCACCGGTCTGACAACGCACAAATACGAAAAGGCTGCAAGTGAACAAACAACAGAGACAGTTTCCAGGGGGCACTAAAAAGTGATCGACGTGTCTGGACATGGATGGTCTGCAGACAAAGACCTGGCAAAGACTTGCTTTGACAAGACTTGGACTTGGCCCCAAAGACTAAGATTTTTTATTTTCTTTCATTATAATTAATTTAACTTTTTTAAATGACAAACTGTATTTTGTATGTCTGCGATCTAATGTCATAAACTGATCCTTATGAATAAAAATACTTGACATGCATTCATATTGAGCGACACATAAATGTTTAAAATTGGACTGGAAACAGGTGTGCATGTCCAGACATGTTTTTAGATTATTAGATTTAGTTTCCTTTTGTTGTACCATGAAGTGTTATGTAGACATTAGGATCACTTTGAGTTATCAAGGTAAGTCTAAGTTGGTGAGAATAGATGGCTGTGTTATTTCAACAAATGTCATTATTATGCATCTTTTTTTGCCACATATACTTTTACCTGCAGCTAACATCAAATGTACAGTTTTGGCTGTGTGTTTTTTTTTTTCAGCAGCATCAAATCCGGCTCCTCATGCTGCTGGAAAAAGACACAACGACACGTATATCAGCCCACAGCAGAGCCTGATGTGTATTGGAGCCAGACAGGGCATACCTGGCCTTTTACTGGACTCCCATTCATAGTCAAGGTAAGGGCCAAGGCCCAGCAGGTCCCGCTAATGGGCCCTCGGTCCCAGCAGCAAGGTGGCAGAGGCAGGTCATTTTGTAAATGACTTCATAAACTCATTAGCGATGGATGTGCGTGGACAGGAAAGGCCGAGATTACAGTGCCTGTTAAATGTGTCGGGCAGGTGAGAAAATGATCCCCCTTTCACCTCAATAATAATAATGATGACGATGTTTCTTCATGCTTTTGTTCCATTCAATCATGTGTGAACTGAGCTGTAAGGTGAGACAGAACAGGCTCTCTGTCGCTTTTATTTCTGTACATCTCACTTCTCTGTCATATGTCATAAAATGCAGTCTTTATAGAGGAATTAAAGCTTACAACTGTTGCACTGGCTCTAAATAAGAGCAGAAGAATGCTCTTTATATGGAGAAAAAACTGCATAGACGCTTTCTCACAGTAATCTCATACATTTACTGGGAAACTTTTGCTAGAGATGACCACTGCCAAATGAAAAAGTACAATTACTCAACTGCTTTACTTAAGTACACTTTTTAAAAACGTTTTACTTGATCTCCAGTAGACTTCAAAGGGAAATGTACTTTTGATTCCAACACATTTACACATCAGGTACAGTCACTAGCTAAAATATTCTTTCAGATGTTAATATATCCAAACATACATCAGTTTATCCTGTTTCAAAAAACAAACTCAGTGTGTTGCTAACTGAGATCTGAATCTAGAGTACATATGTGACATGTATACGTGTCATGACTGATTGATGTGTTGTCTATGAAAATGTTCAGTCTGAGTGTGAATCCCTTGAACTGAACTGCCTCAAGATACAACTATCTGCATTATCTGCAACATATTTCAGTGTAAACGTCCGTGTATGCTTGAATTAGCTAAAACTCTTCCATCTACAACAATAAAATGCTGAAAAACATCCATCTGATCCAATAATAGAACATTTATACTGTAACACTACAAATACAAGGGCCATCCCACTAAATGAATCTTTTACTCTTCAAACTGTAAGCACATTTTTCTTCAATATTTCTTTATTTCTATTCTAGTAAAAACTTGACATGTGATGAAATTGAGTATTTTTATAGCGTAGTACTGCTACTTTAACTTAAAATAAAATACCTCTTCCTCCACTGACTGTCTCACAGGTAAAATGAGATTATAAATGATGATCTGTTATTGACAGAGTACTTCATAAAAGGGAATACTGCTTGATAGTTGTACTACAGCAGGGCATTAAATGATGATTACTGTGCTGAATAAATGTACAGCTGCCATAAAACTATAAAGTTCAGCTGTTTTATAAACAAATATTGCAGTGTCTTTAACATCTAGCACATACAAAATGCCTACAGTGTGCCATAAACAACACATTTTAGTATGAATGAGAGTATATCACCAAGAGGCAACCATGTGACATAAATAATTTGATCTATTTTGCATGATTTTATAAGTGTAGCTTTGCTTGCACACTGAGTTGCTTCGGGAAAAATCACAGTTGCATATTTTGATCAACAAATCCTAAAGAGTAAAAAAAAAAAAAAAAAAAGAGCGACCTTTGCCTGTAACCAACAACAGATACTGCATAAATGAGTGCTGATGAGGAGTTTCAAGCTTTTGGTGAGAGCCTCATTTGGGGAAGACAGCCCATAGAGCTATTAGAGAGCAGCCCCTCAGCTTCTTTCTCCTCTCAGGCCATGACTATGAAAAGAGGGCCCTCTGGGACAATGGTCCGTGTATTCCTTGTCTGGCTCCAATACACAAGGAGGGTATGTTGCCTTCCCTGCAGTACCACAGCAGCTCCATCATTAGAGGAAGCAGAGGTGCAGTTGTTGGAGGTTTCACTCCTAATATCGTGAAAAAAGTTCTGTGTGGTAAAATAAAGGAGGCACACTTGGCTGAAAATGGCAGTAAGACTTCCCTTTCAGTCTTTACCACTTGTTTGTGGCAAGCAGGGTTTCATTTTCAGATAACCATTTAGCCTATTAAATGTCTAAAACATGTCCATCATGAGTTCCCAGAGTTCATGGTGCCTTCAAGTGTCTTGTTTTCTGCAACCAACAGTTCAAAAAGATATGTATTCAGCTTGATGCAACAGAAAACTAGCAAATATTCATATTTGACAACCTGGCACTGAATTTTATTATTTACTTGAAGGATTAATTGGTCATCAAAATAGTTGGTGATTAATTTTCTGTCGATTAAAAAAAAAAATTAATCGCTTCACACTGCAGCAGGTGTCCACAACAAGATAGTTTTAGTCGAATATTCAGTCTTTTCTTTGAAAATATATTAAAGTTAATTCCACTTATTTTGATAACGTATTGCAACAAACTGTATCTGTAAATTAAACCTATTTTCGAGCTCATTTGACTAAGAAACACCTGGAATTTATCATTCAACTTGCATCTTTCCATGCTTAGTACCGGTTTCGACTCTAAATGTGAATTAAATGATATTCAGACAGAGATTTTCTGCAGTGCACGCCAGTAAACAGTGGTCATGGGGTGGGTGGTCCGGTCGTAGACGAGAAGAAGAAGCGTCCTTATTGTTCAGGCCAGGTCGAGAAAGTCTGTGTTTGCCCTCTTCATTAGACATTCTAGTGTCAGTGAAAGAGAATAAATAAAACGCGACGAGGTCAAAGGGAAAAAGCGGTTCGCTTCAGTGTTTAAATGTGTTTTAACAGTTACTTAAGGCTCTGGAGAAACTCGCTGCCACCTCCAAATGATGGAAATGAGCCTCGAAAGTTTGCAGAGCTGGCAATAATCCAAGTTGAAAGAGAGCATGTCTTTGTCCTCGGGTGGTGTAAGAAAGCAAATCACTTCCTTTAAAGAAGCCGCAGAGCGCTTCATCTTCTAACCTTTAAAGAGGAAACCGATAAAACGAAGCAGTTTAAGGTTATTATTTCCTGTGCAAAAATGTATTTCAGAATAAAGGTCTCTCTTCCAATTGTGCACCGCTTTACGTGAGGCTTCCACTTTATTCGCATAACATTTTGTATTATTACGCAATAAGTGAATCCAGCCTCACATTTAAGGCTTTAGAACAACTTGGATTGTTTCAGGAATCATCCACAGCGGAGGCCTTTCCCAGCCTGAGCAGCGACATTCAAAGGATGGGGTGGATCAACCTGTGGATTAACGCGGTGGCTGAGATTAGTGGAGTTGCAGTTTGGTTAAACCAGCAGCACCACTCTGTCACCACACCCGACCCGCTGATTTTGACGCCTCAATTACGCGGGGCCGTTATTCAATTTTAAGAGCGACACCGCTGCTGTTAAAAGGCACACTTCGAAAAAAGAGCGCATTCATTTTATACAGGAAAAAGATTACGGACTGTTTACCCACAGGAGTGATTCTTGCTTTACAGCTGATTGAGAAAAACATAAATTACAGCCTGGAGTATTCATAAACTGGGAGGCTGAAAATGTGCGTCAAAAAGAATCAAAGAGGTTAAAAATAAGTGTAAATCAAGAAAACAGTGGATTCTGTGACAGCTGGACAGCTTGAAGTCGGCTTCCAATTGTGAAGCGACTTGTTACGCTGCTTAAAGCATCTGTCAGCCAGCCAGGACTTAAAAGGCTCCAAATAAGATGATTTGGCAACATCAAGGCTTTCCCAGCGGTAATGATTACATTTGGACTTAAGATCCATGCAAGAATTTGTAGCCCAGTAAATCTCCTGAGGTCCCTGCCCCCACGACTCTTCAAAAGCCTTGTCATTCAAAGGGTTAGGATGTTTGACAATCCCAGCTTGTACTACTCCACCAATTAATTGGATACGTTGTCGGGATGTTCGTTTCTCTCATCTGGTACTTAGAAAGACAAAGGACCGACGGGGGGCTGTTGACACCTCTGTGTCCGGCCGCACTATAAATGCGGCCTCTCCGCAGAGCACCAGCATTCATCATCCTCCTTCACTTGGAGCAACAACTTGTGTCCGCAAAGATTTTCGAGATCTTATTTTTTCCACTTTTTTAAACCAGCGACAGAATGCAGGTACCGAACAGAGCAGTTGGAGCTTATGGATACTCCGTGCGTAATTACGCACCAGCATCGCTGTACCCACAGTACCCGGGAAGCCAGTGCGCGTCGTCAACGAAGCCTCTCAGTGGAAAATCCTTCACTATTGATGCTTTGCTCGCCAAGCCAGAGGACACAAGCAGCTGCCGGGCGAGTCCTACTCTTTGCGGAGAGAAATATCAACCAGCAGCTCCAGCTCTGCCTCTCCCCGGACACGTTGGCTTACCGATAGCAACAGCGCCTTACGTCTACTCACCGAACATTTTGCACTCAGCTGTCCACACACAGCCTGGATATTCTCTCTACTGCTGCCCGCCTTTCACCTACCAGTCATCGTGTCGTGGAGCATTTTACGCACAAGGTAAATGGCGTGTTTTTCATTACTTAGTGAAACTATCTGAACAAGATGAGTCTAAATGTCAAGAATGAAACCACAATAATGCGACGGTGTGATTAAACGTTTCATCTCTTATTTGCAGCTCCAATGTCCAAAGTCAACGCAGGGCTGCATTCCTTCAAAACCAAAGGGGGCAAGTCGAAACGGATGCGCACCAGCTTCACCAGCGAGCAGCTCTCCCGGCTGGAGAAGGAGTTTGCACGGCAGCAGTACATGGTCGGGTCAGAGAGATTCCTGCTGGCATCGGCTCTACAGCTCACAGAGGCTCAGGTAAGAAAACATACTGAAAACCAGAATCTAGGCATTTCAGATGTGGCCTCAGAAATATATTTACACACTCTGCTTTTTATAGTTTATCTAATGTGCATGTTGCTTTCTGTCTCCAGGTCAAAGTCTGGTTCCAGAACAGACGCATCAAGTGGCGCAAACAAAGTCTGGAGCAGCAGCAGGCAAAGCTGGCCAAACTGGGCCTGGCAGCTCCGCCGAAAAGTCCCGGATCTCAAGGCCACGGAGATGAAGGGGATGAGGATGAGGAGTTCTCCGACTTGGACGTGGATATTGACGTGTCTGATGACTCCACTGACCACTGTTAAGCGAACACCACTGGACTTAAAAAAGACGTTCTGTACATACAGCTGAGAAAGGAGGCCTGTGTCTCCAACTATGAATATTTAATAGATGTATAGTTATATATTTAATTTTCTACATTTTGTTGCTCTTTGATGAGTTCACTTCACATGCTGTTTTTTTGTATATTTGAATCAAATATTCAGAAATATATTTTATGACATTAACGGAAACCTTGTCTTATTCATTCTTTCAATTCAGCCACATGTTAGAAAAGGGTTCAGAAGCTAAAGGTGACATTTTAAAAATCTGCATTCATTATTTGCACACGTGACACAGTTGAAGTGATCAAACCTGACAAAGGCCCTGAAACCCGTTTCAGCTTCTGCTGCGTAATTTTACCAAAGTTTTTTTTCTTGTCAGGGATCTGTGTCTGAGGATTTCTGATTCTCGCTGAAATCACACCCACACAGAAGCAGATCAACCTGTTAAAGTCTTAATAAATTATATGTCAGAATATATATAATGTTGTATTGAAATGTTGAAGAACTGAAAGCGTGTTTTCAGGGCTTTAAAAAAAAAAACAAATAAAGCACAGGTTTACATGAAATATCATTTGTCCAATTAGTAAAGAAAATGTGATGAGATTCTTAACACTGAACAAACAGGTGAGACTTTTCTCAACCCTGATTTTAAATCTAATAACTGACTGTTTGCCTGTTTGATGAGGAACTGATTTAACTTGAGAGAGAAAACCTGTCGCCTGTATCCCATCAAATCATCATCCTACCCTCTGACCTCTTCCCTCTGGGCCCAGTTTGGAGATGATGGAGACATTTCCTCCCTGGTTTGATCTAAGTCCGTTTATGCTTGAAGTCTGGGGTGGACTGGGTTCCCCTCTGATTTAAGCTAAGCAAATAAATAACCAGCTCGGGGATTAGCTGGGATATCTGTAACCCGGGGTGGTAGGGGTCAGTCTGTCTCGGGGCTAGAGAGCTGGGTCTCACTGTTTAATCTCTTTAAACGGTCAATACGCCTGTTCTCACTGCTTCTCAATGGACAGGGCTCCCACATGCCCACCCACTGCCGGCAGGTGTCCTGTCTCTGCTCTATTCAAAATCGTCGTCTTTCCTTCCAGGTGGAAAGGGACTCACGCTGTCCGCTGAAGCCTGCCTGGCAGACATGAGGGATAAAACTGTGGAGAAGACAGCGTGTAGAAAGGATTGGGATGTAGCAAAGTAGCAAGTCCATCAGAGCCGCTAATTGGGGTGGTCAAGCTGAAAGTCCTGTCCCGTGGATAACTCGGCCATATTAAACAAAGAAAGCTGACACAGAGTGGTGGTTTCCACCTCTTTAATCCTTACAGCGTTTTACATGAAATATTTTGTGCTAATAATGATGTCACCTGTTTTTGGCTTGCATCAAACAACTTTACAAAAGCGCAATTTACCAGAAGAGCTGATAAGGAATGAAGATGTGATGTTGCAGTAAGAATACAGACAAGGTCATTATAATATGTACATTTATATCTTAAGTCTATTTTCCTCTCACAATGCATGGACATTAAATTGATTGACAAAAAAACATATAAACTCAATGTCTAATATTCATAACTTTTGGAAAAAGAACATGAACAGGACAAAACTCCAAATGCCTGAAACACCCATAAAACCAGCTGCTAGATCGCATACTGATTCATTTATATCAGTGGCTCCCAACATTTTTTGCTTTTGAACCCTTAAAATGAAGTAATACCGACTAGTGACGCCTAACCACAGGTAATGGCCTTCAGTGTGGACAGGAGTTGTGAGCAGTTCAACCAAAAAAATTATTTGAAGAACAGGGAAAAAGTCAGAAAAACAAACTTCTAACAGAATTTCAAATTTATCCTAAAAAAAGGTTTGACATTTTAACCATATGAACATTATAATGCAAAATGTGTAATTTCCGGCTTTAAAATAATTAAAATTTGCAACAGAATAGAAACAAATCGATGGACTTTGGCAATTAAAATTGGATCAAATCAGGGGATCAGTGCCAATATCGAGCCCAATTAATTATCGCAGGCTTTTTCCTATTTTCACTGTCTCTGTAGTTACTGCTCTCTGCCTGTGCCATACATAACAGAGTTTAGCCTGTTGATTACATAACTATATAATAATGAAGAAATTAGAATTATCGAATTAACTACTGTAGTGGTACACCACCACAGAATGGCTCCATCTACACCCATGTGAGCAATGGTTCTGAAAAAATCCAGAAAATCTGAAAGAAACTGAGCAGAAAGATAAAATGCAGGTGGAGAACACAAAGAATTTTTACATTCTAAACTAGTAATAACAGATCTTAATGCTGGCGTATATTGGGACATTTATAGGCCTGTTCTGTTTTTGCACTCAATATGTAAATACGTGAAAGAGATATGACCTTCTTCCACTGCTGACAAATCTAAGAACCACCAAAACTATCGGCAGCAGAGGTGCCGCAAGAGGGAGAAGAAGGCTGGTGACAGTATCAAAGAGAGAAGTTTAATAAACAGTAACAGAGCTGATCTCTTTCTCTTGTCCGCCACCCCCTGCCTACTCTCTCCTGGCGTCCCCACTCGGTCTGATTAGAGCTGAAGCGCGGCTGAAGGAGCTGAATTTGTGTAAAAACCCCAGAGAGCCGTTTCTGATGTGATCAGCCGGGAGTCAGAGCTCCCCCTCCTCTCCTCTCTCCACAGCCCAACGTAATCCCATTGAGGGAAAGAAAGAAGCAGTCAGAGGCCTGGGAAAACCTGGAAAGTCCTGGGGAGGGGAGGGGCGGGGGTCACCGGGCTCATCGTCCCAATTAGCACAGGGCACCTTAACGGCTGGAAACATGCCAACGCTGGCTGGGTTTCTTAAGACTCTACAGGGTCTGAGCTGAAGCTTGTTATGGAAGGCAACTGTAACGTCTTCATTTGCTCTCATCAGCTCTGATTCCTTTTGACTTTAAACAGTTTGTCTTGGTGGCAGAGACAGCAGGTATTTTTTATTAGTCTACACAGATGAGTTAGACTCAAAAATTTATCTGAAATAATCCTGATAATTCGATTAATC